>NC_081414.1:115540762-115853262 GCF_030272615.1 Cryptomeria japonica | reverse complement strand
ACCAAGCTATGAGAATCATTTTACAATATATAACATAATCATTTAAAACTTATTTGGTACAAATTTCAGACCATGATATAGTTTACCAAAGTAGTTAATAAAGATAACAATGCCACGTCTGAACCAGATAAAAAATATGAATATTTTGGAAACAAAACATGAATCTACAACCAACTCTGTAGCAAAACATCATTCAAACAAACATCCAAACCCGCAACTAGATGTAACCAATCATCAGGATCACGAAGCAGGGTAGACATACTGAATCATATACTTTCGTTATACATTTTATTCAATTCACAATACTCTCACAACAATACTAACATCATAATACATATCTAGACCAACAACACCAACATCACTAACATTCAAACCACATAGGTTTGACATTAATGACAATAATCTTCTTCTATCAAACTCAAAAACTATCTTCTTATATTAATATTTCTCCCCCTTTGACATCAAAGAAAAAGGGCAACTTTATAGGCCAAAAAATGATCAAAAAACAACTCTCCCTAACAAAAATATCCCCCCCCCCCCAAAAAAAAAGAAGGGACAAAAATACATATCAAATATTTCTAGGCCAAATATCTTTGTATTGCTTCCTCAAACCCACAAAAGAAGAGTTCCATGAAAAAATAGTGGCAGACAAATTTTTTCTCTGACGCTCACAATTAATACACAAATTTACTACAATATCAACGACATCAATATTAACCACACTCTATTCAACCTTTTCAACTTCAACCAATATTCTGAGAAAAATAGACAACTATATTTCCATGACATCCTTAAGTCCACAAAATAATTTCACATACTCCACTCTTTGCTTTTATCACAATGACAACTGAGAATGAAGATCCCAAACCTTAAATCTCATAGCACCATTTGCATCTTTGTAGATATTGAAATACCGAGCCAACTCAGTAAGATGAGACTCAATAGAGTCTATTTCATCTTCAAAATTCTTTGTGGCCACAAGCCACCTTAGGAAATACCGATACAACCATGCAACATTATCCATCATCTTTCTAAAACTAGTCAAATTAAGCTTGAGATCATGATGCACCCTTAGGCACTTCTCTATCAAATTTGCTTCTGTACAAGGTTCACTTGAATCACTGTCATCATTACCAACTATAACCATATGCTCAATTAACAATTCTATCAACACTTTTGGAAGAATATCAACAACATATGTAGGAATAAGATTGTTCTTGAGCAAATATGTCATAAAATTCCGTTCAATAGTATCTTGATCATAAGATGGCATAGTAAGATACAACTAACCAATACTTTTTAGACCATTTGGCCACCCAAGTAACTCAAACACTTTGTCAACATCAAAGGAACTTTCCTTCACCTTATTTTTTTGCTGCAACTCTTCTACACATTGATCTTCTATGGTTCTTCTTCATCACTTTATACAATAATTGCTTTTGCACACTCTTTCCTCTCATGTTTAGACTTCAGTGCCTTAGATACGGAAGAAGAAGCTTTTGCAGATGATTTCCTTTCTCTCTTGTCTTTTTCCATACACTCAAATGCACTTGTTCTCTTTCCACAAAACCTTCCCATGACCTCATCATATGTTCTGAATCTTTTTGCATTCAAATCTTAGGCATTTTAAGAATTATCTCTATAATACTCACACAATCATCTTTTGACACCTCATAAGGAAGCTTAGCTACCCACGAAGTCCTCAGAACAACAACTTCAATGAAATAATTATCCTTGTAAGCTAAGAAAGTAATTTCTTCCTTATACCATTCCACAACCTTTAGAGGAATCCAATTCCTCACAACCATGTCTTTCTGAATATCCATAAAGAACTTGTGACAAACATTATCACAATCAAATTCAAACTTTCTAAATATTTCTTAATCTAAGTACTGATAGTGGCATCTCTTCTCCATTAAACATTATTTATTCTAGGCAAAGCATTAATTAAATAAAACTCCAAGAAAACAATAAGAGATCCATACTGAAAGGGGTACATCCCAGTCTTCGTCAACTGGAGGTTGTCCAACAACTGCTGTCTCAACAACTCAGATAAGTAATAATCAACATTTTCCTTCATCATCTAATAAGCTACATATACAATCATAGAGGAAGATGAACTTTCTTGATTCCTATAATATACCTTGTATGAAATTCCCATAGTCATATATCTAACTCCCAAATCAACAATGCTATCAATTCAAAGGGCTCTCTTATTAGATACAACACTAGTCAATCTGTTCACTTCATCATTTTTTACTAACTTTAAAGTAGGTACCGTTCTAGTTGAATATAATCTAGTTGTTGCAAGGTGTACGCCCTTGGTATCCTTGTGTTGTGTAACACAATGCTTAGGTTTGTGACATGGCTTAACTGCCTCTTGTGGATTCTATGTCTAGTGGCTGTATCAAGCATTAATAGGTCAATCTTTTGGTGCAATGACAACCATACTTCTAATAAGTGGTATCAGACCTTGGGTCATAGGTTCAAACCCACTTGCTTGCATTGGGGGGGATTGTTGCAAGGTGTGTGTCCTTGGTCTCCTTGTGTTGTACAACACAACACTTAGGTTTGTGACATGGCTTAACTGCCTCATGTGGATTCTATAAGTCTAATGGTTGTATCAGGCATTAATAGGTTGATATTTTAGTGTAACAACAATTGTATTTATTGAAGAGGGGACAATGTAGCAGAGCAATATTCAATGATATGTATTAAAACAAAACACATAAAACACAAAATAACCATTTATACCTTGCTAATTTTACCTTCTCCTTCAGATTAAGCTAAGGATGAAGTAAAGAAGCACCCTTGTCTCCACTTGATTTGATGAGCTCCTCTTGCTTGAATGTGGTAGCTCTCCAAATGTGCACAAAGGATGATGAAATGGATGGAGGATGAATGGATTGAGAATGAGATGGGTAGGCAAGATGGAATGCTAAAATGACTAAATGAAGGACGAGTAGGAATTTTGCTAGAGTTTGGGTGCTATGGATGATTTTTGAAGTCTATTTTGACATCATAAACTTAGATAACTTGGAGATGGAAAATAAAGGAATGGAGTCTCCAATTTATAGAAGGAGAATGAAGAAAATGAAGGGCTAGGATTGATCCAAGATGGAGGGTCAAGATTGCATGTGAGCCCACACATGGATCAAGGGAAATTAACAAGACAATTGTGAAGTCCAAGAGATATGCCATAAAGGCATTTCTTGTCTCCACACTCCTCAAGATTCATTGGGAAGGCTTCCCAATGCACCTAGGGAAGAGAAAAGGAATAAAATATTCCTTGAATGATGAGGAGAAAAAATGAAAAATTCCTTAAAAGAATGCTCATAGGGATTGGAGGAGTAAAAATAAATTAAAAATTCCTTGGAGGAAGAGATACCTAGAGGAATGTGAGATTTTTGAAAATCTCATATTCACCTAGGAAAAGAGCATTTAAGGAAGGTGCTTGGATGAGGGGACAAGGAGTTGACTTTGTGGCTAATCATGAAGATTAGCCACTAGCAACTCATTAGAAGAGGGATTAGAAGAATGATTAGGTGGGGTTAGGTCAAGTGGGATTCATAGGAGGATTTGACTAGGAGAGAGAATGAGTGGAGGGAACTAAAAATTAGAAGAATAATGATAAGTGGGATTAAGGATGTTTCTAGAAGAATTAATTAGGTTAATGATGGATTAGGAAAAGGTGATTTGTAGGAATCACCTAGGTTAATTAATTAATAAATAAATAAATAAAAGTTAGGATTTAGGAAGAATTAATTTTGGGGACTTTGGAAGAATAAATGTTAAATAAATCAATTATTGGACTATAGTGACAATATTAATTAAATTCAATTAATATTGAGAAAGAGTAGGAATCAACATAATAAATAAATTAATTAATTAAAAATAGTTAAATTAAGTGTCTACATTTTGCCCCTCTTTTACGCAGCGGCAAAATTTGGCGATGGGTAAAAGATAGAAGAAGAAGGATGCCCCAAAAAGCGCGGGTGGTGTATGCCCCCTCGAGAATTTTTTGGAATTTTTGAAAAAAATGACGGAAAATTCTCAAAAAGAAGGAAGGAGGAGAAGTGATAAGTGAATGAGAAAGAAAGATATAGACGATTGAGAAAATAGGAGAGGAGATAGAAGAAGGGAGAAAACAAAGGGAGCGGGCCCACGAGAGGGCTCATATAAGCCACATTGGACCCAATGAAGGGTCATTGTCACACATTAGCATTGGATTATTTCTGAGCTTAGAAGAAGAGAATAAGAGATGGATCATGTTCTCACACATGAGCACATGCCGAGAGGGTTCGTCTCTATGAGAGACCCACTCGATATGGACCACCGATACGTACTGTTAACCTCCTCTATGATTTGATAGATTTAGGGTAGATTTAGGGCTAGAAATGGACTAAGAAGTCTAACGAGGCGGACGTGCTGATCACCATTTCAGTATGTGCACCCCTAGGGTAGCGCAAGCGCTTGCGAGTCAGAAGGGATAACGGGGGGTTTCGGAGTGGGAAAACATGCTTGGCGCGAGCGCCCTCGCTAAGGTAGGTTAAGGTTAGGTTGAGGGGGGAGAAAGGGCTCACGAAACGAGCACCCATGCCAGTCAGGGTCAAGGTCCAAGGCTAGGGGGAGGTTCAGTGTGTCACACTGTGGCATAGTGTGAGTGCCATGGGTTTGGCATGAGAGCTAAATGAATCAGCGCGAGTGCTAGGATAATAGGAAAATGAAAGGTGTGGATATGAAAAATGGTTTAGGAGAAATCATGAATGTCCTAGGTATAGGATAGGGTCCAGAATACTATGAGATGATGAAGTGTTTTCTTGGATGCAGGCGGACTTGGGGCCATTAGCGTCGAGGGAGAACTGGCCGATGACCATGAGAATCTATAGGTAGCTGAGGGCAGATGAGTTAGAGATTCTAGCTGCAGTGGGTTTGCATTTCGTCAGTCGATGGCTGAGGATCTGAGCTCATACTGCTATGATGATAGCACTAGTAGAGAGGTGGGACAACAGGACCCATACCTATCACCTACCTACTGGAGAGGCGACAGTGACTTTGTTAGATGTATGGAGGATCTTGAAGATCCCCATTCGTGGTGTCATCCTTGAGTACCGGTTAGATGCATCAGACTTCTACCTTTGGGAGATTTGTGAGTATGATGCACTGCCAATGCTAGGCAAGAGCAAGATATACCTAGGTAGGGTGATGAAGATCCGACACATCCCTTGCCTAGTACTTGTGATTTGTTGGTTCCTGAGCAGATGGATCATGCCTAATTTGGGAGGGCATGAATTTCCTATTGGATGGAGCCGCTGTGTATACTATATGGTTCAGGACTGTGCAGAGTATGCTTGGGGAGCCTTAATGCTGGCTCAACTTTATCATGACATGCATCTTTTAGTGTACAGAGACTATGCCAATCTGTCAGCCGGGGTCACCCTTCTACACATATGGGTTTGGGAGAATATGGTAGTGACGTGACCATTGGGTGTATAGGATAGGTGAGCAAGGCACCCTTATATTGACAGGTATAGGGGCCTCTTAAATTATATATGCATAGGATCTATTTGGTTCTGGTGTCGTGTTTTTGATGAGCTCATGGAGTTCACATGGCGACCATTTTTGGATAGTAAGAGATGGAGAGGGGATTGGCAACTACACTAGGGTGGCGTGGAGATGTGTTTATTTGGCTGATCTGTGTATGTCATGGAGTATTATGCTCCTTATAGGGTAGCCCAATAGTTCAGATAGATTCATGATATAGTGGGTGACATACCACTATATCCTCAGACGACGCGGGAGGTTGGCAGGTGGGGGAAGACGGCGAGTCCGTTGGAGGGGAGGACCAACTTCTAGACAATAACATATTTGGTTTGGGATGAGTGGAGGGGAGTAGGAGAGGATTCAGGGACAACCAGAGGGTACAAGAGCTTGTGGGAGGCACACCTACCAGTGCATCTTACCATTCCCAAAATTTTGGAGGAGGATGAACTACAACCAACAGTCAATGAGGTGGTCGATAGGGAGGAGGATGCACCTGGTGATAGGGGTTTGGCCGGGGAAGGTAGAGATGCTGGCAGACAACAGAGGGGAGTGGTGTGGGGGAGAGAGGTTACGACTGCACAGGTACATGTAATAGTACTAGTGATAGGAGAGGTAGTTGGGGGAGGAGAGGGTGGTGTAGATGAGGCCATACCCATGGATATACTAGAGGTATAGGTACAGGGCGCAGGGGTGGAGGTTGGAGGAAGGGTAGCACAGACAAATTTTGACAGACTCATGCAATGGAGAGATTCCACCAAGGTGAGGCTACACTCGCTTGAGGATGAGGTGCAGATCGAGAGGGCGAGGAGGGAGTGCCTAGAGGCAGAGGTTGAGAGGCTGCGATGGGAGATTGGGAATTTGACAAAGAGCCTCCAGACTACAAGGACATAGGTTGATGACTTGTAGAAGGATATGGAGGAGTCTGAGAGGATCCTAGAGGAGGCGAGGATAGGGACTGGCATTGGGGGACTGCAGGATGCCTTATGGGAGAAGGATGTGGAGTTGGAGGGGCTGCGGGCCAGAGTACAGAGGGCAGAGGTAGATGCTACATGCCTGCAGGGGGATAGAGATGCAACATGATAGATGTTGGTCCCCACAAGGCTTGGGAAGATGTACTCTGACATGATGTAGCAGAGGGAGAGGGCAGAGAGTGTAGGTCAAGAGGTAGCTTACTACAGGGGATTATACCACTACGTGGTACCGACAAAGTAGAGAGCAACGTCGTACATAGAGAGTGTACGCTCCCATAGGACTCACAACCAGCGACCCACACAGAGCTAGCAGATGAGTGGATCAATGGGTTTTAGGCCACCTAGGGTAGGGGGAACAAGAGAATCCATAGGAGGAGGTGATGAGGAGGAGGATGGGGAGACCGACAGAGAGAGCTAGCTCCATTTTGACTCATGTGCCATTTTTTTTTTGACCCTTTAGGGTGATCATTGTATTATGACATATATATATATATATATATATATATATATATATATATATATATATATATATATATATAATCTTGGAGGTGGTTATACATGTATCTTATTATGGACATTATGATGGACTTTATTTTTGATTATTTTATGATGTGATGCATGGATGATGATTATGGATGTATTGTGCTAACCTATTTGTGATGTAAGATGGATGCTTATATATGTCGATATGATGCATATGTGTATGAGTATATATGATGTGTATAATGTTTAATGTATAATGGATATGTAATGCAATGATGATGCAAGAAAATGGATATGAAATGTAACAATAATGTGGATGCAAATGATTTAATGAATAATGCAATCCAAATGATAAATAAATCTAAATGAATAATAAATGCAATCTAAACGAATGATAAATGCAATCTAATCTAATCTACATGGATAGCACAAATGATTAATGCTATGCAAATGATTAATAGATAATGCAATCCAAATGAATGATAACAATGTTAAATGAAATATAAAAAATTGAAATGCAACCTAAATGGTTAATGCAATGAAAATGTACCTGTATGATGCAAATTTTTATTTATGAATATGCCAATCATAATTAGGATAGAATAATTGGGGGGGGGGGGTAATTGAAGACTCTATAGGGATGTTAGATGGGGAAAATTGAGGACTTGATGGTAATGCAAGACGAAAATGATGGGAGGAATTGTGCATGAAAGATGTGGAGAGCCAACCTAGTTTAATATTGCCCTAGGTAACCAACAACACTGATTATAGGAATTCCCTACATACAACTATGTAAGTGTTGAAGAACACTGATACAAAGTTGTGGGTATGTGCAAGGAAACCCTCAAACACACCTATATCTCTTGTACACGACAAGGTAAGTGTTGATAAACACTAGTACCAGGTTGCCGGTTCGTACAAGAGAGATCCAAAACACACCATGCCATGAAAACATGCCCTAGTATACACCCATCTTAAACATACTAGGATATGGAAGACCCGGGTAGTCGTAGGACAAAATATGCAAGTGAAAAATAAAAATCTAGAAATCAAACAAGTCACTCATACATGACCAACTGACGTTTCTTGCCAAGAGTAGGATTATGATAAAAGATTAAACTACCAGGCAAGGGAAGGATTCATCCCAAGGGAAAAGGATAAGGTGGATATGATTGACTAGGCAATTGACCAGATGACCATGATGACCAACCTGCAGACGTACGACTAGCGTCTAGACTTGATGAAGCTCACATAGCGGCATAGTCTCAGTATATGGAGAACAAAATCTCAGTTTGATGGGATAAAGATCAGTTTGACGAGGTGAACCTTATTCATGATTTGAGAAAAGATCCATCATCACACGAGTGATTATGCTGCAAGGAGTGTGGGTGAGTAGGCGGGTGATGAATGCTTTGGTAGAAGGATTGGATAGCAACGAACATGGATATCTGGTGTATAAGTGGTGGGGAAGAAGTTTGTCTTGATAGACGATGGATCCCAATTATTTATCTTGGCACCTACATGTAGGTTTTCACCAAGGTACTTGCCCATAGCGCCACGAAGTGGTTTTCACTAATGGACGTATTTATTTTTCTTTACATTTTGCTTTTTTCAATCATCATCATTTTTTTTTTGTATCACAAGGCGCGTGTTTACCAAGTTTCCATCAGAGTGACGTTCTTTTTTCAAGATCTTTTTCTCATTTTTTTGTATTTTTCTTGAGTTTTTGATTTTTTTGAATTTTTTTTTGAGATTTTAAGACAATTGGTGACCTTCTAAGGACTAGGAATATAATCTCTTCAAGTGCATGATGTTCATTGGATCATCCAAGGGATCTCCTTCAAGAGTGGCCAATTGATATGCTCCTGACCCATATTTTGCTGTGATCACATAGGGTCCAAGCCGATTAGGCTCGAACTTGCCTTTGTCCTCTCTTTGTTGAAGGTTTATCTAATTCTCCAAGAGGACAAGATCACCAACTGCAAATCCCTGGGTTCTGACTTTCTTGTGGTAACTCAAGCGTAGGCAATTATGATATACTCAGAGATCGTTTAAGGCTTTGAGGCACCTTTCATCCAACAATTCTAGCTCTTGCAATCTGGGAACTCTGTATTCTTCATTTGGGAAGATATTTTGCAGCGACACCCTTAGGGAGGGGATCTCGATCTCAAGAGGGAGGACAAATTTAGAGCCAAAGATGAGGGAATATGGGGTGGCACCTATGGGTGTACAGATGAAGGTATGGTAAGACCACAAAGAAGGATGGAGTTGGAGGTGCCAGTCATAGCCAACTTCATTGACTGTCTTTTTAAGAATTTTGATTTAGGTTTTGTTAGAAGCCTCAGCTTGACTGTTACCTTGCGGGTAGTAGGGAGTAGACAAGCAATGTTGGATATCTTTAACATCTTGATTTTTGAATGGTCTGCTCTTATCTATGATGATAACTTTGGGGATTCCATATTGATAGATCAAGTAGTTCAGAATGAATTTAGAGATTTGTTTACCAGTGGTGAAGGTAAGAGGGATGACCTCCACCCACTTGGTGAAGTATTCAATGGTGGTGATAATGAATTTATGACCGTTGGAGGATGTAGGGTGGATTTTCCCAATGAGATTGAGCCCCCACTGTGAGAAGGTTTGGGGTGTAATAAAAGGTTGCAACTCTTGTGATGGAGCATGGATCTTGTCGGCGTGCTTCTGGCAAGGAATACATTTTTTTACATAATTGTATGCATCTACTTCCATTGTAGGCCAGTAGTATCCTATTCACAAGAAATTTTTAGCCAAAGTGAGACCACTTGAGTGTGCCCCACAGATACCTTCGTGCACTTCACGTAGTGCCCATTCAGCTTCTTGTTTATCTAAACACCTTAGGAGAGAACCATCAAAATTCCTTCTTAACAGGGTGTCTCCAAGGATAGTGTAACAAGCACATCAGTGGATAAAGGTTTGTTGTTGGGTTTAGGTAAGTTGTGGGGGAATGGTGTTATCTATTAGGTAAGTAAAGGTCTCTTGATAACAAGGGGATTCAGGACCAACAAGTACACACACCATTTCAGACTCTAGTAGGTTATATGCCGGTATGAAGAGTTGCTCGACCCAAAACTCATACTTCTAACTATGTGCCGACATCTGAAGGAGGGAGCCAATAGTGGCCATTGCATCTACAACTCTATTGTTTGTGCATGGAATTTGATCAAACTTGATTGATGTGAAATGCTGCTTGAGATCTTCAACCATATTGTGATAGGGAAGAAGCTTGTCATATTTTGCTTGATACTCATCATTGACTTGTTTAATGACAAGTTGGGAATCACCATAGACATGCAATTCCAATATCTTCCATTGGATAGCCAAACGTAGTCCTGTACCATCATAAATTGTACGCACTTGCTAAAGTGGTACAATTTCACACCTAGTTTAGCACCCGCCTTGGCGCATTTTGCATTTTGCATTGCATTTCCCCTTTAGCACTTAATTAATTAAATTAATTAGGTCTAAGGTCTTATTTCATCATCTTCCACATCATAAAGTTGGGCCCTTTCATTAAAGTGTGCCCCTTTCATTTTATTCCTCCAATACATCATTTAATCAAAAACCCTAATTAGGTCCTATTTTGAACTTGGGGGCTTGATTTCGGGGGTCAAAACATCTCAAAATCACCTGTAACTTCGGGATTCTCTCTAAAATCATCATATCCAATGGCCCTAAAAATTTGGTGAAAAGTTGTCGGGACCATGGCACCCGGAGTGCACATGGTCCCGGACATTTTTCTCGAAATTTTAGGAGCGCGACCCAATCATAAAATAAAGCTTAACCCCAATAAATTGGTGGGAGATTCAATCTCTAAGTCGGCCTAAAGTTGAAATTAAGACCTAGGGTTTCATATATAAGAGCTCTCTTTCTTCATTTGAAAGGATAGGAATTTTGGTTTCAAGGACCTTATACGCAGCGAAAGGGCAGATTTTTGAAGACTTTAACAACATTCAACATCCATCAAGCATCCATCAATTTTATTCATCCATTTAGGGCTTTGAAGACATTGAAGAGCAATAAGGGATCACCAACTGAAGATTGACTTGTACCTCTCCCTTGGGGTTGGGTATGATTTCATGTTGTTTTCATGTCTTTGCATAAACTTCAATATATCATTTATTCATACTTTAGATCACTTTGCATCTTGATTTAGAGCATTTACATTACCATTTACAAGCAATTAGGGTTTACTTTCTAGGTTGCTCTAGTTTGCTTACTTGCATCTTAGGATCTTGCACACACACAAGGTCTGCACACACATTACTTTTACAATACAACTTGGCTATTCGTGGAGGTGGAAATCACCAAAGCGGGGGTTTGACTAAGGCAAAACCCTATATAGCCGCCCACCACACCTTTTCAGATATAAGTGCAGCTTTTAGGATTCAGACGACACTGCAAGTTGCAGATCCGGGAAAAGCAGGCCGAGACAACACTCCACACCAAATTTCAGAGCAAAAGACCAGGACAGGGGCGTGGGGCGCCCTGGTCCTGCCAGGACAGGGGCGTGGGGTGCCCTAGTCCTGCCAGGACAGGGGCGCTAGGCGCCCTGGTCCCTCTGTCAGACAACAATTTTCAACATTTTTGACAGCTTTTCAGGTTGCAAAATAGCAGTTTCTGGAGCAATTTCAGGGGCAGAATCAGGACAGTGGCGCCCGTGCCCCCGTCCTGAACATTTTCACTCAGATTTTGACTCCGGGCACGCATTTGCATTCTTGCCTTGTCCTTGTGTTTACAACTTTCCATTGTTTAAGTTCAATTCTGCAATCTTGTTATTAGTTCATACTTGCACTTTGGGGTTAGGAATTGAACTTGTATCATTTCATCTTTCTATTACAACAAAGGAATAGAAATCCTAATAGGTAGCCTGTGGCTCTCTCTTCCACAAAAAGAAGTAGCCAATTGTGTGATACCTCTAGGCTCTTTCGTATTCCACAAATGTGTGATTGAAAGTGAGATTAGGGCATGTTTGCTTAGTGTCACTTTTTCCCCCATACATTTTGGTGAACCCGATGCGAATTCCAATCATCTCTAATTCTGATCTATGTTTTCAAATTTGAGTGTTTATGCTATTTCAAATTCAAATTTGCATTTACAAGTTTTAATTTCTTGCAAAATTCAAAAATTTAGAGGAAATTTTTGCTAAAATTCAAAGTTGAACTTGCGGATAGCTTAATTAATTTCAAATCTGATTTAGGAACTCATTTGAATCATAAATTTCATTTTCTAAATCTACATTCTAAGTGCTTGCATTGGTTAAAATTAAGCATTTCCTTCTATTTTGCATGTGTTATCATTTGAAAGAGGAAAATTGTTGTCATGATGCATTCATTTGATAATGGGTTAGCTTCCCTTGTTTCAATTTTTCCTTCTCCTAAAGAACCTCCCCCCATCTATAACAACATTTTAGTGCCTAAAAGAGTTTCTACCAATCCCTTTGAGACTCTCCCATGCTCTAAGGATGAAGACTTTAAGAGTGATCTTGACAATTCTCCTAAAATGCGCCCTTCCTATTTAGCTATCCTAGAGGAAGAGAATGATATCATAAACACCTTTCTTAATGTTACTTCACCTTCCCTACATGATTCCTCTCTAAGTGAAAAGGTATTGATGGACATTGACTTATTTTCTCCTAAAGTTGGTCCTTCCAATGGGGGCATGTTAGTGCAACAAGAGGTTATGAACACTTCTTTCAAAGATCTCCTTCCTAAGCATGAATCTTTGGAGAAATATGTTCGAGTTCCTCCTAAAAAACACTCCCTTCATGAGGATCATTTTGTGCAAGAAGATGACATTATCCCTACATTTCCTAGTGATGGCATTTCCTTTTCCAACAAAATTCCCACTAAAGATGATGAATTAATGATAAATGCTTACCCTTCTCCTAAAGTTTGTCTTACCCATAAGCATCCCTTAGAGAAAGAAGATGAAATAATAAGCAATTTACTTAATTCTCTCTCCCCTAAAGATCATATTGAACATATTTTGAGGAAAGAGGATGAGTTTAACACATCTATTGATGCTCTCCCTCCTAAGGATGAGGAATTAATAAACAATGTTATCTCCTCTCCTGAAATTGACAATACTTCAAACATTCCTTTCAAACACTTCACTATTTGGGATGAACCATTAGAAGAAGGTGTAGACTATTCTATACCCCATGAGAGGACCCTAACCAAAGGGGATGAAATCAAGATTGAAAAATCCCTTGATAGTTTCTCACCTTCCTTGAATCTCAATTATTCTCCCTCTAAAAATAAAGCATCTCCCTCTCCTCAACTTGGTTCTACTCATAAGGAAACCCTAGTTCAAAGCAAGATGGTTAACATCTCTTTCAAAGATATCCCTCTCAAGAGTGAGACTTTAGAGAGTAATGTTGATCCTTCTCCTAGAGAGTTTATTCCCCATGTAGATCCTTTGATGATAGAGGATGATATGACCTTTCCTAGTATTACTCTACCTACTAGAACATCAATGCCTACCCCTTGTCTCTCTCCTAATATTGATTTAATCCGTGATGAGATTTTAGTGCAAGAGAAGACTACCAACAATTCTTCCAACACTTTTGTTCATTCCTCTAAACCATCCTCCATTAATTTGATACATGTGAATGAAACACCTAACAAACCTCTCTTCACGGTCCAAGGTGCCTGTCCTTCTCAAAATTCTCAACCTTTAAATAAGCCTATCTTAGTGGTCCAAGGTGGTTATGCTAATGATTCTTTTTGCACTCCTAAGAAACCTATTATTACTGTGCAAGGAGGTTATTCTACTAAGAGCCCTTATGAGTATGCTAAGCAATTAACTAGAGAGAGTTATCATGCGGTTGCCCATACCTATAACACAAGAAATAATAGGCAGCCTAATCCTCCTCCAGCTATCCCAACTTCACTTCCTCCTTCCCAACCTATTCTTCCTCAAGCTCCTCGTATTTCACAAGTTCTTGGTAAGGAATATGATCTCATAGAACAACTTAAAGCTACCCCTGCTAAGATATCCCTTTGGGATTTGATCCAAACTTCTTCTGCTCATCATGGAATGTTACAAGATGCCTTGAAAGATTTGAATGTTCCTCCACCTAATACATCTAGTAATATAGTGTCTTTGGTTAACTCTGTGATGAATCCTAAAGCTCAAATTGTGTTTACTCAAGATGAGTTGCCTACTAGTGAAATTCAACATCAATATGATCCCTTGATGATTGTGGTTATCATAAATGACATTGCTATAAGACGAACACTGGTAGATAATGGTTCTGGCCTTAATGTGTGTAGCATTAATCTATTGCATAAGATGAATGTGGATACATCCCTTATTGAGCCTGACTCTCATCCCATTCGAGGCTTTGATAATGTGGCTAAGTCTTCATTAGGTATTATCACCTTACCCATCACAGTGGGACCTGTTACTTTGCCTACTCCTATCCATGTTATGTCGGGAAATCTAACATACAACTTGTTATTAGGGAGACCTTGGATTCACAGTATGCAAGCTGTCCCCTCTACATTGCATAGACAAGTTAAATTTATTTATAATAATAAGACATATACGTTGATAGGTGATACTAATTTTCAAGCTTGTTTGCAAACATCTACTTCCAAAGGGAGTTCTTCTAAGCCTTCCTCTTCTAGTGATGACTCGTTAAACACGATACCTATGGATGAATCATCACCCTCTGATAATCAAAATCCTTTGGATGAGTCTGAAGTTCCTGAAGAAGATTCTTCTCAACTTGAATCTACACATGAAAAGGCTTTTGATCCTGAGAAGGTTCTCACAGAAGACAATTGGGGATCTCTTGATTTCAATCCCACCTTTGTAGGTGAGTATAGGGTTCCTTCTAGAGAGCTTAAAGTTAAAAAGAAGGAAGAAACTAGAGATCGATCAGTCTTACCTGAACCTATGAGCAATAATTTTGTGGCCGCTTCTCAAACTTCTTCTCCTCACACCTCTAATTATGAAGAATTTGATTCTTTGTCTTATAAAAAACCACCTTCTCTTTCTGAAATGGCTAATTGTTATGGTCGTGGTTTTCATATTTTGGCTAAGAGTGGCTATAGTGGAAATGGTTGTGGCGCAAATGAACAAGGAATTAAAGTTCCTTTAGAACATAACATGCATGAATATTCATTTGGACTTGGATATAATCTTTCTAAGCCCACCAAAGCATCTAAAAGACCATCTCTCAATGTGAATGCTATATTTAGTAGTGATGATGATCTCACTTCAACTAAATCATCTTCTACTTCTATTAACTCTCATTCCCCTCATAAGGAAATCTTGGTGATGAACAAATCTCTTTATGAATCCCCTCAAATTTCTAAATCCAATTATGAATCTTTATCTCCTATTCATCATAAAGTCCTTTCCTCCAGGGATAAGGCTCTAATAAATTACACTCATCCCTCTTCTAAGATTTCTTGTGACTTTTCTTCTTCAATTTTTATCACTTTATACATGTTTTTGATCTCACTTATAGTTGAGCATTTAGCATGTCATATTCAAATACCTCATTTAATCTATCATGTCTTTAAATAACATTAATGGCTATTATGTTGCTCATCATTATGTGACATTGGTAGCTCATTTACTGGGGGCTCATTGTCATTCATGATGGTACAATTTCAAGTGCAATCATATTTTTGAAGCAACATAATAGCCTAATTTTTCTATGTTATCTCTTGTTCCTATGGGGTAATAATGTGGAAATATTGATCATCTTTTCTTTAGAATCCTCTTTTCCTAGATATGGGAGATGATGTGTATTCTCTTTCTTATCCTACTCACTTCTTGTGAGGAGCATTTTACATACACTAATGTCTTGCTTGCATGAACTCATGTGAGTATGTAGTACATTTTGCTTATGTCTAAATCTCTCCCTAGAAGATTGTGTAAGCCCTTCTCATTGTCCTTATCCTTGGGAGGCAATGATCTTTCCTTATTTTTATCTAAGGATCCACTTTTTCCTATTTCGTGGATGGTGTGAACTTTATTACTTGATGTTATTCCTTGTATGCATTTGTTGTTGTTTGTTCAAGGATTCTCTCTTACAAGAGGTGTAAGTCCTTGACTACAACCTCTTTTGCACTTGGTAAAATACATCCATAATGAATTCACTCTCCCAATTGGGTTAAAAAGAGCGTCATCCTTCATTAAGAATCACTTTCACCTCGCAAAAGAAGGAAGTATTGCATTCTTATTCTCTTCTTTGTCTTATTCTAGAAGATGTTATATTTGTCTAAGACAATTCCTCTCGGGGATAGGTGTCTTTTGTACAAAGATCTCTTCTTCTCTAAGGATCTCCTTTACACATACTACAAGATATCCCTTTTCAACTATCTTATCCTTGCTTAAAGAGTGCAAAACTCTCTTGCTTGGATTTATGACATTGTTGCATTTTTGGGGTATCTTCTTTTGTGATGAAGGTAGGTATCCTTGTTCTACTTTGCTTATGACATAAACATTACACTTTTTGAGCAATGGCTCATTCTTGAAACCAGAGCATAGACTCTTAGAGCGAGATGTCTCCATTTTTCTTTTATGCAAGGTGATTATTCTCGGAACCAGAGCACAGACTCTTAGAGCGAGATGTCACGCTTTTGTACTATACATATACAGGTTGTAGCATACTCGGGCATAGACTCCTATGAGGTGCTTCTAACCTCCCTTACACACACATGCACGAGGTTGAGTGGAACTAGCGGCATAAGGCTAGGCTTTCTCATTCTCCTCCCTTACATGGATCACCTAGACAAGATCTAGGGGCGAGAAGTCCATGTTTTCTCTCTCACTATTCTTTTCATGGATCACCAATGTGTGTATTCATGCTTTTTTCCTTTCTTTTCTTCTCTTTGCATTTTGTTTCCATTCACATCCTTCATCTTGTGTTAGAGAACTCTCAAATCCTCACACTCTTTGTTGTGTTAGAATTGAGATTTAGTCCTCTTTCTTACCAAATGATTCTCCATTAGTTTTTGATCTCATATCAAATCTTCTTGTGAGCATTTGTCATCAATATTCTTTAACAATTTGAAGTGGTAAACATGATACCCTGTTTCAACTCACTAAAATTAGCAAGCCGAAACAGGGGGGGGCATATAGCTACCCTCTAATTTTCATCACCTTCCTTAGTAAGCATTAGATGATTTTGTGATCTAACATGTGGTTTTGTAGGTTGTCGTTCCTAACTGTGTACTGCAGATACCGCTGGGGGCTTCGTTCGATAGACTTATGGATATATCCTTTTTCAAATAATGTTTACTTTTCTGTACTTTAGCTTGCATATGCACGTAGTGTTCATATGACCGCTAAAGTGGGGGCTAAATGTAGCGTCGTAAATTGTACGCACTTGCTAAAGTGGTACAATTTCACACCTAGTTTAGCACCCGCCTTGGCGCATTTTGCATTTTGCATTGCATTTCCCCTTTAGCACTTAATTAATTAAATTAATTAGGTCTAAGGTCTTATTTCATCATCTTCCACATCATAAAGTTGGGCCCTTTCATTAAAGTGTGCCCCTTTCATTTTATTCCTCCAATACATCATTTAATCAAAAACCCTAATTAGGTCCTATTTTGAACTTGGGGGCTTGATTTCGGGGGTCAAAACATCTCGAAATCACCTGTAACTTCGGGATTCTCTCTAAAATCATCATATCCAACGGCCCTGAAAATTTGGTGAAAAGTTGTTGGGACCATGGCGCCCGGAGTGCACATGGTCCCGGACATTTTTCCCGAAATTTTAGGAGCGCGACCCAATCATAAAATAAAGCTTAACCCCAAGAAATTGGTGGGAGATTTAATCTCTAAGTCGGCCTAAAGTTGAAATTAAGACCTAGGGTTTCATATATAAGAGCTCTCTTTCTTCATTTGAAAGGATAGGAATTTTGGTTTCAAAGACCTTATACGCAGCGAAAGGGCAGATCTTTGAAGAATTTAACAACATTCAACATCCATCAAGCATCCATCAATTTTATTCATCCATTTAGGGCTTTGAAGACATTGAAGAGCAATAAGGGATCACCGACTGAAGATTGGCTTGTACCTCTCCCTTGGGGTTGGGTATGATTTCATGTTGTTTTCATGTCTTTGCATAAACTTCAATATATCATTTATTCATGCTTTAGATCCCTTTGCATCTTGATTTAGAGCATTTACATTACCATTTACAAGCAATTAGGGTTTACTTTCTAGGTTGCTCTAGTTTGCTTACTTGCATCTTAGGATCTTGCACACACACAAGGTTTGCACACACATTACTTTTACAATACAACTTGGCTATTCGTGGAGGTGGAAATCACCAAAGCGGGGGTTTGACTAAGGCAAAACCCTATATAGCCACCCACCAGACCTTTTCAGATATAAGTGCAGGTTTTGGGATTCGGACGACGCCGCAAGTTGCAGATCCGAGAAAAGCAGGCCGAGACAACACTCCACACCAAATTTTAGAGCAAAAGACCAGGACAGGGGCATGGGGCACCCTGGTCCCGCCAGGACAGGGGCGCTGGGCGCCCTGGTCCCTCTATCAGACAACAATTTTTAGCATTTTTGACAGCTTTTCAGGTTGCAAAATAGTAGTTTCTGGAGCAGTTTCAGGGGCAGAATCAGGACAGTGGCGCCCGCGCCCCCGTCCCGAACATTTTCACTCAGATTTTGACTTCGGGTATGCATTTGCATTCTTGCCTTGTCCTTGTGTTTACAGCTTTCCATTGTTTAAGTTCAATTCTGCAATCTTGTTATTAGTTCATACTTGCACTTTGGGGTTAGGAATTGAACTTGCATCATTTCATCTTTCTATTACAACAAAGGAATAGAAATCCTAATAGGTAGCCCGTGGCTCTCTCTTCCACAAAAAGAAGTAGCTAATTGTGTGATACCTCTAGGCTCTTTCGTATTCCACAAATGTGTGATTGAAAGTGAGATTAGGGCATGTTTGCTTAGTGTCACTTTTTCCCCCACACAAGTCCAGTAATCAGTGCTTCATATTTTGCGATGTTGTTGGTACATGCAAAGGCTATCTTGTATGATTTTGGGATGCAATCTCCTTGAGGTGTGATAAATAGTATTCCTACCCCCAATCCATTTTGGGTGCAAGAACCATTAAAGTACAACAACCATGTGGAGGATATGGTGATAGTCATTATGAATTCATTTGGAAATTCTGTAAGGATCGGATGGTTATCTGGAAGTGGAGCATCGACCAGCTGGTTTACTATTACCTATCCTTTTATTTCTTTTCTATCCACATATTCGATGTCAAATTCACTTAATAACATGACCCATTTAGCAGTTTTGCTAGTGAGAGCAGCCTTTGATAAGAGGCATTTGAGAGGGTCGATCTTAGCAATCAATTTTGTTTTGTTGTTAAGCATGAAGTGCCAAAGTTTTTGTGTGCTAAAGACAAGTGCTAAGCATGCTCTTTCAATATGAGTATAATTGAGCTCATACCCTACTAGTGTGCAACTGATGTAGTATATAGCATGTTCTTTTCCTTGATCATCTATCTATGCCAATAATGCCCCCAATGCCACTACAGTAGCAGATATGTACAAAAGAAGTGGATTCCATGGAAAAGGAGGCATAAGAACCGAAGGCGATGCAAGATATTCCTTAAGTTTATCAAAAGCCTTTTGACACAGGCAGTCCCATTTGAATTTGGTATCCTTACGTAATAAGTGAGCAAATGGGTGACATTTGTTTGCAAGTTGTGAAATGAAGCGTCTGATAGATTGGAGTTTTCCTTGGAGACTACGTAGCTATCTAAGGGCCTTTGGGGAAGGCATTTCCATGATATCTTTCACCTTTGCAAGACCAACCTCTATGCCTCTGTGCAAAACAATGAAGCCTAACAGTTTCCCTGATGTGACACCAAAGATACATTTCTTGGAATTGAGACGTAGTTTGTATTTTTCCAATCTCTCAAAGATTTCCCTGATAGGGATATGCTCATGTCTTGTCTTGGATTTTCCTAGAAGATCATCCACATAATCCTCCATAATTTTGTGCAAAAGGTCATGGAAAATTATTGTCATTTCTCATTGATATGTAGATCCGACGTTCTTGAGACCAAAAGGCATGACTTGGTAACAAAAGGTGCCCCATGGTGTTGTGAATGTTGTTTTGTGTTGGTCTTCTTTTGCAATCCTAATTTGATTGTATGTGGAAAATCCATCCATAAGTGATAGCATTTCATGTCTCGCTATGAGGTCTACAATCATGTCTATGTTGGGGAGCGGGAAATCATCCTTAGGGAAGGCTTTATTCAAGTCCCAAAAATCTATGCAAATGCGGATGCCCCCAATAGCTTTTCTGATAGGTACAACATTGGATAGCCACTTAGGATAGTCTATTGGTTTTATGAATCCAGTATCCAACATCTTTTGGAGTTCTACTTTGATGAGGAATGCAATGTGTGGATGCATTTTGCGTAACTTCTGCTTTACTGGTTTTGCATCTAGATGAATAGCAAGATTGTGAACTACCAAGTCAGGATCTAGGCCTGGCATGTCAGCATATGACTAGGTGAAATTGATCTTTGTTTCTATGAGAAAATTGATAAAGTCTTGTCTTTCTTGATCCGTCAAGGACTTGACAATGAGCATGTTCTTTGGAGTGTCTTCAACACCCATATTGGTAGTGTTTGCTTCCTCTATTAGCAAAATTGACCTATCCCATTGAAGAGGAACAATGGTAGGGAGATCAAGTCCCTCATCCTCAAGTGCCTGATCTAGGTTTTCACTTTCAGATATGCCCTTTGTTTTTACTTTTTCGTCATCCAAAGGTGCCTCAGGGAGGTTTTCACCTAGGGAATCATGATTTTTCTTTTTATTATCTTTTTTATGATTAAGGGCATTGACCTGACTACCAAAGTATCCTTTTTCATGTAATTTAATCCCATGAACCATGTTGCAGTCTTCCCAATTGCGCATAGTCATGAGAGTCATGAGAGCATTATCATTGGCGCAGATGTCTAAAGCAGGTTTGTCTCATTGGCCCCATTCTATAAGTTCAAGATGCAAAAGTTGTAGCTCATGTGGGATGGGAGGGGTTATGGGAGTGATGGTATTGACATGTGTATCAAAGAAGATGTCATCTTCGTATTCAGAAGACATTTCCTGGAACTCCTCTTCATCAGAGTCTTCAACATCCAAAGAAGGACTTGAAGGGGCACCGATGATAGTGATCTTAGGCACTAGAGGATAACCCAAGCCCATGTTATACTTGTATGAGATGGGATTTATTGGTGCTTTTATTCCTTTCTCTTCTGGCCCCAAGCTGTGTCCTTTGTAACCCATCTTCTATACTATGGCTGATGCTTTTGGATACATTTTCTTGGGCATTTTTGCTGGATCTTCATCTTCTTCCCGATACAACCATGAAGACACATTTGTCTCAAGAATCTCATCATCAAGTGCACCCTATTGTTTGAAGGTGGTATTCTTACATTGTAGAACATGTTTTGATCTTTTTTCAATTTCTTTTGGCTTGCCAAATGACTTGGGAGACAAGGGGATATTGCCTATTAATATGACATCCTTGAGTTTGTATTCTCCACAACCATTATCTAGGATCTTGACTTTGGGCTCTACTTGGGATGAGGTGGAGGTGACGTTTGATACATTGGATGGAGGAGTGGGGGCGGGTCTATTCAATGGGAAATGATATGTATGCTTCCATTCTAAGAGTTTGCAATATTGAAAGGGTTGTGGGTCACCTTTGTTAGTGATCTCTCTTCTATTGAAGGGTAATTTTATGCATTGATGGTAAGTGGAAAGGACAACTTGAAGAGAATGGATCCATGGGCATCCGAGGAGGATGTTATAGGGGAGATCAAGGTCTAGGACTTGGCAAGGGGTCTCAATTGTAAGAGGGACCACTTGAAGAGGCAAAGTGATCATTCCTTTAGAAACTCTTTCTGCATCATCATAAGCTTTGATTGTGATTCTTCCTGACATATCTACTAGTTCCTCAGAAAGCCCCAGTTTCTTTATTAACTTGTATGTACAGAGATTGAGTCCAGATCCATCATTTATCAAGATGCATTTAACCTTGTATTTCTGGATAAGGGCTTCAATATGCAATGGTTTGTTATGGTCTTCGTCTGCAGGAGCATCATTGGAGGTGAACACAAGGTGTTGCTGGGCAACAAGGTTTCCAATGAGAGCTTGGAATTGGGCAGCATTGATGTTGTCAAGGACACGCGACTCAAGGAGGGCTTGTTCCAAAATCTCCTTATGGATGGGGGAAGTTCTGAGGAGCTCTAGGATGGAGATCTATGCAGGGTCTTACCAAGATGGTCAAGGAGGTCATATAAATGGGTGGAGGACATGGGGGGAGGGTTGGGTGGTGGAGGTGATCCTTGGACAATTACTCTCCCTTGATGGGTAGTGACATTATAGTCATTCCGAGAGTGGGAAGCAGAAGGTGTGACACCTTGAATGACTATCTTAGTAGGGATAGGTCTGCTTGCTGGTTGAGACAGGGCATAACCAACTTGGATAGTAATCTTGGGTCTGCTTTGGGGCGAGAGATGGTTAGCTCCTTCGATAGTTATGACATTGACATGGGTATCTTCAGGTTTAATGTGACCCACTAAAGAGTCAAAACCTATTATATGGTTGGTATAATCGTAGTTCATAACATTAGATGATGAGCCCTTGCCTTTCTCATGCTTCGGGAAAGGTTCCTGGTACATCTTAAGTTTGTCATTGTTATTACCAGGTTTGTCTCTTGCTACTTCAATATCACCCTTATCAATGAGGTCTTGTATGTAGATTTTCAACTTCATAAATTTTCATGTATCATGCCCATTGATATGATGATATTCACAATACTCATTCTCATTGTACCACCTAGGTTTGGGTTGATTAGGATCAAACAAGAGAGTTATTGGAAAGACTACCACGTCTTCTTAGACAAGATTTTGGAACACAACCTCAATGGGCTCGACAAGAGGAGTAAAGTCTCTTGGAGTCCTATTGTTAGATCGAGGTGGTCACCCCTGAACTAAGACATTGTTATGAGGCTTTTAAGATTGATTTTGATTGTTTTGATTATTGAATTGGTGATTATTGGTGGCGGGATTTGGAGGAGTGGCCATGGTCTAGACTTATTTTGCATCAGTCACACCGTTGTTGACTACATTCTTGTTCTTAGACCAAAATTTTGGTTTGTCATTTTGATAAGAGGAATAATTTTGACTTGATTTTTGATAATGCTTTAGAGTAACTTCCTCTAACAAGACACATTCAAGGGCTAAGTCCTTGTCAGTCAACTTCTGGAAAGACTTTATGCATTGAGATGTCAAGGGTCTCGATAGTTCAGGCACTAGATTTTTCTAAAATAATTCAATTTGATGTTGTTCTGGCATGTCTCACTAGAGTTTCTTGATAAGGTGTCACCACCTTTGCAAGAAGTTAGCAAAATTTTATCCAAGCCTTTGTTTTGTGTTACAAAGGTCCATCATAGAAACATCATTGACAATGTTATAAGCATAGTATGCCACAAACTTTTCCGCTAAGTCCAGGAAGGAGGTGATAGAACCTCGAGGCAAGGATGATAACCAAACAAGAGCGTCTCTCATGAGACTCTTAGGAAAGAGTCTTTGAAGATATAAATCACTATAGGAGACTTCTTGACATAAGATATGGAACTCACAAACATGGTCTCAGGGGTCCCCTTTGCCCTCATACTTCGTGAACTTGGGCATCTCAAACCTTGGTGGGTATGGTGCAACTGATATGGATGGGTCATAAGGACAAGGAAAAAATTCCTCAAACGAGTAAGGTTTCCTCTTTTTAGTCCCTTCCTTCATGTTTTTGATGATGTTTTTCATGTCCTGGATTTCCTTGATGATATCTTGTTGCATATTTTGGACATGATGGATTGTGCTTGCCCCTAGAATCGGATGAGTCATGGAAGGTGTACCACCATTGCTAATGTATTGATATGATGAGGAAGCAGGGATGTGAGATGTGATGACCAATGTCACGGGGACATGAGTGACAATTGGTTTTGACCCGCGAATTGCTGTGACAAGAGGAAGCGAAGCTCGAATGAAGTTAGCGATGTTGTTGAGAGGAATGGAGGATTGTGGAATAGAAACGTATGGCTGGGTAGAAGAAGATGGCATGGAACCATGTTGGATAATAGACGAGATTGGATTGGATATTGGGATAGATGCTAAGAGGGAAGAAGGTGGAATGGAGACCACGGGGACAGATGCCATGGGCGCTATTGATTGGGGTTGGATGATGGGTGGGGGTGCGATTGGTTGAGGTTTAGGGTCCCCTTGTGGTTGGGGATATTGGATTTCAGGTTGCACACTTTGTGTAAGATCTTGTGTAGAGTCTTGATATAGGACACTAATGTTCGACATGCCATATTGTTGTTCAGCCATCTTTTTCTTTTGGGATCGAGTTGTGACCATATAAGAATAACCTTAGAAAGATTGATTAGAAGAAAAAAGACATGATGAAAGGACTTAGCAAAAAAAATTTGGATTCTAGATTTGATGAATTTGGATAGATTGATTGATGGGGTCCTTGGATTAGGACATGAGTTTGATTAAGATTGCACCTTAGTCTTTGGGTGAGGACTTTAGGTGGGAGATGTTGATGAAACCACAAGAAAGGTAATAACCAAGCTGGGTAAAATTTAGACCTTAGGATAATGATCAAAGTATTTTTTCTACTAAGGATTGACTAATGATCCAAAGCAAAATAAAGACGCAGGATAAGAGTCTTGATCAACTCAAAGGATGAGGCAAAGGTACTTGGGGGGGATTATTCTCCAAGTCCAAAGGCCAAATGATTAATTGATTAGAGATGAGGTCTAAATGAAACTTCACAAGGCATAAAACCTTAACGTGAGGTTTATTTTATTGAAGGATGATTGATTGAGGATTGATTTGATCAAAGATGATTGATTAAAGATTGATTAATGTGATAAGTCCTTGGAAAAGGTTGATGATGAAAGATCAAAGAAGGGTGATAGTGATGATTAGTAGAACTTGATGACTAGATTATTATTGATATGGACATGACTTAATAAGTGATGGGTTCAAATGGTAAATTGTATGAAGGGATGCGACCACCCTGATTTTGATGATAGTTGGTATTGAAAGACAAGCCAAATCCTTGGTGTAGAGCTCGAACTCTTACTTCATCTTTAGCATCAAACTCATTGCTATGACCATGAATGTAATCGTGATATCGGTGCAAGAAGGTCCTATGCTTGAGCAAGAGTTTATGATTAGTATACCAAAACTTTTGATGTCTAATGAGTGGTGCTTTTGTGAGGTTCTTCTTCTTGATCAGATCATGGATTGACTTATTGGGATGCTTGTACAACTTAGGCTTGTGAAACATGAGGTGAGTGGAGTTCCGACATAGTTTGGACCTGTTGGAAAATTTGGAATTTTACCATGAATTGGACTGGATTAAGGTTGATTCAAAATTTTGTGTGACTAGGACATGATTTGGATACGACTTGAATATGACATGGGAATGGCGAGATTATGATTTGGATTAAACAAGTGACTTGGATTATGATGATTAGGATGTTGACTTGGATAGACTAATTCTACTCTTGGCAAGGAGACATAGCAAACACATTAGTCATGGGTTCAAACAGAGACATCATGCACAAACATGCTACCCTAGGAAGTTGGTCGAGGAGGAAAACCTTTGCTTGCTGACTCAGGTACACACCCAATAGCTAATCAGAATATGACTATTGAGTCTCACGCAATGGATTCTGAACACCGTATTAGCTGACTCCAAACACTAATGGGGGCACGAAATGGCAAGTCTCTTGGAGGAGTTACTATCTCCCTTGCACAAACATTATCCACCTTTTAGAGGTGAACTAGGTGGCCTCTAATCCTAGAGATCTTAGTATGGATTTCCATTCGAAGACTACTCCTTGTAGTCGTGCAAGTGCGACTGAGGCCTAGAGCCCTACAAAGTACTAAGCAAGATGTAGTCACGCAAGAGTGATTGAGACCTAAAGGCCCTACAAAATGTCCAATATGAGAGTGAACTCTCAAATAGCTCCATCCTCTGAGATTTTTATCCCAAGAGGCCTATTTATTATAGTGCGTTGGAATGCTTGGATTTTAACCGCTCACTTGGGTCATTCCCCTCTCACTAATGCCTATGCGAGTGTGCTAGGCAAATCGTGAGGGCACACCCACTAAGGGTATGCACACAACAAACTAGAAAAGATTCGAGGGTCTGGATTTCTGATTGTCTATATAGACAAGAGCATACTCTCCTACCTCTACACTTTCCCCAAACACAATCAAATAAGTTGTTCTTTCACCCCTAATTAGATCTAGGTGCCTATAAAAATTATTGAAAAGACACAATGTTTGGTTGGATTTCCTTATGCAACTTGCAAAATATCAGATTAGTAGTTTTTGGATTATGTCTTAGACCGCTTGAAAATACTTGCAAAACTCAAAATTCAGATTAATAGACCAAAGTCTGCAGAAACAACGCTCGCACTGTTCTACAGAAAGTTGTGCTGAAGCACCTATGAAGGCACTAAAATGCCCACGTACACGCTACAGAAGGGCTCGCAAGCAGAAAATGAAAAAAAATGCAGAAAATTGAAAAAATTTAAAAATGCAAAATATACGTGAGGCGGATGCGCTGTTCTGATCCCGGTAGCATTGAAACACGTGCGCTTGCACCAAAGAAGGTTAGTACAACTAAAATTTTGAAATTTAAAAAATAGGTGGGATTCTGCTAGAGTGCCTACGCTATTCGCAGAGCGCTCGTGCTAAAATGATACTTCGTAAATAAAAAAGATAATTAGGTACACAACTAACTAATTTTTTTATTTTTTAAAAGTTTTTTGCTTTTTAGTGTGTTTTTTAGTTACTAATCAGGGAATAAAAAAAATAAAATATATAAAACACCAATAAGAAAGCAAGTGAAAAACAATTAAGATCGGACGCGCTATTTCAAAATTGCTCGTGCTGATCATATGACCTGCAAAAAAGGGTGGGTTAGAAATTTCAAATTCAAATCCTACGCGCTAAAGCGTGTGCGCACGCGCCAAAGGCCTTGTCACTCATGCTGAATCCAAAGCGCTCGCATCAATTTGCATTCGCTCACGCTATTCTTATACTTGCTACTTAAAATTCACAAAAAAAACTTCACAAAACATTAATTTTAGGGACGTGGGTCCCATCGGACATGCCAAAATGAAGAGGGAAAAATGTAGCAAAACAAGATTCAATGATATGTATTCAAACAAAACACAAAATAACCATTTATACCTTGCTAATTTTACCTTCTCCTTCAGATTGAGCTATGGATGAAGTGAAGAAGTGCCCTTGTCTCCACTTGATTTGATGAGCTCCTCTTGCTTGAATGTGGTGGCTCTCCAAATGTGCACAAATGATGATGAAATGAATGAAGGATGAATAGATTGAGAATGGGATGGATAGGCAAGATGGAATGCTAAAATGACTAAATGAAGGATGAGTAAGAATTTTGCTAGAGTTTGGGTGCTATGGATGATTTTTGAAGTCTATTTTGACAACATAAACTTAGATAACTTGGAGATGGAAAATGAAGGAATGGAGTCTCCAATTTATAGAAGGAGAAGGAAGAAAATGAAGGGCTAGGATTGATCCAAGATGGAGGGTCAAGATTGCATGTGAGCCCACACATGGATCAAGGGAAATCGACAAGACATGTGTGAAGTCCAAGAGATATGCCATAAAGGCATTTCTTGTCTCCACACTCCTCAAGGTTCATTGGGAAGACTTCCCAATGCGCCTAGGGAAGAGAAAAGGAATAAAATATTCCTTTAATGATGAGGAAAAGGAATTTAAAATTCCTTAAAAGAATGCTCATAGGGATTGGAGGAGTAAAAATGAATTAAAATTTCCTTGGAGGAAGAGATACCTAGAGGAATGTGAGATTTTTGAAAATCTCACATTCATCTAGGAAAAGAGCATTTAAGGAAGGTGTTTGGATGAGGGGACAAGGAGTTGAATTTGTGGCTAATCATGAGGATTAAACACTAGTAACTCATTAAAAGAGGGATTATAAGAATGATTAGGTGGGATTAGGGCAAGTGGGATTTGTAGGAGGATTTGACTAGGAGAGAGAATGAGTGGAGGGAATTAAAAATTAGAAGAATAATGATAAGTGGGATTAAGGATATTTCTAAAAGAATTAATTAGGTTAATGATGGATTAGGAAAAAAGTGATTTGTAGGTATCACCTAGGTTACTTAATTAATTGAGATTAATTAATTAAAGTTATTATTTAGAAAGAATTAATTTTGGGGACTTTGGAAGAATAAAGGTAAATTAATTTATTAAATAAATCAATTGTTGGACTATAGTGACAATATTAATTAAATTCAATTAATATTGAGAAAGAGTAGGGATCAGTATAATTAGTAAATTAATTAATTAAAATTAGTCAATTTAAGTGTCTACACTTATAACACTAGTCGCATCCCTTAGGGCTTCCTTGGAAATTAGGCATGGTTGATCCAACCATAAATAATCTTCATGAAATATTCTTAGCACAATCTTAATTATCTCTTCATCATCAAACACAAGAAAATTTATCCAAGTGTCCAAACCCTTATGTTGTAGACATCGACTAGATGAATTCTTTTAAATTCATTGAGATTGATGTGGTTATACTCTTCCAAAGAAACATGAATGTAGCTAAAAAACATCTTCTTTATATATAACTTTGTCAAGAACAATAGAAAAAGCACCAACAGGGTCACTCATCATTGAGACAAACAAACAAATCTCAAAACTAGGTTTAGCCTTACTATGAACACTGATAATATTAGAATTTTCCATTTGAAAATCTTACAAACAAAAAAATACCTTTGATCAATCTCATTCACTCCTCTTTGCACTAAGTGTCTCTTTGATCACATTCACACAAATGAATTTTGAAAAAGGAAATACATAATCGTCATCTAGGGTTTCCTCAAAAAGTTGATACACTGTATACCTGAAATCAACAAAAAAGTTTTGGACCATCAAACATGCTCAAAACCACTAGAAACGTCTTTCAATCTTTCAAACATCTACCATGCTGAGAAAAACTCAGCACCAAACGAAGAGAGGACAAAATATGTGCGTTAAGCTCTCCCCCTCAAACACAACTATTTGAGCTAGTTATCATAACAAGGGTCAGCACCCATAGAAGGTGTGAATCCATCCTCAATCTTCTCTTCAACCTTATCATCTGATTTCTTCACCCATTTTGTCTTCATCTTCTCCTTCTCTTCATTGATGTTAATTTTTTTTTCCGAACCACTAGGTTCTCAATTATGCTTCTATAATATTTTACAATGTGTCCCATTTTGTTACAATTGTAACATACCAAACCTTTCTGAGGTTCATTTCTATTCATCCTATCATTTACGAATCTCCAATTTGTTCTACAATCAACAACTTTGTGTCTATAGGCCTTGCAAATATAACCGTAGACACCTATTTCTATCCACCCAATTAAATGCATTTTTTATTTGTTTAATTATCATTTATCCAATTATTAATTAAATTCAAATTTAATTAATCATTTACCCCTTTTCAACTATTAATTAAATTAATATTTAATTAATTCACCCGAACTCACTTCTTCTATTAATTAAACAAATTATTCAATTTATTTGATTTAATTCACTTAACCAAATTCTAGCTTTTAAATAAATAAGTCATATTTGTTTAATTAAATCCCCCTTTCACATTTAAATAAATAAATATTTATTTATCCCTAAATCCTATCTCTCACATTTAAATAAATTATTATTTATTTAAAATCCTATTTATCCTCACCCACTTGCATTTTCCTACAATGCCCACTTGCTCACTAATTTTCTTCTAAACCCTTTTAAATTAGCCTAACCCCCCTCTAAGTATTTGCATATTCCTAAACTAAGTGATTAGAGAAGAGTCACTTCTCAAAACATTTAAGGTTCTTACATAGCATTAAAAGCCCTTTTCTCTTCAACAAGTTAACCTTAAAAGTCTCCTCAAGCCTTAAGGGCTTTGATCCAACTAACCCACCTTTAACCCTTGGTTACAGACTTTTACCTTAACCTTACCATCCAAGGTAACCCTCAAGTCTCTTCAAGCATTTATTTCTTGACTAAGATAACCACTTAAACCTTGCACATTCCTTTATCCCTTGGATAAAATCTTTATCCATTAACCTAACCTTAACTTGACCATCCATGGTAATCATCATGTCTCTTCTGGCATTTATGACTTTGTCCCTCTCCTTTCAAGCCTTCTCATGTTGACACTTGTTAACATGAGATTGGGTTGAAGAGGAGTGCATAGATTTAGGATCACCCCTTCGTCAAGCAATCTTAACCCTTCCTCCATCAATTGAATCTCAACCCTCCATTTGCCTATTTCCTCTATAAATAGGAGTCATTCTTTCATTAGGAATTTTCTACATTGGTCCCTCTCACATGTCTTTTTCAATTAATCAATTCTCTCACACACAAGCATTTTAGAAGCATTTTTAGATCGTTATCTTATTATCAATTAAGTAATTATTGATGTCAACATAGCAACTATTTATCATAGCTTAACATTTTCATTATTCTAGCATTATCATGATCATATATCAATCATAATAACATTATCACTCTCATATAGATCTTAAAATTTCATAGCATATAGATCATCTTATCATAGTACTCATTCTTTGGGTTGTCATTATGAAAGTCAAGTGCTCAATGATCTTAGAGCAAAACCATGACTTGAGGAATCCTCATAGATAGAGAACAATGGAACGTCTTGGAAGGATTGTTTGTTTAATTGCTCATCAATTACCTCCTTTACTATATAATGTTTCATTGGTATGTTTAATTACTTTTTTCTTAATCGAAATACCATAATTCTAGCATACAATAACAACATCCATTGAAAGATTGAACACCTCTGCTAATACTTGAATTTCTATTTTTATTCCAATTCAACCTACTTATGCACTTACTTTCTTTATGACCAAACTTGTTGTAGTAATGACAATTTTCATATAAAGATTGATTTTTGATCTGATTTCTACATTCTCTATCTCTATGACCAAATTTATTGCATGAAAAAACAGTTACCGTTAAAAGATGAATACCTAAAAGGAACAAGAGGAGGTCTCTGGATATTCTTTGAATTTTCGAGGCTTCGGTTTGGAATGAAATTTTCTGACCTTTGTTAAAGTTATTTAAGCCATTATTGATTTCGTCTTTCTTTGAGCATTCACCATCTTCAAACCCAAGTCCACTTTTATCTTTACTTTTTTTTTTTTTTTTTTTTGAGAGTTAAGTACAACATCCAATACTTCTCTGCCACCTTTGAGTTTCAGTCCATTATCAATATGTTCCTTTACAATTTTTTGTTCCTCCTTAAGTTTGGAAATCTCTTCTTCAAGTCTTCAACATTCTCTAGTGTTGTCATCAAGCTTTGTCTCAAATTCATTAATGACCTTTTTTCCTTTATCAAGCAAACTTCTTAGATAATAAATTTTTTCAAATGCCATCTTATGCTTCTCTCCGCTATCATCTAGGTTTGCCAATGCAGATTTTAATTCTCCTTCCATGTAAACTATGCCATCAACATTATTCCAATCATTTTGATCCATATCATCCATATCATTCATATCTTCTTCAAACATAATGTTCAAAATCCTAGATCTACCTCAGCGGTTATGCTGTCTCTTCAAGAACCAAGGATCTGATACCAATTGTTGAACTCTACCGAAAGCTGAGAGGTGGGGGGGATGAATCATCATACACAAAAAATTGATCACAATAAGTTACTTAAACGACATCATTCATCCAACCATTCATGCATGAAATTAAAAAACTAAACCATCAAAAGCATCCACACAAGAGCACCAAGATTTTTATGTGGAAAACCCAAACTGGGAAAAACCAAAGTGAGAATCAAATTCATAATATATGTTAACCATTTACAATGATTAAGGCCACCGACCAAAGAGCTTCACCGCTCCGAACTTGTAGACTAAGGCACACAACCTTAGGCAAGATACAAAAAAGGAAGTTGCACAACTGAAGATCACTTCTTCAAAGGCAAGATACAAAACAACTAGTTAGATATAATAGGAACAATAGACTAAATTGTATACAAAATAACATATGTTAAAATGCAAATGTAGTTCATAGCATAATACTCATCTGTATGCTCTGCAATATATCTGAACCTATGATTATCTTCAACTACACATCATATCCACACCAAGCTATATCTCATACTCCATTCATTCATTCATTTGTTCACACATTAATTCATCCAAGACTTAACTAATCTATCCATTATATATCAATCAGATCAATAATAATCTCTACTAGGCCGACCAATAGAGAAATGTAACGTGTACATAATATTGACCCAAAATATATCATTTAGAAGGTAAAGAATACTTGTGAGGGTTCACACCAAGTCGATACACCTTCCATTCATCACCAAAAACCTTTGCATGCAACCACTCAGACCAAAAGAATAGGTTGATACAAACCGATTTGATTTAACCCAAAATATCTTATACCAGACCCAAAAGAAAAAAAAAGGCGGTCCATCACCACAACACCTTAGAAATAGTAACAGATAATCTACAATAATATCAAGATGGAAAAGTCAATTGCATCCCTCTGCATGCTTCTAAAAAAAAATGTTAGAATAATCACATCATTCACGAACAATCATTCAATGGACTTATATTCTGAAATCAAGCTACCAAAATTCTGCAATAGACAACATAATCTTCTAAAACTTATTTGGTACAAATTCTTGACATGATACAGCTTACCAAAGCAGTTAATAAAGATAACAATGTCACTTCCAGACCAGGTAAAGAACGTAATTAATCTTCCCAAAACACAACATGAATCTACAACCAGCTCTGTAGAAAAACATCATTCAAACATGCATCTAGACCAACAACTAGATGCAACCAATCATTAGGATCATGAACCAAAATAGACATACTGAATCATATACTTCTGTTATACATTTTCTTCAATTCACAATACTATCACAACAATACTAAAATCACAATACATATCTGCACCAACAAAACCAACATCACTAACGTCCAAACCACATAGGTTTGACATCAATGACAACAAAGACACTCATATGCGTAACACCAAATTGGTTTAATTTTTTTTATAAATAATATTAGTAAAAAAGAAAACTTAGCACACTTCTGATGATGGATAAAAGTTTTTTGTTTCGATGTTTTGGATCACACTCTTCATGATGGAGTGTCTATTTTGCATCAATATTTTAGATCACACACATAAGAAGTGTGATCCTAAACGTTGATGCAAAAAACTTTGGACAATCTAATAAAAAATAACAATGATTTAACAATATGGATTTTGGCAATTTGATATAATTAATTGTATTTAATTATTTTATATGCTAAGTTTTCTTTTTTACCATTACTATTTAATTTTTTTTATATAAGCCAATTTGAAAGAGCTTGACATCTAGTGCCTCCTTGTCTTTGGTTTCTAGTAAAGAATCTATAGGTGAGTCACAATAGTTATCTGGAGATCAATTATTAATTTGTTTTTAATTTAGAAAATATTTTTAAATGACTTGAAGAGAGTTTTGAAAGAATTAAGTTCATTGGAGAGGTTTAAACTTAAAAATTCTCCCAAGGAATTATATCTCCTCAAATTTTTCCTATTTGCACATGTAAAGCGGAAAAATCGAACCCTAGTTGTTCTCCCCTCCCCAACTCCGAGGAGAGAGAAGGGAGAGTCACTAGGGTTGATGGTTTTCACTTAGGAGAGACTTTACATTCAAAAGAGGGGTTGAAACCCACAAGATCCAATCCCACCCAATGCAAGATTGGATTCTAAATGAGTTTCAAGGGTTGTGATAGCAAGGATACCCTCTTTTGTAAAGAAATGTAGATAGAAAGATTGAACTAGGAATGCATGTAAAGTAGGAAAGATTCGCTTATAAACAGAGATAGAGATATGGGATGAAGCTGCGAACCTGGAATTAGCAGTAAAATGTCAAGACGGTGCTGTTCTGCAAATTTGAGCAAAAGTTGACGGGACAATGGCGCCCGACGTGCACACGGTCCTCCAAAAAATCCGCGAAACGAAGGGGGATCTATTCGTCTCTGCACAAGGATTCTAGATCTTCAATTACAGCTGCGCACCTGCAACCTACACACAGAAAAGAGAGGACAATTGGGGAGTTACGGATGAGGGGTTTGCCTTTTAGGTCAAACCCCGGTTTTGGAATTAACCAAGAAATGAGAATGTTGTAAATGTAAATGTTTGTAATGTAAACAAGTACTGATACCTTGTTGTAAGAATGTTTGTATTCTTACATGCGAAGGTGTAATGTATGTAGTATGTTGTATGTTGTATGTTGTATGTGATCTCCTCTTCAATGGTTGAATCCTTGTCTTGAATGCAACACTTAGCCTTGAATGGAGACTTAGAATGCTCAATTGCTTGAAGGAATGCTTGAATGCTTGAATGTTTGAATGTTTGAATATCGCTTCCGCCTTTTTCTCTTGCTTCTTTCCTTCCTCCTTTTTCCTCCCTTTCTAGGAGAGGAAAAGTAGTTTATATACTTGTCAATTAGGGCTGATAGACTGATTTTCCCGACCTTAGGCCGACCAGGAAACATTATTTCCCGAATTGAAAACTTAAAGACCCGATGCCCAAAAGAGACTGGGCCCAAAATAGGGCCAGGGACCAGGGCACTGGGCACCATGGTCCCACCTCTCGGGACAGCAGGGTGCAAGGAGGGATCAAGCCAGGGTGCAGAAAAATGCAGTTTTTGGTGTTATAAATAGGTTTCGGGGTCTCCAATCAGGTTCAACATTGCACCGCCATCGTGAAGACCCAAATGCAGTCAAAATCGCAAGTGTCACAATTTTAGGACGCTACATTTAGCCCCCACTTTAGCGGGAGTATAAGCGTACGCTCATACTTCCGGTAAAGTTCAAGGAAACAACATTGAAAAACTTTCACCACGTCAAGGAGGCAAGATACACCAAGCCCCCAGTGGACTAAGGATCTTACGACTTCGATTGACAAAGTAAAAAGGAAGATCATGAGGGAGAACCATGACTGTCAGTAGTAAGGTTCCCTCACTATGAGTCATGCAAGAAAGATATCAAAAATTTTCAAGGCAAAGCTAAATTTGTCAAGAAATTTTCAAGTATCCTGAAAAGATATGAACGGGATGTATGCCCCCCTACGTTAAAGCGATCGCACACGCCTCATCGGGGGTAATTTCTTTAAGGTAGTGATACATATAAGAAAATGAAAAAGGGAAAGGAGAACGTTATCACAAGGATTTAGCCCCCAAGTGTGAGATAAGCCCAAGGATAATAGACACAAAACACAAATCACAAGGTGACTTCGCTTTCCTCGGGGTCAATATGCTGTATGATAATTCATGTATATCATATGTATGTATGCATAATTGTTCTTCATTCCCCAATCAAGGAAGGTCACCTAGAAGAAGGGAACACATGTGTCTTTTGAGTCAACATGAGAGAGACCAAAAGAGATCTCAATGCTTTGCATCGTCCTCAAGTAGACAACACTAAGGACAACAAATAGAAGAATGAGAATAACACATAGAAGAAGTAACAAAAGAGATCAAGAGAGGAGGAGAGAGTCTGCCATGCTAATGAAACTAGTCCAGCACGTCATCTACCCCCCGATCTTGCTGATCAATATTTTGGGAAGGCAGGAAACACGCTAGAGGAGGAACATCCAACACAGCAGATGGAGCTATCACAAGATCCAAACAAGGGCTATGTTCATGTTCCGAGCCACATTGTTTTTGTCTAGGAGCTAGGATAAGTGCTTTAGAAAATTCGTTAGATAAATGGTTATCAACATCAACATATTCATATTTGCTATCAGAATGAACAGAAGTAACATTTTCATCATGAATAACATTTTCATCTATATCATCATCAAGATTTATAAAAATAGGATCTTTAACTCGCACAAGATCAAGACCATCATGCATCTTATGTTTGGGAGATTTTGGCTCAATTTTCGGCTGAGGAGAAAATGGAATAATACTAGCTGAAGGTGTTTTTGGGGATTGCAAAGTTTGAGAAGCAGCTGCTTGAGCTCTAAGACAATGCTTTCGTCGGCGTTCACGTGCAGAACGATTTCGTCTAGTCTTAGTACGAAGTTGAGAAGATTGAGGAGGAGGAATGTTCTCATCCTTATCACTTGGGTGTTTAGGTTGTGGTCTCTTAGGTTGAATAATAGGAGAAGAGGAAGGTCTCTTCTCTCCATAAGAGGAAGGAGGAGGAACTGCTCCATATAAGGGAGGAATATTTGGTTTAGGAAGGAGACCAAGTCCATCATGACGAGGAGGTATAGGTCTACTTTAAGGAAGTTTATTAGATATAGGCATAGTCACATTCATAGGGATGGGTTGGGAATCTTCTTGAGGAAAGACATTAGTTTTATCTTTCAAAGGAAGAACTTCCTTCTCAAGAATGATAAGAATGTCAAGTTTGGGTGTTCTAGGTTCACTTAGAGATAGGATCATATCTTTTTTCCACTTTTGATAAGAGTTAAAAAGATGATCACTTCGCGGAGGAAGAGATTGGAATTGTTTAGGCCAAAAGTAATCAATAGGAACACTAGAAGTTCTTTCAGCTGGTTTAAAGAGACTATGATTGACAGTAACAACTTCACCATTATGGGGAAATTTCAAACACTTGTGAATAGGAGAAGCAATAGCTTTCATGGAAGACAGCCAAGGATAGCCTAGCTTCACACGAAATTGTTCGGATGATGGAATAATAGCAAAGTCCACATCAAGGGATTTGTTATGGACCTCAATAGGTAATGTAATAGAACCAATTGTAGGAGAAGAAAATGCATCAAATAGTTTCACAACCACATTTGTTTCGTCATAGATCACTTGATTCAATTGCAAAGTAAAAAGAAATTCTTCAGTAATGATATTAACCATACAAGAAGGATCAATAAGCACTCCATGGCAAGGTGTATTCTTGACTTTTGCAACTATATATAAAGGACCATCAGGTGCCCTGATAGTTTCACTGGAATCAAATGTGATGGAAGGTTCTTTAGGGATTTTCTGCTGTTCCACAAAGTTAATCACATTCGGAGTCATAGACACAAGATCATCAGGTGAGACAGAGGAATCATTAGTATCAATCGCATTAGAGGTATGAGAAGGTAATGGATCAGTAAAAATCTTAAGATTTTGGTTAGGAGGAGCTACAGATGTGTTGCCTTTATCATTCACACCAGAAACAGAGATAGTATTATTATCAATCAAATCTTGAATTTTACCCTTTAAAGCAAAACATTTTTCAGTATCATGCCCAGGTTGACGATGAAATTGATAAAAAGATTTGTTATCAAAATAGGGTGAATTAATCTTTGTAGGATCTATTTTCCTTATAGGAGGAAGAGTAAGCACATTTTGTTCCAATAACTTATTCATAATACTATGCAATGATTCATTCAAAGGAGTAAACTTTCTTTCTTTCTTGAAAAACTTAGAAATAGGAGGCACACCTGATGCTGCATTCACATTGTTGTTGATGATGTTTTCATTGAATTTAATGGACTCTTTGTTCGGTTTAAACTTCCCAAATGGTTGTTGACTACTATCACCCTTATCACTCGGAGCCATAGGATTTGCTTGTTCCATTTGACTCACAGTCAGTTGATAATTGTGAAGAGTTGCGCACAACTGTTGGAAAGAAGTAAACTCAGAAAACATGAGTTTTTCTCTAATATCTTTTTGTAAATTAGAAATAAAGATTCTTTGAATATCATTGTTAGGCACTGGAAAAGAAATTTGAGCATACAAATGCTTATATCTACAAATGAAATCAGTCACTTTTTCTTTAACACCTTGTTTACAATGCATTAAATCAATCAAAGTAACTTTAGGACTTATGTTGTTTTGAAATTGTTGAATAAAAGCATTTGCAAGTTGTTTGAAAGAAGAAACAAAATAAGAAGGCAACGAGCAATACCATTGTAGGGCTTTATCTCTTAATGTTCTAGTAAATAGTTTTGCAAGCAACCTTTGGTCATAAGCAAAATCGGTACATATTGTTTGAAAGGTCTTAACATGTGTTAGACGATCACCCTTACCATTATAAAGCTCCAAATGTGGAATTTCAACATGTTTAGGGGGAATAGCTCGAACAATGTCAAGAGAAAGTGGGCTCGCAACATCAAATGTGGGCATACTAAACTTAGATTGATTCATAGAGGCAATTTGTTGTTGTAAAGAAGAGACAGTTTGTGCAAGATTGTTAATGGTCGCTTCAGTCGAAGAGTTCATATTAGACATGTTAGATTGTGATGGAGGTGTTATGTTATTGAAAGAAGGTAGAGAGTAAGGTGGTGGGACACTATGATAGTTAGTCATAGGAGATGATTGGAAAGGAGGAACACTACAAGGAGGAATGGAAGGGTTAAATGAATTTCCCCCTTGCGTCATGTTTATTTGTGGAGATATAATAGGAACATTGATTGAAGGAATGAATGAAGAAGTTGGATTGATTGAAGAGGAAGGATTGCCCCCATGACTGGTGATCATAGGATGAATGTCTTGTATTGAAGTAGTCATTATGTTTGATGTAAAAGTAGGTATACTAGCAATAGAAGTCATCAAAGGAATAAAATGATTAACTTGAGTAGGAGGTTGTGTATAACCTAAAGTTTCGGCACAACTCTTCATAGGCATCACATTCGAATCCACAATGTGTGCAATACCACGCAAAATATCAATTCCATTCTTATCACTTTGAACCATACGTTTTAGACCCTCAATTAATGAAAGAGCTTCACTATCGGGGTATTCTTGAGACATCCATTGTCGAAAATCATCAAATTGGTTATCCAATTTTGAAAGTTGTTCTACAGAAACCTCATGGAGAGCTTCTTCATCATTAAGAGGATTAGAGGAATTACCCATGTTCTCGTTAAAAAGGCCATTCAAATTAGGTTCCATCTCCTCAGTAATTAAACCTTGGAAAGACTTAATTCTAAGGCTTCGTCTAACGGGAATAGTGTAAGTAGGGCTTATTGTTGTAAAACTCATGCACTAAAGAGAGAGAGAAGATTTTGAATTTTAGAGGTAGCAAATTTCAATAAAATCAGCCAATCTCCTAGATTTAAGCTGTTAAATGCAATCAGGACAATCTCCCGAAATTTCGGAAAAAATGTCCGGGACCGTGGCGAACGGAGTGCACACGGTCCTCGCAACTTTTTTCGAAATTTTCAGGGATGAAAGTTATGATGATTTTAAAGCTAATCTGAAAAAATTGAGTGATTTTACGATCTGTGGATAGGCCAAATTAAAGTTGCAATCTCAAAATTGAATCCTACCAAGATTGTTGAAAAATGTAAAATTTGAATTTTGAAAAGGAGGGGGAAATTGAAATTTTGAATTTTATGATTTTAGAGGGAATACTAGAGGCAATGCAAGCTTTGAAATTTAAAAATTGACTCAATTTCATGCAAAATTCACATTTGAAAGTGGAAATCAAGGTTGTTGCAATTAAACACTTAATTTCAAAAGTCACAAATTGCAAAAATTTGAGTAAAGCACTGAAATTTCGAATGAATGCTAACACACTTTTCAGATTTTGGACTGTAAGAAACACAATTTTGACATGAATTTCAATTTCAACAATTTTTGAATGATTAGAAGCCTCAATCCAAGCAATCACTAGACCAACTTTGACTTTAATTTTGAAAGTGTTAAAATTGATAAAATCAGCCAAAATTCTGGATTTTAGCAGAAAAATACAGTAAGATCTAGCTCCCGAAATTTCGAAAAAAATGTCGAGGACGATGGCGCTCGGGGTGCACACGGTCCTCGCAACTTTTTTCCAAATTTTCAGGGATGAAAGATATTGTGATTTTGTTGCGGAATCCAAAATTACAGCCGATTTGGAGGTGTTTTGATTAGTGAAATTATCAGTCAAAGGTTGAATCAAGAAGGTTTTAAAAATTAGGGTTTTGACATTTAACCACTTAATTTTCAAAATTAAAGCACAAATATGAATTGACAATTTGCAATAGAAGGGTAAATCTGAAACAAGCATTAACAATTAAACATTCCACAAGTTTAATTACTAAAAAGAAAATTTTAGGGTTTTTATGCAATTAGCCTCTAAAATTTGCAAAAGATCAAACATGGAAATGTAATTAAGGAAACAAAATTTTCAGATCTAACCATGAATAATCAGAATGAGGATGTTCACGTCGGGTTCACCAAAATGTAAAGCAGAAAAATCGAACCCTAGTTGTTCTCCCCTCCCCAACTCCGAGGAGAGAGAAGGGAGAGTCACTAGGGTTGATGGTTTTCACTTAGGAGAGACTTTACATTCAAAAGAGGGGTTGAAACCCACAAAATCCAATCCCACCCAATGCAAGATTGGATTCTAAATGAGTTTCAAGGGTTGTGATAGCAAGGATACCCTCTTTTGTAAAGAAATGTAGATAGAAAGATTGAACTAGGAATGCATGTAAAGTAGGAAAGATTCGCTTATAAACAGAGATAGAGATATGAGATGAAGTTGCGGACCTAGAATTAGCAGTAAAATGTCGAGACGGTGTTGTTCTGCAAATTTAAGCGAAAGTTGACGGGACGATGGCGCCCGGCGTGCACACGGTCCTCCGAAAAATCCACGAAACGAAGGGGGATCTGTTCGTCTCTGCACAAGGATTCCAGATCTTCAATTACAGTTGCGCACCTGCAACCTACACACAGAAAAGAGAGGACAATTGGGGGGTTAGGGATGAGGGGTTTGCCTTTTAGGTCAAACCCCGGTTTTGGAATTAACCAAGAAATGAGAATGTTGTAAATGTAAATGTTTGTAATGTAAACAAGTACTGATACCTTGTTGTAAGAATGTTTGTATTCTTACATGCGAAGGTGTAATGTATGTAGTATGTTGTATGTTGTATGTTGTATGTGATCTCCTCTTCAATGGTTGAATCCTTGTCTTGAATGCAACACTTAGCCTTGAATGGAGACTTAGAATGCTCAATTGCTTGCAGGAATGCTTGAATGCTTGAATGTTTGAATGTTTGAATATCGCTTCCGCCTTTTGCTCTTGCTTCTTTCCTTCCTCCTTTTTCCTCCCTTTCTAGGAGAGGAAAATTAGTTTATATACTTGTCAATTAGGGCTGATAGACTGATTTTCCCGACCTTAGGCCGACCAGGAAACATTATTTCCCGAATTGCAAACTTAAAGACCCGATGCCCAAAAGAGACTGGGCCCAAAATAGGGCCAGGGACCAGGGCGCTCGGCGCCATGGTCCCACCTCCCGGGACAGCAGGGTGCAAGGAGGGATCAAGCCAGGGTGCAGAAAAATGCAGTTTTTGGTGTTATAAACAGGTTTCGGGGTCTCCATTCAGGTTCAACGTTGCGCCGCCATCGTGAAGACCCAAATGCAGTCAAAATCGCAAGTGTCACAATTTTAGGACGCTACAGCACATATCTTAGAATAATCTAAGACTTCATACCCTTTTTTATTACTCTTGTGCCTGTCAAAATGTTTGAACTTTTATTGCTAAGAACATTTATAAATTTTGGGAACTCACAAATCCTTAACTTATTTGAAATAGAAATGGATTTCAATCTAGACCCTATAATTCAAAATCATTTGATTGTCTTATGTAATTACTTCCCCTAATGTTTCACTCTCTAAAATTTCATGTATTTATTTAAATTTTAAGGAGGTATTCATACTATTCAAGATTTTCTTTCTAAATCCATCCCTTTCTAGCTTTTACTGATTGAAGCTAAACCTAAATACAATTTGAATAATAAACTGAGAAAATTCCATGGTAGTTCCTTATCACTTGCAACACAAATTTTCTATTTAGTCAAATTGATCACAGTGAAAAGATTATAAATAATTTGTTGAAACTTCTTTCCATAACTACACTCCTGATAAAGGCTATAATGAGAAGATGTTTATGCATTTCGTTCTCCCAGTTTGTGTTTTTTCACCCTTAATCATGTGTTGGAGTCTTTAGTCACATGTGAGATGGTATCCAAGACTTGTTTGAGTCAAAATATTGAAGAGGATTTTTAGTCCTTTAAATTTAGTTCATTAGTGTTGGGAAAATGGTGTCTCAGCCTTGCATTTACATAAGGTTACTATTTATAGTAAGTTTTCATTTGGGCATGAATTTGTTCAAATTTTCCCCAAAACTTCAGATTGGCTACATAAGAATGCTGGTAAATTTTCGTTGCAAGATCATAACTAGATTTGAAGATATTAAAGTTTCCATTTTTGAAGGTTGCGATGAAAGGTTTAAATTTAATTTGAGGATTTTAAAGGCTCCAAAACATCATGAAAAGTAAGCATAACTGGTGTGGTAGGTTATGAGGTGATATAGAATATCACAATCTTTCCGCCACTTCAAATGGTTCATCAATCAGACACCCGATTCACAAGTTATGGCCTTTGGAAGTTTGGTCTCCTGAAATACGAAATATAAAAACGCATCAGACACATAAATGAGTTGTAAAAGGAAGGTACACATGTTGATATGTGTTTTGACACATCATAGGGCATCTAGAATTGGAGATAAGGTCGGTTCCACTTTATTGGGTGGTTTTAGTCCATGGTTTTGTAATACCATTTGATGGTTTCATGTATTGTATCTCCTATATATGAGGTGTGTGAGATGGAGGTTGTGTGTAAGATTCATAGAGCTATTGAGTTACCTCTGAATCTTTGGTTGGTGGTACTCCTGTGAAGAACTTTCTCTGCAAGTATATTGTAATATGTTATTGATTTTTGAATAATATATTGGGCAGAGTTTGGAGTGTGGGTTTTTCTCTCTCGAAAGGGTTTTCCCCACATAAACCTAACATAAACCATTGTGTTGTGGTATGCATGCTATTTATGTTTATTTCTGTTAAGTTTTTGTAACTATTGTAACAATTAGTAAAAGTTTTTGTGTTACCCTCCTCTCAAGGTTAGTGTAGGAAGTTGTTCCACTACTTGAATTCCTTACATTAGTTCATACCATGATCTTTAGAGGCTCAAAATGACATACAAAGAACCAAGATGAAAGATGGATTACTGGCACAATTTTTCAACGATGGCATCAAATTTTTCCAATGACAATATCAAAAAATTTATCATCAAATATGAAATAATTAGTAACAATACAAATGATTTGATTGATAGGGCTTCATTGGCTATACTCTAAAGGTGTTGAGATCATTAATTTCTCCAACTTAAGGAAAAATTAAAAAATGAAATTATTTCTTTACGCAACGCTAAAATTATCATTTATTACTTGCCGTTGAAAAGGAAAGGTCTTAAAGTAGTTGAATGTGATATAAAATGATTTTCAAAAATTAAAAATTCAGGCACACTTTTTCTTAGTAGACTTTCTCGTCTCTCTCCAGCGAAAAATAGAATTGTATGTGAGATTATGATTTCTAATATCTATTATCCTGAACAACAAAACCTATCAAAATCTACTAGACTGGAATAATTTAAGAGTTTGAATTGATTGTTATTATTAATAAAAAAATTGAAAAAAAGATAGGAATTGTTAAGAGAGCTGAATCTGTTACTTGTTTGTTGTATGTTTCCATCTCATTAAAGTTGAAATATCATTTCAATGGTATCAAGATTATTAAAAAATTGGTATAAGAGGACATAACATTTATTGTACATATTTAAATTTTAATAATGTAAAAATAATGAAATAATATTTTCACTTTATTAGTCTTTGCAAAAAGATTAAAATTAATGAAAAATATTTTTAAGAGATCTTAAATTGTCCCTTCATTCAATATAAGTCGATAAAATGTGAGAAAAATAGTGCATACTATTATTTTCCAAAACACTAATAGTTAAATATTCATTCAATTGAAAGATTGTATTTCAAAATTATATCAATTACAACAAGAGATGCATTACATCAACTTCCTGTCATGTTGTAGTGAGTATAATAATTTTTGTTGTATCTAATAAATTAAATGATGCTAGAATATCATTTAAGAAAAAATATTTTCAAATTCAAAGTTAATTTATTAAGCAAAAAAATTATTTTCATATTAACTTACCTTGTCACATAAAAATGACTATCGCGACATATATAATAGTGCTCATGTCATTATAATCATTAATAGACTTGAAATTTGATTTAATAAATTAAATGGATTGGATTAGACATGCTTTACAAAAAAAGATAAATGATTGTTCCCAACATGAAAATAGAAAGAAAGATAAATGATATTTTTATAATTACTTATAATAGAAAATTAAATGTAGACTATAAAATTATTGCTCAAGTTTTTAATTTTGTATATGCTCATTGGCTAAACTAATAAAAGAAAATGAAGGCATTATATTCATTATTATTACTCCTTGACATGGATTAACTATAGATATTAAATAGATTAAAAATATGTAATTATTCATAACCTTTATTAAATATTGTTTTTCTTATTGTTAATTTTAAAAAATGTTTTACACTAATAGATGTAAATTTTTATTATTTTAATCACAATCTCTCATATTTTCTCTATTTCCACCTTTTCAATAAATTTTAATTGATTCAAATATAATAAAATACATTATATTTATAGGTCCATATTATTTTGAATAAAAATTATGTTATTTACCAAATAAGATATTAAATTAATTAAAAAGGTGACATGAAAATAAATTTGCACTATTAACTTTTTTATAGTCAAAATGAAAAAAGTTAAAAATTTTCATATAGTTTACATCACATTAATAAGATTGTTCACAACTTTCATCTAATAGAATAAACTTTCGTCGAATAGAATGGTAGATAACTTATTTTTGATTATTTAAAAAAAGTGAAAAAAATACATTATAAAATTTGGCCAAGCTTAATTCTAACATCTCATTGGTTCATTTGTTACTGATAATGTAAGGAAATGAGATCTTAGGCCTATGAATGCAAACTACGATATCAAATTTTTCCTTGCATAACATTGAAACATGAATAGGCTCAACTATAGTTCTGATAAGAAAGATAAGCACTAAATATTACATTCTTCTATTGCAAAATAATTGAGAATTGAAATAATTGAAACACAAGCTAGATTTGGAATAGAGATACAGAGAGGAACCTGGATCTAAAATGTGGAGCTAAAAGATCCAAAGATGGGTGTTGGGTGCCCTAGTGTAAAGGTGTTTGAAACTAAAGAAGGTGATTTGAAATGTAGTCAGGAGGCACTCCGAAACACTATCTCCTAAAGAATAACCTCAAAGAAATAAGATAAGGGCATTGTGAAAATTATTCTAGGACTTTTCGGGCATTCAAAAATTTGTTGCAACTTATAATTGTCTACTCTATGCTCCTATAAGACTTTTGCTTTTAGATATGGTCCTACACATGAAAAATGGAGAAAAAGGGTTATGTTTTATAGGGGATTGCCTAAGTCAAGCCCTATATTGGTTTTCCCACCTCCACAATAATTATGATTTGATGAAAAAGCACATGTCCATGCATATCTAGAGGCTAAACTAGTATTGGAATGCTAAAATGAAATGATATCATCTCAAGTGAGAAACCCTTGAAATGGAATCTCACACAAGGCTTGATATGATGGATTGAACCTATATGTAACATGTTAATGCATGTTTTCATCATTTAGAAACACAATGTAGTTGATCATGTGATTGTTGTAGTAAACTTGTAAGCTTAAATTCTTTGCTCCTTGAATGTAGATATGTTCTTAAATGATTTGTTGAAAGACTTGGTTAGGATGTAAAATTTTGAAATGAGAGAGGAAGTTGCATTCATATGCAATTTAAACTTTTGAATTTAATTTTCAGGGAAGAACAACAACATAAGGTATATTCTCACTATAGGCAAAGAAAAACTTCATTTTGTTGGAGCAACCTACCAACCAAGAATACAATCTACAATATAACCTTCACAAATGAGAGAAGCAAATATATTTCACTTAAATAATGAATTGGAATTGATATGCAAAATATGTACATATGCCTTTCTTATAAAGGCAAGGAGAGAGATGATAGAGATAACTGACATCCAAGTATGAACAATAATAAAAAATAAATGCACTAAATATCTAATAATGTTGTCTTCCTAAGTAAAATTAAGCATAGGTAAATGATAAAAAATCATTTACTCCAACACATTATTCAAAAGTTGAGCTTAATTTGCAACGACAAGGGTGCTAAGCATCCTAGTCCTAGAAAAATAAGCCATGCTAATAGTCAAGAATAATCTAGAATAAACCAAGTTTATGAAAGCAATCCTGAAACTAGGTCCAATCACACATAAATTAAACACATCTACCAAAGTGAGTCCAAACCTAATGTGAAATTGTGAAGGTATACAATTTACAACACTACATTTAGCACCTACTTTAGTAGGATTATGAGCTACTCATACTCATAGTAAAGTATGGAGAAGCCAAAGGCTCTTCCATCAAAACATTGAAGACAAGATAAATCCAAGTTTAGCAAGGAGGAAACCTCAAAGGCGTAGGATCTTATCAATATACAATTTTAAGATAAAAGGTTAAGCAAAAACTAAGAAAAAATGATCAAATTTGGAAAGAAACATGGAGCATACACAATAAAAATCATGATATCTAGAACTAGTAAGATTCATAGACTCTTAATAGGAGTTGTATCCACAAAGAGAAGGCATGACCTCTAATACTAGTAAGATCCTTAGATACTGACTAGGACTCATGTCACAAACATACAAAACATGACCTCTAGGTTAGCAAGATCCTCAAATACTTACTAGGATTCATGGACAAAAGGGAATCACATGGCTATAAAATTGTGTTATTCTAGGTGGCTCATGAACAAGTGTAGGCCTCATAAGATAGTAAAAATCCTTAGATATACTAGGTGAACTTCACAACAATGATATTATAGATTTCAGGGCTAAGAAAAAACACTCTATTTGTTGGGTAATATTTATAAAATGCTACCAAAGGGTGTCACGATAGCACAAATAAGTTCATGGTGTGATCAAATTGAACAACCAACTTTGTGCGGTGTGCATAAGGTAGAATGCATAGAGGAATGCATGTCCCCACCTTAAAGTAATTACTTACACCAACTGGGAGCAATTGCCTTTAAGGTGGTACACATTCAAAGACAAAAATGTCTCAAAAACAAAATGCACCCAACATAGGAAAGTCAAGGTGATATCTCATACAAACATGAGCATGCAAGTACAAATTAAGGATCCATACATCTGTGGTCAATATGGATATAAGATAAATAATATGTATCAAAGCGATTATTTTGAATTGACCTAATCCCCTAATTGTAGTGGAACTACAAGTAAAAAAGAGGAAGAGAACATAAGAAGAAACAAAAGGATTTTAGGTCCACATGGAAGAGACCTAAAATTCTTTAATACTTTTCATCATCCCCAAAAGACAACACAAAAATATATATATAATAAAATATATATACAATTAATAGAAGAATGACGATGCAAATGAAATAATGTCACAAAATAATTAGTCCCTTTGTATCCTTGTGCCAATGGAACCTCAAGGGTCATCCAAAGAGAGTTTAACAAACAAAAGACACACAAAGTAGGATATCCTAGGAAATCATATTATATGCAAGAAAACACAAAAAGACAAAGGGGTATTGCACTTATGATCCAATCTATAGAAAATAATTCCCCTCTCAATCTATCTCATCATAAAGAGATGCCGAGAAAGATGCTAAAGAAGCTACAACTAGTGCATTACAAGGAGATATATCTAGTTTCCAACATGGACCATTACCTAAGGAAGGATCATTATGAGTGGCACTAGGAGCTAGATTTAGAAATTTAGAAAATATTAAGAATAACTTAGAATGATTCTCTATAGTTTCAGCCATTTCATCAAAATCATCACCTAAGTTTATCACTATAGGTGGCACAATAGAAGAAGAAGGAATAGAGTAATCCCTTGGAATTAACAACTTATGCTTTCAACTAGGTTAAGTAAGGAAAGGATTAAGCTTAGGATTAGGTGAAGGTGAGGGAGGTTGAGATTGCAGGATCATGTATCAACATCCAACTACTTAGGGGTAGACTCATTTCTCACATCAATTTAACAAGCCATATCACAAAATATTATGTAGCATTCTCTTGCACTACAATTTCATCAATTACAATTTATAGCTTCTATAGAAGGAGGCAGGTTATCACTTAACATCGATATATTTGAATCTTCCTTTTCTCTAGGAGTAGAAGGAGAAATAAAAGGAACCTCTAAAGGTTTCAAGAGATAGGAGGAGTTCTAGATGGTGCCAAGAATTTTCCTTATTATTTTTTATAGGATGATAGAGGTGGAACTACAAAATACACAATAGACACTCTAGGAAGGGAAATAATTCCAATCCAAGATGTGGTTCACTTGTTACTTGTAAGGTATAAAGAGTTACTTTCATATCCATAAACATCATAGGATCCTTAGGGGCACCAATTGGAGTGGGACTTAAGGAAGTCCCTGATAACTTAGCTATTCTCTTAACTTTATAATTCTAGTAAGAAAGGAACAAATTATCCTCATGAGTTTGATTGTGTTGAGGTTTTTGCGACCAAAACTAGTCAAGTGTAAAGTTTGCATGTCCGAACAAAGGCTAGAACCCACTATGAAATATAGTACGTACTTGTCCTTCAAATGGGGATTTTAAGCACTTATGAATGAAGAAAGGAATTTATTTCATGGAGGGGAGGCAAGGATGACCAAAAATACCTAAAATTGATCCAAGGTAGGGATTATGGTAAAGGGCACATTTAAGATTTTAGGGACCCAACTTTAACACTTAGGATTATGGAACCAATAGTGAGACAAGTGAAACCATCACACACCTTAATCAAGGATCGACATTTATCATAAGTGTCTTAATATAATTCATATACAATGTAAATTCTTTTGTTACCATATTTACCATGCATAATAGATCGTTGAGCACCCCGTGTGTGAGTTTACTATTAATTATAGTGGTGATGTATAGTGGTCTAGATCACGTGCATGCATTGAGTTATCACTTTGGGTGAAGGTGATACTATGCTCAAGCTTAATATTAGGTTTCTCTTGTTTAGGATAAGGTTCTATCACATTAACTAAATTTTCTATTTGATTGGTTTAAAAATCCATGTCTATGTAATTAGAATTTGGCTCTATAACATTTGTGGAATAAGAAGGTAAAAAATTAGTGAAAAATTGCAAGTTTTGATTAGGAGGTGCTATGGGTAAGCACAAGAAGTTGAGCCTTCTTAAAGAAGAATTTTTAAGCTTAGTCATTTTCGACAAATTATGCCACATGCAAAAGAATCTTAACCAAAATGAATCGGGATTGCGTTTAGATTCAGGATCTTGAGCTAAAAAATGAAATGGGATCCTAATTCATAGTGAGATCCCAAGATGAAAACTTCAAAATGGAATCCCTATTAAAACTAATCGGGATCCCATTTAATTTTAATTGGGCTCCCATTTCGAAAAAGTATTAAATTTTTTGAGAAAACGAGATTCGATTCATTTTTACCTGAGAGTGACTTGGGATCCCAATTCAGAGAGCACGTCAACTGCCCAACAACCCCTCCAGGCATGTTTTTTTCCTTTTTTCTCCCCATTTTAGTATTTATGTTATTTTTCATATTTTAAATGAAAAAAATATTTAGCTTAGTTTTTTATTAAAAAAATCGATTTTAGGTTTTAATATTCAAGTGATTAATAATTTAACGTTTATGCATGTTTTAATTTTTATAATTTTTTTTTTTTTTTTGTAAAATAAACTGTTTCGCATAATCATATAAGCACTAAATGAGAAGAAAATGAAAAAAAAAAAAAAATCCAAATCCAAAACCAAAACCAAACCAAACTAAAACATGTGCTTAACAATTAGATCACCAATCAGGACCTCTTAAGCTTCCATACTTGACATATATACTCAAGACATATAAGTTTGATCACATGACCCCTTAAGTTGTTTCATACTTAACATGCACTTGAACAATGTATACAAGTGACATTTTTTATTAGGACCTCTAGATGAACAATTTAAGCCAACTGGTCAAATTTGACATCCTATGAAGGAGGACCCCTTAAGACATTCTCAATCACATGACCCCTTAAGCTTTCATTTATCTAGTCATGTTGAAATCTCCTTAATCAATCCTATAATGACCCCCTTAACACACTTGAACTAGATCTTGACCCCTTGAGCCTTCCTATATATAACCTCTAGCTTAATAAATTAATCCAACCTCATACTTGAGTGACATCCTATTAGATAAGACCCTTTTAAATTATTGATCATGACCTAGGCTTAAGCTTTCATACTTGACTTGTACTTAACAATTAGACATATAAGTTTGATCATAACCATTTAAGATCTTTCAATACATACTTTCAACATTTAGGATTAACACCTCTAGCTAAACTAGGACCCCTTAAGATGTAAATTCTCAAGATCACATGACCCCTTAAGCTTTAATTTATCTAATCACATCGAACTCCCCTTAAGCCATCTTATACTGATCCCCTTAAGACACATGAACCAAATCTTGATTCCTTAAGCCTTCCTATTCTAGGACATGCCTTGACATGTTCCCAATCATTCAACCCAGGCTTAATATTTCATGTTTAGGAACTCTACCTAAACTAGGACCTCTTCATCTATAATCTCAATCATATTACCCCTTATTTAATATTTCATCATATCTAATCATGTTGAACTCCCCTTACTTTCCATCCTATCATGTACTTGACATACTTTTAACAATTAGATCACCAATTAGGAGGTCTCTTAAGCTTCCATATTTGACATATGTACTCATGTATAAGTTTGATCATGACCCTTAAGCTCTTTCATATTTTTAACATGTACTTGACATTCAAGATCGTAGGACCTCTCTAAGCTGAAATAGAACCCCTTGAGACATTCTCAATCACATGACCCCTTAAGCTTTCATTTATATCTAATCATGTTGAACTCCCCTCAAGCCATCCTATCATAAGTTTGACATGTGTACTTAACAATTAGATCACCAATTAGGAGGTCTCTTAAGCTTCCCTATACTTGACATCACGTACTCATGTATAATTTCAATCATGACCCTTAAGTTCTTTCATACTTAACATACTTTCAATGTATACTTGACACTCAGTATTAGGACCTCTATACTGAAATAGGACCCCTTAAAACATTCTAAATCAGATGACCCCTTAAGATGTGTAGTACTTGTTAACACTACCTAAGGAGACTTCCTCGGGGCTCATGACCCTCCTTTCTTTCCTCTTTAGACATTGTTTAGATCCCATCATTAACAAATTATGACTTGTACTTGATTGAATTTGAAAATAAAAAAATTGTTTAAATTAATCCTCCTCCTCAAAATGGATCATCACATTACATTATTCCACTCCAAAGGTCTCCAATGATTGAGTCCTTCCAAAAATGGATAGAAAATTACAAGAAAAGAGCATCAACAAGATAAGAATCATAAAAAGTGTAGGAATAGTCACTATCAGTCGTACAACATAACATGTGAAGTTGCACAAAATTATTGGTAAAAGTGCAACAATCATTTAAAGAAAATGGTAAAAAATGAAATAGGATCCCATTTACTTTTTCAAATCGAGATCCTGTATCCTAATCAAGATCCCATTTTCTTTTTATTCGTTAATTTTTATTAACAAGTAAACGAGATCCCAAATCCTACACGAGATCCCATTTTTAAAAATTTAAATTTTCAACCTGATTTTCCCTTTGGTTTTTGATTTGGGAAAAGTCTTGGAGAGCCAACCCTTAGCCTTGAACCTAGTTTGACCTACAACTTGAAGGCCATGTCAGTGTCCATTCAAAATACTAACTTTCGACATATATTTGAAGACCTTTTTGAAGAAATTAAAAACCCATTATAGAAGAAACTATCTAGATTTCAAATACACACACACACACACACACACACACACACACACACACATAACATCAAAATAGAAACAATTCTATACACTTTGAATTTTTTTTTGAAAAGTTCAGGTCAAGTTATGCTTTCCGTACACAAGGGTTTTTCAAAATAGCAATTATGCCCAACAAAAAATTAATAATTAAAAAAATAAAAAAAAAATTACAAAAAAACCCACATCTAAGGTGAGTGTGTTAAAAATATTTTCCCAAAAGGATTCATAAAAATACTTTCGTTTCTAGGTCAAATTATGCTGCTTGTACATGGGCATTAAAATAATGACTTTTAAATAATAGTTTTTAGAAATGCCCATTGAAACTTGATTTGTATCATCTGGGTATTAAAATAAATTACATATTTGGAAACTATACTTCAAGCACTACATTTTCTATTACTTGTTTCAAGTTTCATTTTTAAGTGCTTCAAATTTCTAGGTCAATTGGGATGAATTTTGAAAAACAAGGAAAACACTTCCACTTTTTGGCCAAAAAGTGGGCTCAACTTCTTGTAGGCACCCCTATAGATATATTTCATTTATAATTTTACACCATGAACCTATATGATATTAGAGTCAATAAGGTCTTGGACTTCATAACTTAGACACATGCATTGGCTAATATCATGTCCAAGAGTACAATTATATTAACAAAAGGACTTCGGGTCAAACAAAGGAGGTAAAGGTTTGGAAGTGTCTAAGGATGGATGGGGAAATAATTTTTTGTTCATCAATTGAAGCATAATATAATGTAAGGACTCAGAAATCAGTGAAAAATATCAATTCTTCAATCTAGAGGAATAGTGGGTTGTAATAGCAAATGGTGCAACCGCAACGTGTGTTTGGATGTTATTAAAAGAATGAGCATTTATCTTAATATAAGTTTTCTTTGTTTCTTAAATGCTTGATAAGTTGAATGATCCATCCATTGAATTGGTCAATTGGAGTCATGGAGGAAGGAACTTTATATTGACTGACTGAAAGTTGATAATCATGAAGGGATGTGCATAAGTGTGTAAATGGAGGAGATTTCATAAACAATATCTTATCTCTAAATTGTGGTTTTAAATTTTTAATAAAAAATATTTGCACATTGACATCAAGAAGAGAATAAGAAATACAATGTTTGTTATCTACTTGTAAAATCAATCACTTTCTCTTTGACACCTTGTTTACAATGCACCAAATTAGTTAATGTTAAGTTTGAGGTCCAATATTGGTTTGAAAATGTTGTAAGAATTGATTAACAAGTTTTGAGAAATAGATAATAGAGTTGTTAGGTAAAGAATAGAACCGATCCAAGGTCATTTCTTTCAATGACCTAGGAAAGAGTTTTGCAAGAAGAGCATCCTCAAGAATGAAATTGTTGAATACTGTATACACCTAAAAATGGTCTGAAGACAATTAATTAAATACACAGTTATTTAATTAATAACCCTACCGAGTTAATTGAATTCACAAGTAATTTAATTAATTTACCTACATTCCTCTACTTGTGATTAAATATAATAATTTATTCATATAGTTCATTCTATAATCCCCCTTTGAGTAATTAACTCTAAATTAATTAATTCCCCTCATTTTAATCAATTCTTCTAATTCCTAATTAAGATTAACAAAATCAAGTTTGTTGAGATTAATTACCATTTTCCTAAATATTTAAATTTCTAAATTCAAATATGAGCACATGGCTCATAACTTCTAACCACCTAACCTAACCTCCCTCTAACCTAACCCATTCTATCTAATCCTGGGTTTAACTAACCCTATCCTATCTTGCACATCCTAACCTCTTATGGGTTGGATATTCTCCCCTTGAGACACGTGGCACTTTTTCCACATGTCTCCTCCCTTGGACACTTTCCCTCTCATGAGCAAGGTTCCTTGACACTTGTCACCACAGAGATGACATGTGTCCCTTCCTCCAACCTCTTATCCAACTTCCTCACTCTTAGCCCTTGATATCTTCAGATCGAATCTGGGTCGTCAATTCTCGCCACCTCAACTTTGGCCTTGGAATTCCTATAAATACCCCTCATTTTGGAGCAATAAAGATCCCTTGCATCCTAGATTTTAGTATCATTACTATAGGCATTTTTATCTCAATCATCTAGTATAATTGGCATTTTAGATTAATCATGCATCTCATATCATTTGCACAATCAATCATGAAGTAGCTACTCAACTCTTGAGTTGCCACTTTGGAGATCATTGCTCGCTGAGAGCCAACAATCCAACACCTTCAAGGTCCTCAAGAATAGAGGAAGATGGGACATCTCAATGGAAATTTTGGTTTTCTTTTTGTTTAGCTTTCAATTTGCTTCATAATTGATTAACACATCAGAGAAATCCAACAAGGTCCTAAATTTGATAAATTCATGGAGAAAATATTGGAGGGTGAAAAAGAAAAATACTTCCTAATGTTAGCAAAATCTGGTGCTAAATTTCCCCAATATTTTGACGTAAGCAATTTAAGACAAAGGGGAAGATCAAGTGATACTTACAATGACAATGAACAAAATGAAGAAATTTTCAGTCGCAAAAAGGATGACACAAGGTTTCTTGATGATACAAGAACTCATGAGGACACATGAAGAACTAATGATGACACAAGAAGGAATTGTGATGATACAAGAAGAGATCATGATCACACAAGAACTCATGATGATATGAGGAGAAATCATGTCAATGATCCTCTCTTAGCTCTCATGCAACATATACAAACTCTTCAAATGCAAATTTAAGATATACAAAGAGGAACTACTAAGAGATATTCGTTTCAAGAAATTTGTCCTTATCCATTTGACAGAAGTCTCAACATGATACCTTTTCCTCCAAATTGTGAAACTCCTAGATATGACAAAAATAATGGAAGAACTGATCCCCAAGATCCTATAAGATAATTTTGCACGATGAGCATGAAATTCGCACATGAGGACACATACTTAATGAGGTTATTTCCAAATAGCTTAAGTGGACAAGCTATGGAATGGTTCTCAAAACTTCCAGCTGGAATTAGATCATTTGCAAAATTGGTGGACAAGTTTATTTCACGATATGCATACGACATACAACATGAGATCACAATGCTATACTTGTGTCACACCAAGCAAAAGAGTGGAGAACCTTTCATGACATTTCTACAAAGGTGGAGATGATTAGATACACAGTATCCTCGTATGGTGCTAGAATATGAAAAGATGGACATATTCATTTACAATGTAAACAAACAAATGAGTTATAACCTAAAAATGCAATGTCATCCAAGTTTTGAAAAGATGATTGATAATGGAATCAGGATTGAGGAAGCTATGGTAAAGAAAGGAGAGTTGAAGATATACAAAGATGGAGTTAATCCTCCTCCCAACAACACTACTAATAATAACAACAATGATAAGCCCAAGTTTTGGAACATAAATCAAAACATTGTCAATGATGGGATAGTAGATAATAATAATGTGAAACCAAAACAACCAGTGTTCAATTTATCAAATCACACAACAGTGATTCAACAAGATAACAATAAACCAAAACCAACTTTTAATAATTTATTTCGCAGAAAATTTACCAACATTGGTGAACCACTTGGGTCAGCATTAAAGACACTTCTTGCAAAAAGTTGATTACCTTGCTCGAAGCAAGAAACTTGAACCCAAGGTAAAACCTGCTTGGTGGAATGACAATCATTATTGTGATTTCATTGAAACAAAGGACACCAAATAGATAATTGTCAATAGTTAAAACATGTCATCCAATATTTGATTGACAATGGCATAATAACTGTGGATGGGCATAAGACAAATGAATTGCACATAGCTTTCAAAACCCCACTTCCTAGTTGTGAGATTTTGCCAAGATCAAGGGCACAATGAAAAGTAAAAAAGAGAGACAAAAGAATGACAAGAACAAACTATATTCTCATCAATATGCAAATGATCAACTGGATTAATCAATACAATGAATATAGGCATGCTTATATAGGCAAGGCCATATGGATGTACGAGCACACAATCATGGCATGTGGCTCAATGAGAAACAAGGGTAGGTAAGAAATACTAGGGGTAGGTAGGAGAAATAATATAATATTCCACAAGAGGTGGATGACCCACCGAATGTGGAGTGTAACTACAAAATAAGACCACAAAAGGTGGAATTTCTCCTACAAGCTATATCCCTATGTACACACTTCCCTAAGTGTCTCAAATCTAAACTAAGAACAGATGCATTATCCTAAGTTAACTTAAGTAAAGTGTAATAATATCCATAATGAATATTTATTTACACCAACACCCCCCCTTAAGTGCAACTTTGGGGAATGAAGACTCAAGTCAACAATGTAAGGTGGGTCCTGGCTACTAGGCCATGATAGGTACCCATGAACAATATGCACATGCAAGCAAAACTATGCAATGCAATCTCTCACAAATGGAGAAAGGGAGAAAACCTGGTGGGAAAAAACTCCCCCCAAAAGAAAGATGAATGTACAAATGACTTCTCAAAGAAGAAGGACAAAACCTCAAAGAGGAAAAAGTCCCCCCCATAAGAGAGGAAGGAGAAGTCAGTTGACCCCCCTAATGACACATCCCGCACTCCCAAGAGAGCTCGCAATTGCTGTAACTTACTCTTGGTGAAAGGTTTGGTGAATATGTCTGAAACCCGCTCCGCTGGAGGACAATACTGCAAATCAATGACCCGCTCCTGAATCAACTCTTGGATATAGTGCATATGAATCTCGATGTGTTTGGTTCACTGGTGCTGGACGGGGTTCTTCAAGATTGCAATAGCACTCTGATTGTCACAATGTAGAACTGTCGGCCGTGGAGTGGTGAACCCAAACTCTGTGAGAATCTGATGAAGCCAAATGGTCTCAGTCACTATGTTAACAACTACTTGATACTCAGCCTCAGTCAAAGAGAGAGCAATAGCATGTTGCTTCTTGCTCTGCCAACAAATGGGGCCAGAACCAAGGTGAAAACTATAACTTGAAGTAGACTTACGATCATCAAGATTGCCAGCCCAATCGGAGTCTATGTAACCAACCAAGCGAAGTCCGGTGCCTACTGCATAGTGAATCCCATAGTGAGGTGCGCCCTAGATGTAATGAAGGATGTGTTTGTGGCTTTCCAATGAAGCTCATGTGGTTCCTGTATGAAGCAGGAAACCATGCCAATTGAAAATGAAAGATCAGGGCATGTGTGAGTCAAGTAGATGAGACTACCCACAAGATGATGATACAATGTGGCATCAACTAGTGGAGAAGAACACTGAGCCTGAAGCTTGAATCCTGAAAGAAAGGGAGTCGGTGAAGGCTTACAATCAGCCATATGAAAGCATGCAAGTATATGGAGAGCATACTTGGGTTGCGATAGTGTAATCCCGGAAGGTGATTTTGAAATCTCTATCCCGAGAAAGTAGTGCAAAAGACCCAAGTGAGTCATAGCAAATATGTCATGCAAAGCAGATTTGACCCTGCTAATGATGGATGTGGTGCTCCCTGTAATGATCAAATCATCAACATAGAGCACAAGTATAAAGTGAGAGTCATCCTGTCGCAAAATGTAGACATTCTGATCAGAATGACACCTGGTGAACCCTGCTAAGAGAAGAAAGGAATCCATCTTGGCATACCAAGCCTTGGGGGCTTTCTTAAGGCCATAGAGAGATTTCCTTAGTCCGCAAACCAAGGAATTATCCTGGATGAAACCCTGTGGCTACTCCATATAAATCTCCTCATCAAGATCCCCATGAAGAAAAGCACTCTTCACATCCATCTGATGTACAACGCAACCATGAGCTGCAGCAATAGCAAGTGTCAAACAAATGGATTTCATCTTGGCTATGGGCACAAAGGTCTCAATATAGTCAACACCTGGAACCTAAGAGAAACCTTTCGCAACAAGCCGAGCCTTATACTTATCCACACTACCATCCGCTGCAAATTTGGTTCGATAGATCCACTTGTATCGAACCATCTTTCTCCCCTTAGGGAGATGAACTAAATCCCATGTGTTATTCCTCATCAAGGAACTATACTCTTCCTCCATAGCTTGGTCCCACTTAGGAACCCCGGATGCTTCCCGAAATGTCTGTGGATCAGAAATGGTAGCAATGAATGCATGTGGAAGATCTTGATGTTGTGATCGAGTTCTTTGTGTATCTGAAGGATACCCAACAAGTGAACTTGTGGACTTGAGTGTCTGTCGAGCCCAACAAGGTCTAGGTGGAGGTGGATAATGAGGCTCCTCAACTACAAGTGGACCCTGTGGAGGTGTAATCCTGCGAGTTGGAGTTGAAGAAGTCTCATCATCTGAATCACTAGCATCACTATCCACAATGGAGGAAGGTGGAGGAGGTAGAGAGGCTAAGCTAGGAGAGATTTCCTCAAAGTGAACACTCCTCTCAATAAACACCTCATGTGTCTTAGGATCCATCATTCTATATGCCTTAATACCCTCAGGATATCCAACAAATATGCAAGGCCGACTCTGAGGTTCCAATGCCTTGCATTTTTGCGGAAGTATGCAAGCCCATGATGGACACCCAAAGACTCTCAAATGTCTGACAATTGGTTTCCTACCAGACCAAGCCTCAAAAGGAGTGATACCTTGCAAAGCTTTGTGCGGAACTTGATTCTGAATGTGTGTGGCACAACTGATAGCCTCTACCCAAAAGGCGGGATCAAGAGAACGTGCATGTATCATACAGCTAGCCATTTCTTTGAGAGTTTTATTCTTGTGTTCTGCAGCTTCATTATGCTGTGGAGTGTATGCAACAAAATGATGAAGATCAATCCCCTCAAAGGTACACAAATCCTCAAGTATCTTGTTCAAATATTCCCTTCCATTATCTGTATGAAGAATCTTGACCGCTTTCCTGGATTGCTTCTCCACACGAGTCTTGAAGTCCTAAAATCTGTCAAATACTTCACTCTTATGAATGAGAAAGTAGACCCAAGTGAAGCGGGAGTAGTCATCAATGAAGGTGAGAACATAGCGGGCCTTGCTAAATTAAAGTGCTGTAAATGGACCTGCTACATCACTGTGAACAAGTTGAAGAACTTCCAATGCTCTCCAAGCTTTCCCCTTATCAAACTTCTCCTCAGGATGCTTTCCCATGGAACAACCTGAACATACACCCTCTGAAAAAATGATTCGAGGTAGACCTGTGACCATGTCTTTTGTGCTGAGCTACTGAAGATAGTGGTAGTTGAGGTGACCAAACCGCTCATGCCATAGCTTACTTTCTGAATTTGAATGAGTAAGCAAGGCCCTAGAAGGAGAACTTGGCACAAAATGGGAGAATGAATAAAGCCTTGAGTTGTCATTGACTTGTCCCACTGCTACCAAGGCATCATCATCAAGTTCCTTTACCACAATTGAATCAGGTGTAAACTCAACCTTTTTCCCATTCCCATAGTGAGTGATTTGGTAGATAGAGAGAAGGTTGGTAGACAAGTTAGGAACATAAAGAAAATTCTCAAATGTTCCATCATCCATGTCAACTGAACCTTTCCCTTCAACCTCAACTTGTGTATCATCACCTATGTAAATGTGAGGTACCTTAGATGGCTCCAAAGAAGAAAACTACTCCTTTGTAGAACCCATGTGATATGAGGCACCCGAGTCAAGTATCCACTGCTGTGAAGAACCCACTGTAGCCACAAATGCTTGGCCTTTTCCCTTAGACTGTGAGGAAGAAGAAGGAGGTGAATCCTTCTTTGTGTAGGTGGATGGCAAGTTGATGTTGTTTTTCTTAAGAAGATTTGTTAACTCATCAACTTGCTTGGTGTGGCATCGATGCTCATCATGACCATACTTCTTGCAATATGCACAAGTTGGTTTATCCTTCTTAGGTGGAGTCCCCTTCTTGGAAGAGGATGAAAAATCGCCTTGTGATGGAGAGGATGATTGTCCTTTTTCCTGCTGTGGATTTGACTTAGATTTATTCTTCTTCTTGTTAGAATCTTTTCCTTGACTTCCTTGATTCCCTTGATTAGCCACCAAAGCCTTGGACTTTGAAGAATTGAGAAGCCCCTTGTTCAACAACTTAGATTGTTCCAATATCAACATTTCTGTGAAAGCATCAAATGAAGGCATAACATAGGAACTCTCCACTGCCAAACGATGAGTTTGGAAGCTAGACACAAATGCTGCATATTCTAGTCCAAGCTTGTCCAACAAGTTGAATATCAATTGAGCATCTTTTTTGTCAATTCCATAATCCTTAAGCTCTGCTCTTAGCTCATTTGCTTTGGTGACATAATTTTGGATTGTATCAAAAATCTTGGGATCCAAGTTGGTGAGCTCATTGACAATCTTGTAACCTCTGATTTCATCAACTTGACAATACAATTTTTGAAACATATCCCAAGCATCTTTGATTGTAGTACACTTCTCAATATGAAAGATGAGGTCATTTGATACATACTTACGCAAAGTTCCAAGATCCATGCTATTCTTAGTGAGCCATTCTAACTGAGCATTAGGATCATCCTTAGGATCAGGTGCTGCTGCTATTGTTCCATCTATGTAATATGTGAGACCTTTTTCTATTAATTTGCTCCATACTTTAATTTTCCATGATGCATAATAATGTGGAGTTAAAGGTGGAAATTTATGAGGACTCATTGCAACAAAAATGAAAGAGCACAAGGAAAGAGAGGCATAATCACACAAGACACCCCCCCAAATTCACTAAATCAAAGAACCCCCCCAAAAGTGATGATTTGGCACTTTATACTTAGTGCGTGTACAATGGGCCACTTGCAAAAAATGGCAAAGTGGACTTCTGATTTCAATTTTACAACCACATTAATAAGGCCAAAAGAGACTCAAACTAATAATGCAAGAGATCTAAACTAATATCCAAGTAATTTACAAGTACCAAATAGGCCAAATAAGACCAATATCTGAAAGTACAATTTCCACTCAAAATCTTTGAAAACTGATCATAGATTATGAAATTAGACAAAAAAAACATGCACTTTAAAAAAAACGGCACCTGAAAAGGAGTTCGTATGAGCTCAAACGAAGCCTTTGAAGTTGCAAAATTGAGGATTGGACAGGTACAACTGAGAGAATCCGAAAATTCTGAAAAACCTGTTCACCAAAATCTGAAAATAACCACACCACTATGAAGAGAATGAAAAATTAGCCCAAATAAAAAAAATTTGCACCCAAAAAGTGTTAGGATTCCCAAAGATACTGAGAGAGGGGGGGGGGTTAATCAGTATCTAACCGATTGACAAATTTTCTGACCTTATTAAATATTTTGCATTCCAAAACAATGTACTGGTAAACAAGAATTAATGCAGTAAATATGAACCATAAACAAAACATAGAAAGGACTCCATAACACAAGATTTTTGGCGAGGAAACCCGATGTGGGAAAAACCTCGGTGGGATTTGTGACCCACAATATTCACTCACTGGCTAATGAATGGATATTACTTACAATAGTGTGCCTGCACATGCAGGAAGGCCAACTGCCTAGAGCTCACTGCTCAAATACAAAAGGAAGTCTCACTGAATTACAAAATGGATTATGAGAATCCAATATGATGTACTTCTACAAAAAGCATTTGCTATGCCAGGTTCAGTACCGGTTGAAGCTCATACAATAACCATAAACCCTTCTACAAGATCTACCTTAGTATTCGCTCTACATATCCATCCTATCATATCTCTACAAAATGATCTACAAGATCTCATACTTATATATGAGTCTTATTACAATATGCCATGTCGGATTACAAAAGGATATTACAATTAAATACAATATACAATAATCAAAATCCTGTCGGTTAGGGTGCCGGTAAACATTCTTGTCACTGCCGGTGAACTATCTACCGGTGCCTGCCGCTGCCATAAGATTGCAAGGTTGCCATCAATGACAATACCTTCAATCACCTACAATTATCATTGGAGTGTGTAATGCCAACAATCTCCCCCTTTGGCATTGATGGCAACACTCATGAGAAAAATTCAAAATTGAATCCAAAAATTGAAGTCCAAAATCTTACCAAAACTGTGTGCTCCCCCTAAGCAGATGATCTCTAAGTTATTGGATTTTTCTCTTCTCTACTACTCCCCCTTTAACATCAGTGACAAAGGTTGTCAAATGAGTAGTTTTCAGCTATAACCTTGTAAGCGGTTGGCTACAATCTGGAATAGGTCTGCTAATACCAAATTTAGGCTCTGAATGAACCTGTTGTTGTCCTTTACTGCTGCCTCTGTTCTCTGAATTGTACCGGTGAGGTGATACATTTTCTCTTCTGATGTCTTCTATCCTGGAATAAGTGCCTCTGAGATCTCTTTCCTCAAAGAGATGAGGTTATCCAATTTAGGACTGATTCTGCATTTAAGATCTTTTGCCTTTCCTTTTATTCTTTCCTTTTCTTTTTCCATTTCTTAAGTTTCTCCTCAAATCCAGCTATCTCTTGTTCGATAACTGATATTGGTTCTCATGAACCAATGATATTGTGAGCTATATCATTTATTTCTTTTTGCACTTTGCTGATCTCCTTATCGATATCCATTGCCAAAAGATTGGTCCTACATGTATCTCTATATAGTTCCTTAAACTCCATAATGGTTTTACTCAGTGCCGGTAAGAGGGTGTCAATGTGTCCCATGAACTTCTTTATTGTCTCATCAAAGAATTTCTCCTTTTCTCTGTCCATTTTCTTCTTAAATGTCTCTTCATTTATTTGTTCCACAGTCAGTATATTGTCAGTGATATACTCAGACAATATGTCTAATTGACTCAAAGAATCTTTATTGTCTATATTACACTTGGGTGCAATCAATTTAAGAATGGGGATGGTATCATCTATAGCCTTATATGCTATACATTACAATTTGTTATTTTCTTGATAGAATCCAAAAGTACTTTAGTCACATTTGTGGGTCTGAATTTTGTCATGGAAGTACCAGATGCCTAACCAATTACCTTAATAATCTCCATATTGCCAGTGTGAGTAACCACTTTGCTTGTTTTGACCTCTGGTAGGTCAGTTTGTGTCTGCATTTCAACTAGCAAAGGTTTAGGTTTCTCAGCAGTTGCCGGTGACACTGTCTCTGTATGTACTTGAAGGTCAACCTGTTTCTCAACTTGTATCTCTGTGCTCTCTTCTACCAGTTTTTCTGATGGTTTCTCTGTGGTATCCACTGTCGATTTCTCTGTCTGCATCTTTGCACTGTCCACTACCGGTGACTTAGTAGGTTTCTCTGTATTTTCTGCAGCCGGTAACTCTTTCTCTGTTGGTTTTTCAATGTTTGTATCAATGGTGTTTTCAGTAACCATTTCATTAACCCTAATCTCAATGTGTTCCACTATTTGTTCTGCATGTGTCTCTACCTCAATATTGTCACCCAGTTGCTCAGGAGCAACATCATTCTTCTTTTCCTCAGTACTTTCTTTGTCAACTACAATATTTACCTCCTGAGTGTCTATGTTCATGGTATACAAGATTTCAGACTAAGGATTTGTATCCTCGTGTGGAGTCTCCACATCCTCAGTAGCCGATGTTGCATCTGTCTGAATCGGTGGAGTAATAGTAGGTGGTGGTAAATTGTTTGTCACTTTTATATTTGGTGGTCCACCTATTTTGCCTTTTCCTTTGTCCTTATCCTTTTGGTATACCTTAAAAGCTTTAGGTCTTTTGAGCTCTTCTTGTTTCTCCTTCTCCACAAAGAAGATGTCCCATTTATCTGCTGTCTCTTCTAATATCTCATTAACTCTGCCGACCATTAGACTTACATGCCGGTGACCACTAGAAAATATTGTTCTGTTAGCTTCGCTGATCAACTCATCAATTTCTTCCACTGATTTAACAGGGTGAACAACTAATAGTTTCTCAATCTTTATTTTCTTTTCTAGTTCCATAATGGCTAACCTTTTAGCATCAAGCCACCTATATAGATCACTAGGTAAATCATCTACAATTCTCATTGGAGTGTGTAATGCCAACAAAAAGGAGCAAAATTGAGCAAGTAATGGGCCTCCAAAGTTGACCCAAAAATCCAAACTTCTCAACGGAGAGGAGTCTAAATTTTTTCAAAAATACCGACTTCAGCAAAACACTGTGCTAAATTTGACGGTCGTATGACTGTCAAAATGGCCGTCGCACCCTAGACTAGGTTGACTGGGCACTTATGTGATAGCTGATTATGCAAAAAATCTGAGTGGCGCTGACTGGGCTGCACTGCTGACAGGGCAGGTGACTGGGCTCTTGCGTGGTACTGTTGGTGCTGTCGGCGGTCGCCGGAGATCTGCTGGTGGCAGCCAAAGTCGACAAAAGATTGTCGGAGCGGGGGACCGATGGGGGCCACTGAGTCTACTGGAGCGGCGGTCTAAGGGCCGCTGGGGCCGATGAGTCAGATGGAGCAACGGTCGCAAGGCCGCCGGGGCCAGTGGCTGGGAGCTGCTGGAGCGGTGGTCACAAGGCCGTTGGGGTCAATGGCTGAGGACTGCCGGAGTGGCGGTCGTAGGGCTGTCGGGACAAGTGGCGGAGGGTTGCCTGAGATCAGAAGGCACAGACTGCTGCAAGCGGGGCCAGCTCGACGGCAGTTTGCACGACACTTGCACGCTACAGAAAGGATGGCGGGACCAGGGGTAGGGGGTCTACGGACCCCCAAAAATATTTTTTTCTTTTTTGAAAAATAAAACCCCTTTCGCTCTTTTCGAATTTTTCTTTTAATTTTTTTTCAGAATTTTTTTTTTTCAAACTGGAAAAAATAATTTTTAGAATTTTTTTTTTTAAATCCGAAAATTCCATACCGTACCACTCGAATTGGGCAAAAAATTCCTCCACACCCAAAAAATGATTTTTGCCAAAACAGGTTGAGTTTATACTTGATTTATATGGAAACGGCCTCCTAGACGCAATGGTGAGGTCGAAAACGCTCTAAGATGCCTCCAAAAAATGCTTGTCCCTCAATTTTGAAAATAGAAGCCTTCCAAAATGTCTCCAAAAAATAATCAATGAAGCCACAATGGCTCTGATGCCATGTGATATTTTTCCAAGGTCAAGGGCACAATGAAAAGTATAAAAGAGAGACAAAAGAATGACAAGAACAAACTGTATTCTCATCAATATGAAAATGATCAACTGGATTAACCAATACAATGAATATAGGCCTGCTTATATAGGCAAGGCCATATGGATGTACGAGCACACAATCATGACATGTGGCTCAATGAGAAATAAGGGTAGGTAATAAATACTAGGGGTAGGTAGGAGAAATACTATAATATTCCACAAGAGGTGGATGACCCACCAAATGTGGAGTGTAATAGCAAAATAAGACCACAAAAGGTGGAATTTCTCCTACAAGCTATATCCCTATGTGCACACTTCCCTAAGTTTCTCAAATCCAAACTACGAAGAGATGCATTATCCTAAGTTAACTTAAGTAAAGTGTAGTAATATCCATAATGAATATTTATTTACACCAACACTAGTTATGAAAAGGGTGAATCATCAACAACACAAAATGGCAAGGGTAAAGCACAAGTGAACTATGCTCATACTTATGATAACGCGGTTAATGTGATTGTGGTCAAAGAGAAACAACAACAAGAACCTACTCATATTATCAAAAGAAGCAAAGCCAAAGTTACTTTGCTGGGTCCTACAACTAACACATCATCAAATTTAAAACAATATAGTATAGTGGAGCAACTATAGAAAACTCATGCGCAAATATCAATTTTAGAACTTTTAAAACTTTCACCCACACATAAAGAAATTTTAGAAAGAGTGCTAGTAGATACGACAGTATCCAAAGATCTTGGTGTAGATCGGTTCCAAACTATGGTGGGAAACCTCACAATTCCTCAAAGCTTATCATTCATAGAAGAAGATGACATGCATCTTCAACATCCCCATAACACGCCCTTTCATATTGAATTCCTTATTCATAAAATGAGCGTTAAACATGTCCTAATAGATGGAGGAGATGGCTTGAATATTTTCTCATTAAGTCTTGTTCGTGCTTTAGGTTATTTTGAAGATGTAGTTGATCCCCGTAAAAAGATCACAATTAAAGCATATGATGAAGAAGAGCATTCCTCCAAAGGAATTGTGGTATTACCAATCAGAGTAGGACCCTTGCAGAAAGATACAACATACTAATTTCTAGACCTAGATTTATCATACAACATACTTTTGGGAGGACCATGGATTCATGACATACACGCTATTCCCTCAACTTATCACTAGTGCTTGAAGTTTCCATACAATGGGCAGGAAATCACAATTTCAGTAGACTTGAATACATTCCAATATTATAGTAATTTGAAACCGGCACAAGAGGTCATTGTTCCACATAATAGAGAGGCATCGTCTTCAAGCACACAATCCAAGGAAAAATCATTTTCCTCAATCTTGTCAAGTTTTGAAAAGAAGATATAGCTAAGGGATCAAGGGAACGGAGAGAATTCACTATCACAGTTACCACTTTCTCCTAAATCTTATGGTAAACCATCAAACTCAAAACAACAAACAGTTGTAAAACCTCTTCCAATATTTGATGGAGCATTTGTTAGCGCTGGGACATTAGCTGAAGAAACATAGGATAAAGATGTGCTACAATGGGTATACAAGGATGGAGAAGTTCAACAAAAAATATGTAGACATGTTAGAGTTGAACTCAGATCTTATAAGGCATCACCTAAATGTCGCTCCAGGAGCCAAACCAATAAAACAAAAATTGAGAAAGATGCATCCTCATATAGCTCTCCATGTCAAAGCAGAACTGAAGAAATTACTGGACGTGGGATTCATTAGACCAGTGGCATATCCTCAATGGGTATCAAACATAGTTCCTGTTTCTAAACCGGATAAAAGTAATAGAGCATGCAAAGACTTCAAAGATCTCAATAATGCATGTCCAAAGGATGATTTTCCTTTTCCTAATGTTGACATCATTGTAGATTTAACTGTTGGACATTCCATGTTTTCTCTAATGGATGGATTCTTAGGATATAATCAAATTAAAATAGCTCCAGAAGATCAAGAAAAGACAACTTTCATGTGTCCATAGGGTACTTTTTGCTGGAACGCCATGCCATTTGGCCTAAAGAATGCAGGTGCTACATATCAGAGAGCCATGACAACAATATTCCATGACATGATGCATACATTCATGGAAGACTATGTAGATGACATATTGAAAAAATCATACAACAGAGAGGAACATCTAGAAATATTGGAAAAGATCTTTGATCGGTTAGAACAATACAAGATAAGGCTAAATATCAAGAAATGTGCCTTTGGTGTCACTTTAGGTAAGCTATTGGGATACATTGTTTCAGCTAGGGGTATAGAAGTAGATTCGGCTAAAGTTAAATCAATCATGGAAATGGCATCTCCCAAAAATATCAGTCAAGTCAGATCACTTCAAGGAAGATTGCAGTCAATTAGAAGATTTGTTGCTCAGTTGGCAAATAAGTGTCAACCATTTACGCATCTATTGCACAAGAATGCTCATTTCAAATGGGACAATCAATGCAAAAAAGAATTCAAAAAATCAAGGAATATCTCATGCAACCACCAGTCCTAATGTCACCAATTCAAGGTAAGCCATTGTTACTATATGCATCAACCACAAAAGTATCATTAGGAGTTCTGCTCACACAACAGGATAATGAAGGAAAAGAATGAGCTATTTACTACATCAGCAGAACATTAATGGGATACGAGATCAATTATTCACCAATAGAAAAAGCATGCTTAGCAGTAGTATTCACTTCTCAAAAGTTACGACATTATCTACTCTCTCACTCAATCAAACTGATTGTTGAAATAGATCCATTAAATTATTTGTTCGACAAAGTGACATTAACAAGAAGATTAGCAAAATGGGTCATGATCCTGAGCGAATTTGATATTGAATATGTGGATAGAAAATCTATCAAGGGACAAGTCATTGCAGACCAACTGTCATAAGCACCACTTCAAGATGATCATCCCTGTAATGCCTCGCCAAGAAACCCCGAAGGGATAAAGTAAAACACAAGAAAAGAGTGCAAATAATTTTTTTTAAAAAGAGATAAAAAGAATAATGATACATTGAATTATCATTAAGCTCATAATTACACAACGGAAGACTTAACTAACACCTAAAGATAATGCTTTAAACAAGGATGAATTCGTTCGGTAGGTTAAAATTATAGATAACATGAGAATTTAATCCATTACAATGTAAAAATAAATTTAATCCATTCTTACATTAAATCATATGCCATGCATCTAATTTCCATGCATACCTTAATTGCATTAAAAACTAATGATTCTCTTCCATTATTCAAATCTACATCTTCATGATCCATATTACTGCATTTACTAAGATAACTAAATACATGCATTTAAGATTAACATCATCTAATCCACATTATACATTTAAACCATAATGACATCCATACATGCTAAATAAAAAAGAAACAGAAGAACACAAACACCACATAGCACCAAAATGATATCAGAGTTCACCCCTTGTGGGCTACATCTCCGGGTCTGCTCAACTACAAGACCCCTCTGATAGATAATAGGGTGAAGAATACATAAGGATCACATCATTTACATCCTTCCATCAAGGCGTACATAAACCAATAATACATACTACCACATCGGTCCAATAGATACATGAATGATCCTAGAAAAGGAAAAGGATCCATCTGAACATGATAAGAAGCAGTCTCAAAAGAACAACTGGAGCACCTGCGAAACTAAGTCCTCGCAACTTATCATAAGCAACCCATGGTCTAACATGAATATCGAGCTCTCACAAGGGCATAAACAACTAGATATGACTCCACAACAGTGTTCCTAACAAAGACCACTCAAACTATACACTAGTGAACATAAGGGACAAGTGTCATCACATAACTTGGTATGACTACCCTGGCAGGCCTCCATAGGTTCCGACCCAATGTATTGGGTTACCCTGGCAACCTTTCCTGAACCTTCGGCCCATCCAAGTCTCATGTGGACCCAACACATCCTTTCATGAAGACAAGGTTGTTGGTTTTCCATTTCAGGTCTTCTCACTGCATGCTGAGTCTATACTAGCCCTCATCCCATGCGTGAGGCACAATTATCTTACTTAGTGATTTTATTAACTAAAATCTCTAATATGCTATTAGGTTATAACTTACTTAGACAAAATTTTGATGGATTACCCTGCAACCACTTTGGGCGCGACCCCCACTCGAAAGCCACTTTCCCATATGACACTAGACTATAATCAAATGAAACTCCAAAAACCAAGGTATACACCAAGACAATCATACAGAGTTCAATACGGTAGGAATGCCTACTTGGCCAAACAAGTCCTAATACGAGGTGCACTGACTGACGGTCCTCTGACTAGAGACATGACTGCCTTCAATCAACCACATAACAACAACCAACACTTGCAATAAAGGACATGACCAGATACAAATCCATCACATGAAAATAATCAATACTCGAGTTCAAGGACATAAGCAAATACCAAAATAACCATATGACAATATCTGACAATTAAAATCAAGAGCTTGCCATTTCTTAATCAAATGCGAATAGAGAAAATTAAACACGCATTGACATAATTCTGAAATGACAATCTTTTTCCATATTGTATAGAAATACAGATCGATCAAGTTTTCTAATTGATCTAAACTTCCATAAACAGTTTTGGACAAAATCACCATTGCATAAAAATTTCACTACCAAGATTGCAATCGTATGATCGTGCCTATAATCCAATACATAAAAACAAAATATTATTAAATGTATTTTCTCATCTTATATCCATATTTCGTTAGGAGAAAATGTCACCAATTCCCTAACTCTATCCATCTATCTTCGAATTTCCAAATAACATATTATTTAATCTCAGAAATATTCAACTAATATATTGTTTAATTTCCAAGAATTAACAATAAATATAACATTTCTTTTTCCAATTTCCAATACTATATTATTTCATTTCAAATATTTTCTAATTAATATAAATAAACCATTTCATTTCTATGAAATTACTAAATAACATGTATTAATTTCACTTTCCAAAGTTACCAAAACCATATGTTATTTATTTTTAACGAGCTGCATATAAAAGCATTCAATTTAAATCTCCATTTAAATATATTTTAATTCAATTAAAATATATATAAACATATTTTTTATTGACATCGCAAGAGGGATAGCGGGGGCCAGCTACCTGTCAGTAGTGCTGCTACCTTATGGTAGTAGGCACTACCCATCGGTAGTGCTGCCACCTTACGGTAGCAGTCACTACCGTCCGTAGTGCTTCTACCATATGGTAGCAGGAACTACCCGATAGTGCTGCTACCCTATGGTAGCAACAACTACCAGCCCATGTGGTGGGCATTCCCTACCACATGGGTAAACATAATATATATATTTTTTTACTTTTATTTTTAAGAGAAAACCCCTCCATAATACATACATAGTCTCAGACCGAGACAAAAAGAATAAGATAATTCCCATAATAATAGAGATTTTCAATATCATAATAATTTTGAAATAACTAGTCCCATAAAATTAAAACTGGGAAGAATTCTCCAACAAAGTTTCATATTGGGCAAATGGAATCAATTTACTCACAATCATCCAACTAATTTGCCAAACACAAACTAATTTCACAATTCATGGGCCAAAATAAGAGATTCAAAAAGGAAATTTCTTAATCAAAACCTACACACCCATTTTCCACTATGAAAATCAATTTGCACAAACAAGAATTGATCTGGAGATTGAGAAAGAAAGCAAGGAGGTTTCAAAATTTGAGATTTAACTACTACTCTTCTTTAAACCACAAATCTGAAAGATTATTCAACACACACACTCAGATTTCTTCCAAAACAAAACAATCTCTTTAAGCAAAAACCAAGGAGATAAATAAGAATCCAACCTCTATCAACAATCCTGGAGAATGATTCGATGAAGATCTCAACCTGCAAGCTCAAGAAATTACAAATGCCCAAAATTTTCATTCCAAAAATAACTCTCCCCAAATATTTTCAAAACCTAAGTTAAAAGGGAATATTTTGGACTAAAATTCCACTTTAGGTTTAAAATATTTTTCAACCAAATAAAAATCATTTCCCAATAAATTTAATATGCACAAATAGCTTTCCTTCCAAAATGGATTTTCTTAATAGAATTAAAACTAACATTTCTATTTCAAAATGCCAAGGAGGGTAAAATATTTCTATTTTCAACTACTATTTAACCTTTCCTTTCAAAATGCATAAACTTAATTAATTCCTCATTTAAAAATAACCATTTAATCGAACTTGCTACAAACATGGATTGAGCAATTCTAATAATGATTAATCACACAAAGGGTCCTACTTAGTTTAGTCCCTTTAATTTACTAATGCGTAAAAACACATTCAATCTAAATAAATACTTGGGATTAAATAATCAATTTTACCACACGCACAACATGCAACCCAAGACAACCAAACAAACACACGATCCACATACCCAACCAAAGGGAAAATGACGGACGACTGACAACACTCACTAGACCACGACTAGGGAAGGACGAGGGTCTTACGACTACCTAATCCAATTCCTTAGGACCAATGAGGTATACTCAAACCTGCAAAGCCAGGTGGAGACGAACCTCGTACCTATGCGGTACTGCACCTGCAATCTCCTCCACAATGAGTCACATATACATACATATATAATGAATGAAAGTGTTAGCCCGGGGTTAATAACACGAACCAAAAGAACGACTAATCATACATAATAATCGATGCAAAATCAACATTTATAGGTACAGACAATGACCATAATACCCGACTTTAACATTACAACCTGGTAAATCAACCATTCAAGAATGCCACTAAAAAGTCAACCAAGGTCAAACTGGATTAAAAAATCTGATTAGGGAAGGGGTACTACGATCCCTTAAACATTGAATTTCCAGATGTTGATATACTCACAGTCACCAAATAGACATGTCATTTGTAATTTGATGGTTCATATACCCAACATGGATCAGGAGAAGCCATTTTATTCATCACACCGCAAGGTCACACAATTCCAATGGCATATAAATTGAGTTTTCCATGCACCAACAATACAACATAATAAGAAGCTTTGGTCATAGGAATCAAAATGGCTATAGAATGAAACATCACACAACTATAGGTTTTTGGAGGTTCTCAGCTCATCATCAATCAAATTAATGATGGTTATCAAACAAAGGATGACAAACTAACGCCTTATAAAAAGATGGTAGGTGATTTTAAAAATTATTTTGTAGAAATCACTTTTGAGTAAATTCCACGAAATGACAACAAAGCAATAGATGCCATGACAACACTTGCTTCTTTATTTAAAAAATAGGAAAATCAAGAGTGTTACGAATTCCTGGTGGAAGAGTTGTTTTACCCTACCCATAACTTTCCTGATTCCCAAATTATCTATCACCTTGTTGGGAATGATTCCTCTTGCTATGGCCAAATTTACACATACCTGAAAGATAACACCCTCCCTCCTGACTTGTCAAAGAACCAAAAGTGAAATTTCGTCTGCCAATCCTCTCATTATACTCTTGTCACAGATACCCTTTTTAAACAAGGTCTAGACCATACTCTCTTAAGATGTATCAAACAAGAAGAATTTGAAAAAGGCCTTAAACAAAGTCCATAACGAAATTTGTGGCACTCATTCAAGTGGTCTTACCCTTTCGAAAAAACTTATATGCTTGGGCTATTATTGGCCAACTATGGAATGAGATTCTTTTCAGATAGCTAAAACATGCAAGCAATGTCAGATCCATGGCAATTTAATTCATGCACCAGCACAAGAGCTTCATGCTTTGGCAACATATTGGCCATTCTGCCAATGGGGTCTTGATCTAGTAGGAAAGATAAATCCTCCTTCATCCAATGGTCACAAATTCATCCTTGTAGCTACATAATACCTTACAAAATGGATTGAGGCAGTACCTCTCACAAATATCACAAGAAAACAAATTGCTGCATTTATCTTGAACTACATCATATGTTGCTATGGCATACCCATGACCATTATCATTGATAATGGGTGACCATTCCAGAACCAGGACGTACATGAGCTTTATGAGAAATTTCAGATCTGACACAAGTTCTCCACACCCTACTATCCACAAGAGAATGGACAAGCAAAAGCATCAAACAAAACAATTTTGAAGATCCTCAAAAAGATAGTGAATGATGTTGACAGAGATTGGCATATTCAATTAAACCATGCTCTATGGGCCTACCGTACTAGTATCCGCGCCCCTACATAAGCCACACCTTTCTCTCTTGTCTATGGATTTGAGGCAATACTACCAATAGAAGTAGAGATACCTTCTCTACGAGTATCATTAAAACGCCTTATCCCAGATGAAGAGCAACGAGTATCTATACTGCGAGAGCTAGAATTGATCCATGAATGATGACAAAATGCCTTTGATCATTTGAAGGTGTATCAACAAAGAATGTGTCAAAGTTATAATCATAAGGTCAAACCAAGAGCATTTCAAGTTGGAGAACTAGTGCTAAAGGAAAATCCACACAACCAGTTAGATCGAGAAAAGAAAGGAAAGTTTGAACCAAATTGGCTGGGTCCATTTGTGGTCACAACAACATTTGGGTCAGGAGCAAATCAACTATCAACACTAGATGGGGATCAGCTCGAGGAACCCATCAATAGCATGCATTTCAAAAAAAATAATGTCTAAAAACGAAAAAATCCAAAAAAGTGAAAAAGCAGAAAATCCAAAAAAAAGTGAAAAACAGAAAATCCAAAAAAAAGTGAAAAAACAGAAAATACAAAATAAGTGAAAAAAAATAATTAAAAAAAGAAAAGAATTGTAATAAAAACAGATGGTGAAAACATGGCAACATGCACTATTTGTCAGCTAGCTCTTCCATCTATTAGTTCATGCACCCTTCCGCTTGCATTCATTTTCATCAGCACTGTTCATATCCATAATAAAGCCTCTGTACATACGTAGGCTTCACAAGTGATTTCTCCCCATGGTTTGGATCATTGTATATACCATAATAGTGTTTGTTTCTAGACTGGGGACAAAATCCTGAACCTAGATAGGGGCAAACTTTCCTTGGGCTTAATCAAACAGGTAGAACAACAGTTAGGCAACACTTGTCAAGCGAAAACTGAGACACATCCAACGTTGAACACAAGATCAAATTATCTACCATCAGTTATCAACTATCGGTCTGAGCCTAACAAACACATATCAATGGATGATATATTTTGACTAATGGTTTTAACACTTTATCAACAATGGTTCAACTTTTACATCTTAAATTTTTCTATCATAATTTTTGAGTGACTCAAGGATGTCTTTGACTATAGGAACAAGGAAGAAACATGATATTTTATTGTCTACTGTCTGTAAATTAATTGTTAATATGTGCAAATTTGTCTCAGGACATGATCATCGGAGTATCATCTAAGACATTTCGGATTTGCATATAAAAATGGTTAATACTGCCTGTTTTACACAAGCAACACTCAGGTCATCTTGGTTTAATTATGTACCTCAATGCTTGTGCTAACTCACAATATCAAAACCCAGTAAAGTAGTGCTTAGGTCATCATGGTTCAATTAAACCATCGATGTTTTCACTCACTTCCCACATTTTAAAGGCTCAATGATGACAAAAAGAAATGACCAAGTGATTGATCTGATCACAACATTTCATTTGCATTTTCATATTTAAAGTAGATTGTATTTCATTTTGCATGGGATCACAAAAGCTCATCTTTTCCAAGGCCAAATGCTTCAACAGGTGTTATCTCTCTTATTAAGTGATTGAGTACATTGGACATTAACAAAAATAATCAATTCAATCATCTTGCATGATAAGTTAGTTCATTTCATCACATGTAAGCATTGCATAATAAGACATCATTCATATAGATCATTCAATCATTCATTTAAAAGCAATCATTCATGGCATAAATATCAATCATGTAAAGTGCCATCATCATTGCATTGCATTGCATCCATCTCATATCAATATGCATAGATAAAATCATAAAATCATCACACAAATAGGAAACATTTCATTACACATGAATCACATAGTACATATAGCACTGTCTTGCATCATCATATAAGAAGCATACATCCATCATCTAGGGTCCATAATCATATAGGAATTAGTATGCATCCATAATCTCATAAATCATATAGAGCAAATAGAATCGACTGTATATCATATCATTAGAAATAATCAAGGTCCAATGTACAATAATATCAAAAATTGTTAGAGATACATCGCAAAAATATATCGCAGGAATCATCAATGTCTCATCAATGGTGTATACAAAATCGGATCAATGATCAATCTCTCATATCAATGTCAACTAGGACAATGACCAAAATTTTCTCCAGATATTGTCAGCCTCAACGAATCTCATACTCCTCCCCCGAATGCACCAACATCAACACATCTAAATCTTCCTGCAATGAGATATCAACAAAATGTCATTTCTTTATCCAATCAATCACTTTGATCAATTGATCTGCTATCCTATCTGCTCATTGGAGATTTCCATCAATCTCTTTGAGTTCCCATCAGTGATGCTCATTCATCATGAGGTCACACATCTAGTATATTCAATCTTGGAGTTACATCATTGACTCTCATCAATCATGAAGTCAATCAAACTCATCCTATCAGATCACTAAATCTTGAGTTTATATCATTGACCCTCATCGATCATGAGGTCAATCAAACTCTATCAATCATCAATTCAAGCAAAACATCAAAGTAATAAGAGAAATGACACTTTCATCAACCAAAGTTGCAGGAATCAAATAAATTTTATCAAGAAATCAATTTCGCAAAAATCCAAACAATCCAATCATCAATTCTCTCAATTGATCCCCCGAGGGGGCATCCTCGCATCATAATCTATCAGTCAGCATCTAGGGCATTTTTATTTGTGAGGATCTGATAATTACCGAGAGGGAGGTGAATCAATAATTATAATAAACTTTAAAACTTTAACAATCACCAAAGACTTCTTTCAAAACAACTCATTAACAATACCGATAATAAGTGAAATCTTACTGCTGATCAAATTTATCAAACTGCTTATCTAAGTGTTCATCAACATTTATGTAATAGAAAGATATATACTCAACAAGTAAGAAATCAATCAACACATGAACACTAGGATTTTCACGTGGAAACCCAAATGGGAAAAACCACGGTGGGAACTGGTACCCACAAGATTTTTGCACTCTTTCAAAATGCACCCTTTTAGGAGCCTAGCTTGATTAGGAGCTTACAAATATGCTTGGTTAGGAGCGGACCCTGTTAGGAGTCCCCTAGTTAAGGGATTTACCTCAGCCCTATTAGGATCTTTACTCTATTAGAAGTAACCTTGTGAAAGGATTTAGAACCCAAGCTAATGAGTCACCTGGTGAAGGGATTTATACAATCAAGCCTGTCAAGACCTACCCGGTTAAGGGATTTTGAGTCTGCTGCAACTGTTAGGGAACAACAGATGTATGATCTGAAAAATAGCACACTATGCTTGCTTGTAAAAATCATTTTCTTCTCCAATTTACTTCTCTCTTGCAGACACACACACACACACACTGGTTCGGCCACACACTCTTCTTTTTGATCACCGACACGGTAAATGATCACAGACTTACCCTAAATAGACTTTCCAACTTAGTCGGTTATAAAAACCTAATCTCATACTAAGGTTTACATCATAGATCATCACAGATCTTTATAAATCATTACAGATCATTAAATGGATCATTATAATAAATTACAAATCAATTACAACCGTTGAATGATCACCAATCATCACCGCACTTTGATCAGATACACTTTCAAACCCTTAGCTCATTCTAATAAGAACTTCGCTCATTCCTAAGAAATTCACTCTTTGATCATGCCAAAACATCATTTAAACACTTCACGCGGATTCAACCACGTCATCACCAACTTATAAACACAATGTAATACACCGGCGAACTCAAAATCATTACCGATTATAAGATTGGAATATCGGTTCTTAAACCTTACTAAAACCCTACAAAAAACACATCAGTCAATCACAAACATGACTTCTGGTAGCCAAAACATGATGCGGTTCCGGTCATAACATCATTACAATGTTACAAACACACATTCCAAACCACAACACTAAATTCCTCATCAATCTCTAGATCCAATTACTTAAGCGTAACACAATTTCACATTTACTGGTTAAAGTCCTATTTGTTAGTTAACTTTCAAATACAATCCATAGCTTTTAGGTCAATCATATTGTGTGGGGGAAAAAGCGAGACTAGGTTAACATGCCCTAATCCTACCTTTTGACACACATTACGGAATACGAAAGAGCCTAGAGATATCGCACAATTGGCTACTTCTTTTTGTGAAAGAGAGAGCCACGGGATATCTATTAGGATTTCTATTCCCTTGTTGAAATTGTAAGATCAAGTAATGCAAGTTCAAACCCTAATCCCAAAATGCAAGTATGAACTAATAACAAGATTGCAGAATTGAGATTAAACAATGAACAGCTGTAAATACAAGGATGAAATAAGAATGCAGATGTGTACCCGGAGTCAAAATCAGACTGAAAATGTTCGGGACGGGGGCGCGGGCGCCACTGTCCTGAAAACTGCACCGGAAACTGCTGTTCTGCACTCTGGAACACTGTCGGAAAGCTGTCTGCAAACTGTCTGTCCGGAGGACCAAGGCGCCCAGCGCCTCTGTCCCAGGGACTAGGGCACCCAGCGCCCCTATCCCGGCAGGACCAGGGCGCCCAGCGCCCCTGTCCCAGTCTTCTGCTCTGCAATTTGATACAGAGTGCTGTCTCGACCTTCTCTCTCCGGATCTGTATCCCACGGCGTCGTCTGAATCCCGAAACCTGCAGTGATATCTGGAAAAGGGTGTATGGGCGGCTATATAGGGTTTTGCCTTAGTCAAACCCCCGCTTCGGTGATTTCCACCTCCACAAATAGCCAAGTTGTTTTGTAAATGTATTGTGTGTGCAGACCTAGTGTGTGTGCAAGGTCCTAAAATGCAAGAAAGCAAACTAGAGCAACCTAGAAAGTAAACCCTAATTGCTTGTAAATGATAACGTAAATGCTCTAAATCAAGATGCAAAGTGATCTAAAGCATGAATAAATGATGTATTGAAGCTTATGTAAAGACATGAAAACAACATGAAATCATACCCAACCCTCAAGGGAGGAGTACAAGCCAATCTTCAGTCGGTAATCTCCTATTGTTCTTCAATGTCTTCCAAGCCCTAAGTGGATGAATGAATTTGATAGATGCTTGATAGAAAGATGTTGTAAGATGTTGAAGTCTTCAAAGATCTGCCCTTTCGCTGCATATGAAGTTCCTCCAAACCAAAATTCAGATCCCTCCAAATGAAGAAAGAGAGCTCTTATGTAGGAAACCCTAGATCGTAAATTCGTATTTTGGCCGACCTAGAGATTGAATATCCCGCCAATTTCTTGGGGTTAAGCTTTATTTTATGATTGGATCGCGCTCCTAAAATTTCGGGAAAAATGTCTGGGACCATGTTGCACTCCGGGCGCCATGGTCCCGACAACTTTTCACCAAATTTTCAGGGCCGTCGGATATGATGATTTTAGAGAGAATCCCGAAGTTACAGCTGATTTCGAGATGTTTTGACCCCCGAAATTAAGCCCCCAAGCTCGAAATAGGACTTAATTAGGGTTTTTGATTGAGTGATGTATTGGAGGAATAAAATGCGAAGGGTGCGCTCTAGTGAAAGGGCCCAACTTTATGATGTAGAGAATGATGAAATAGGACCTTAGACCTAATTAATTTGATTAATTAAGTGCTAAAGGAGAAATGCAATGCAGAATGTAAAATGCACTAAGGCGGGTGCTAAACTAGGTGTGAAATTGTACCACCCTAGCGAGTGCGTACAATCTACGACGCTACATTTAGCCCCCACTTTAGCGGTCATATGAGTACTACGTGCATATGCAAGCTAAAGTACAGAAAAGTAAACATTATTTGAAAAAGGATATATCCATAAGTTGTCGGACGAAGCCCCCAGCGGCATCTGCAGTACACAGTTAGGAACCGCACCCTACAAAACACACGTTAGATCACAAAAATCACCTAATGCTTACTAAGGAAAGTGATGAAATCTGTGAGTAGCTATATGCCCCCCCCTGTTTCGACTTGCTTATTAGGGAGGTGAAACAGGGTAGCATGTTTACTTGCAACAAATTGTGTAAGGTAGTATTGATGAGGGGTGTTCACTAAATAGGCTTCATCAGAGCACTTTTTGGAACATCTCGAGAGTAGGGGAAGGAAAATACGATTCCAACGCAACAAACGGCTCGAAAATCGCATCTCCCAAACCCAAGTTATGATAAAATGAATGGTAGAGGAAAATTAGGGTTTCAAAAAGTAAGAATAAACAAACGAGAGTATATACCTTGAAAGTGACACTTGTATTCGTCACTTTGCTGATTTCAGAATACTATTCAGTGCAACGGAGCCCACATAGCCATCATCATGCCTTCACGACGACCGGAGCGTCCCACGAGGATCAAGATCCTGCGCCAGGCCGTGATCGACGACGAGCCACTGGACGAGGTGAGTTGACTGAATGTTTGACTTTTGATTTTTCGCATGTTTGACTTTTTTGTGATCGTATGCGGGCCCTGAAGGCTGACCAGGGCCCACCCAGGGCGCCATGGTCCCTGTGGGGTGCCCTGGTCCCCCCAGGGCGCCATGGTCCCTGACAGGGGCGCCATGGTCCCTTCAGGGCGCCATGGTCCCTGACAGGGCGCCATGGTCCCCTCAGGGCGCCATGGTCCCCTCAGGGCGCCATGGTCCCTGACATGACACTATGGTCCCCAATCAGGGCCTGGTGAGGGGTTTCAAGACTAGCACACGATGTTCGACAGTTTGCATTAGCGATTTTGATGATTGAGTACTGATTACGGTTATGTTTTTGTGTTGCAGGGCCTTCCGTACATGAGAGAGCATACAGCGGGACATATTCTTCGCGGTTTGCGAGATCAGATTCCGCGGCTTACTCAGTCAGAGAGAGACACACTGTCGATAGTGGGATTGTGGTATGTGATCCTCATGCCGGCCATTCGGTTCCATTTTGCGATGCTGATGGCATTGCTGGAGCGATGGGATCCTGACACATGCACGTTTCACCTTCCAGTAGGAGAGCTGACAGTCACACTCGAGGATGTGTACCGTATACTTCGCCTTCCTATCAAAGGAGCGACAGTTACATACGCGACCGATCGGTCAGCGGAGGATCATCAGAGAGAGCAGGTGTATTGCAAAGGGAGAGTCATGCCGAGCGAGACGAGAGGTCGCATCATGGTCAGCTGGCTCTTACATCCTACAGGGGAGGTACCCCTTCTAAGACGCCTTATGATAGCCATCATAGCACTAGCCGTCTGCCCTAATGGGCGAGGCACGCACATGCATGGGGGTCTCACATGGTGTATCAGAGCGATGGAGAGACACAGGAGAGTGTACGCTTGGGGTCGGAGTATGCTTGTGCATCTCTATCACGACCTTGAGGAGTACGTATTTGGACAGGGTTTCAGTTTGATGACATGCACACTTCTGCAGGTGTGGATTTTAGAGTACTTCACATGCACCAGGCCCGTCGGCTTTCCGCTGAGTACAGCGAGCGAGCAACCTAGGGTGTTCGCTTATCCACTTACCAGCGAGTGGAGATTTGGAGATTTATTATATTGGAGAGTGATTTTTGACAGAGTGACAGCCGAGGTGACAGTGTGGAGACCTTACCTACGGATGCACAGATGGGATGGTATGGAGAGACAGTTAGCATGTCTACAGAGGAACCGCCTACTGCGGGGATGGTATGCACACATCATAGTCCCTTTCTACTTTGACCGAGTACGGAGGCAGTTCAGACTAGAGCAGTGTGTTCCAGCCGATGTGCCCATCTATACTCGACACTCGCGGGTCCTTCCCAGACCTAGAGCAGTAGCGAGACCGACGATAGATGACATCGAGACTACAGACTTAGAGGGATCTGATCAGGATGTAGTCACTGATTATTCTGCAGAGCCTGGAGCACAGGGAGGTATGTCTCATGGTTTATGAGATCATATCCAGGTCCTATCTTTCCACCAGGTCATCCGACAGGCTATCCGGGCCCATGGAGACATGGAGACCAAGACGAGGACCGGGGATCCAGGTCAGAGGAGCCAGAGGAGGAAGAGGGTCATGAGGAGGCGGGAGATCCTGATCCACCTACAGGCGATCAGCCCAGTGCCAAGGAGGAGGAGGAGGATACAGATAGAGAGGAAGACGAGGGAGATGTAGGTGATGATGTAGATGAGGATGAGGATGAGGATGACGAGGAGGACGACGAGGAGGAGGATAGAGATGATGAGGAGGAGTCAGATGCAGCTCCCCACCATTCAGGAGACGATACCATAGCACTAGATCCACCTCTTATTCCCCAACAGGGGGAACCTGAGGCGATACGAAGGCCTGTCCCTAGTACCGTCCAGCCTACACCCATCGTGGATAGATTATTCGAGCGAGGGGAGCCTAGCGGTTCCCAGGCACAGATACTACCATATCATGATCCCTACTGGCGCGAGGGAGATCCAGGTATAGTAGGTTTATATTGATTGATTGATGTTTTGATGATATAGAATGGTACTAACAAAAAATCTGTTCTACTGCCATAGCTAATGTGCAGGAGTGGCGTTCCTTAATTCAGCAGACAATGACAGACATTTCCATGATAGCACAGATCCCCAGTTCCTCACAGATTGCCTATAGGCCTCAGGGGAACGCGGGTCGGCATGAGGATTTGTTTTTCCCATTCCGAGTACAGGTAGATATATGGAAGGAGAGAGAGAGAGTCCTATCAGAGGACCTCCAACAGGCACGACAGAGAGAGAGAGTCCTATCAGAGGACCTCCAACAGGCGCGGCGAGATCTAGCAGCGGCTCAGACCGAGGCTACCACCTATCACGCGATCCTTATGGATAGGGATCGCAGGAGTTCCTCTCGGAGTCACTCATGATCTGTATCGCGCTACACACCCATGGGTCCACCTTCACGGCCAGATCAGGAGGGAGCGTCTAGTCGACATTCTCTAGCCACTAGCCCTAGGGATAGGAGATGATTTTTTGATGTAGGAGAGGTCACATTTTTGGATGTATAGTGACCTATATTTGTATACGATCCACACATATATATATACATGCTTCTCTTTTGTCTCAAATGTGTTATCTTTAATGCTTAAAACAATGTATGTTTTGCTTTGATTAAATCTAATACATCTGGTAAATGTACATGTATGTTCAAAATTTTAATTTCCATGTGATTGATTTCTCAATGCTCCATGATTAAATTGATACATGTGTGACTTAATTAAATATTTAATCAAGTACTACATTGATGATAGGGAAGAAATATGCATTAAGTCTAAGAATCATATAACTAATGTGATTTAATTTTGAACTTAAACACAACATGATACGATTCTACTTAACACATAACGACACTGTATAATATGCTAGCATAATGGAGTGTAAATCTTTCACAATTTACATAAATGAATTCAAGACAAACCATGAAGTAGGAAGACACGCTTGTCAGGAATGAAGCAATATAGATTAAACATCATAACATTTAATTCTATTTTGCTTTAATTAAGAGACACTAACATATTATCCAATGTTTGAAGAATTGAAAAGAAGATAAATAAGGAATGAAGAATTAAGCATAATATCTACGCAAGTGCATAGCATTTATAGGTTCTTTAAGAGGCGTACCGTCTACATCCGCTATTTTGTAAGCACCTGATCCATAATCCTCAATAACGATGTATGGTCCAAGCCAATTAGGACTGAATTTTCCCTTTTCTGCAGGTAAGGCATTCACATTGCGCTGATTCTCATAGAGGACTAAGTCACCTACTGAGAAGGAACGTTGAATAACCTTATCATTATAGCTTCGTTGTAGAGTTTTGTGATACGCTTGAATATGCTCAAGAGCGTTTATACGCTATTCATCAAGCATCTCAAGCTATTGAAGTCGTTGTTCTCTATAAGAGTCATCATCTACTATACCTTTGAGAGAAACCCTAAGTGATGGAATCTCTAATTCTAAGGGCATAATAGCGTCAGCACCATAAACAAGATTATAAGGAGTAGTTCCCGTAGCAATTCGTACACTCGTTCGGTAGGCCCAAAGAGCATAGATTAGCTGGTTACTCCAATCCTTACCATGCTTATTCACGGTTTTGCGAAGAATTTGTTCAATTATCTTATTGGATGATTCGGCTTGACCATTTGACTGAGGATAGTATGGTGTAGAAAATCGATGTTTGATATGATACTTCTCGAGGAATTTCTTCACGTCCTTGTTCTTAAACGATGTCCCATTATCTGAGATAATAGTAGAAGGTATCCTGAATCGAGAAATGATGTTTTTTAGAAGAAATTGACAAATCACTTCAGCAGTGGTAGAGTGAAGGGGAATAGCTTCTACCCACTTTGTAAAGTAATCTGTTGCGGTTATAATGAAGGTGTGTCCTTGAGATGAAGGAGGAGAGATTTTACCAATAAGATCCAAACCCCATGCGGAAAAAGGCCAAGAAGCTACTTGAGAACGGAGTTCTTGGGCAGGAGCATGAATCAGATTATTGTGTTGTTGACATTGATGACATTTTTTAACAAATGAAAAGGAATCCTTCTGCATAGTTTGCCAATAGTATCCCATACGAAGCAATCTATGAACCAAGGATTTTCCCCCAAAATGCCCCCCACAGGCACCTGAATGTGCCTCTTCAAGAGCAACAAGGATTTTCGACTTGTTAAGACAACGAAGGAGAAGACCATCATAACCCCTTCGGTAAAGGACATTAGAAAGAATGATATACCTAGCAGACAGCTTGTGGATTCTAGCCCTAGTGTTTCTATTAGCGGAATCAGGAAAGGTACAATCGGTCAAATATCTTACGATATGCGAGTACCATTCATCTGAGTCTATAAAATCACAACATGTTACCAAGCTAGAATCGTCTACAATAGCTGGAGAAATAAGGTTGTGAATAAAAAATTTAAGATCAACCACAGGGTCCTCTAAAGATACAAGAGAAGCCACACATGCCATTGCATCCGCATGTCGATTATCTTTTCGAGGAACAGGTTCCATAGTATAAGAATCGAAATTTTGTAATAAAGAGATAGCAAGGTCTTTATATTGTGATAATTTGTCTTGTTTTGCTTGATATATTCCTGTTACTTGTCTTATAATCAGTTGCGAATCTCCATAGATATGTATGTGTTTTATATTCAGAGCTAAGGCTGCTTTTATTCCCGCTATAAGAGCCTCATACTCAGCAATGTTATTGGTACACAGGAAATTTAGACGATAGGATAAGGGAATGGGTTTCTTTGTAGGAGAAATCAGAACAACACCTGCCCCCGATCCCGTATGACACTTAGAGCCATCAAAGTATAACTCCCAAGTTTCATCTCTCTCTATAGAAAGAATGAAGTCGTCAGGAAAGGACTCAGGGTTAGGGAAGGAAAAAGGTGAAGGGGCCTCAACTAAGTGATCGGTCAACGCTTGTCCTTTAATTGCTCTTTGTGAAACAAATTTAAGGTCAAATTCAGTTAACATCATAACCCACTTAGCTAGACGTCCTAATAAATCAGTTTTAGAGAAAAGATGCTTCAAAGGATCAAAATTTACCATGACATGGACTTCTGAATTTAAAAGATAATGTCTCAATTTCTGAGTCGCAAATACCAAGGCCAAGCATTGTCTTTCTATCGTAGAATATCGGGTCTCATAATCGAGTAAGGTACGACTTATGTAATAAACCGGACATTCCTTACCATCTTTATCATGTTGTGCCAATAATGCGGCAAGAGCATGAGAGGAAGCAGCTGTATACAGAAGGAAGGGTTTAGAAGGTTCGGTAGGTTGAAGAATAGGAGGACTAGCCAAATACACTTTTAAATCTTCAAATGCTTGCTGACAATCCTCATTCCATTGAAAAGTGATATCCTTTTTAAGAAGTTGAGTAAAAGGAAAGGTACGATCCGCAAGCTGAGACACAAACCTACGAATAGCTTGAATCTTTCCTTGTAAGCTTTTAATTTGAGACACATTTCTAGGAGGTGGCATGTTGACAATAGCATCTATTTTCTTAGTATCCACCTCAATCCCACGATGCGAAACTATGAACCCTAATAGTTTTCCACTATCCACACCAAAAACACATTTTCGGGGATTCAAGCGCATGTGATATTTACGAATTCTTTCAAAGATTTGACGAAGGATTTTAACATGATCCATGTGAAGAAAGGATTTGGCCAAAATATCATCAACATAATCCTCTAAAATCTTATGCATATAATCATGAAAGATAAGGGTCATCGCTCGTTGATAAGTTGCACTGGCGTTTTTAAGTCCAAAAGGCATCATTATCCAACAAAACGTACCCCAAGGAGTGGTGAAAGCAGTTTTGAATTGATCTTGAGGGTTAATAAAAATTTGATTGTAGCCTGAAAAACCATCCATGAAGGATAACAAGGCATGTCCTGCCGTAGAATCAACTATCATGTCAATGTTTGGAAGAGGGAAATCATCTTTTAAAGAAGCCTTATTTAGATCCCGAAAGTCAGTACACATTCTTATTTTGTTGTCTGGTTTAGCCACAGCGACAATATTTGAAATCCATGGGGAATAGTCAATAGGGCGGATAAATCCAGCCTCCAATAATTTTTCAATCTCAGCCTTAACAAGCAGAGCCACCTTAGGATTCATTTTTCGAATCTTTTGTTTCACGGGCTTAGCATCAGGAACTAAGACAATATTATGAGTAACGATCTTAGGATCTATACCAGGCATGTCAGAATATGCCCAAGCAAAGATCTCAGGGAATTCATGCAATAGTTCTTCATATTGTTTCTGTTCCTCTTCATCCAAACATTTCCCAATTTTAATGACTTTCTCTTTATTGCAAGGGTCCATCTTAACATCAGTGGTGTCACTTATGAGAAGATTGCTTTGTTGAGGAGTATCCTTTAACTGAGGGAACTCTTTCACAATCTCATCATTATCAATCTCTTTTCCAAAATAGGCTTCAGTGTTCAAACAATAAGGGAGTCCCCTATTGTGATGATAACGAGGAAGAGTGTCATAGGCTCCCAAGAACTCAGCTAAAGCATCGTCGGTAGGGAAGACATCCAAAGCACAGGCACACGAAGGATCCCCATCAATATACTCAGGATGTTGTATTGATAGAGATGTAGAGATAGCATTAACACTAATGCATGGTCTTTTAGAAGCTTTAGTACGTTTGCAGGGATTAAAGCCAAGTCCAAATGCATAATTGTGAAAATTAGTCTCTAGAGGAACTCTTATCCCTTGTTCATGAGCACCACAACCTTTTCCATGATACCCATGCTTAGCAAAAATGCGAAAACCACGACCATAACGATCAGCCATTTCAGGAAGAGAAGGTGGTTTTTCATAAGACAAAGAATCAAACTCTTCATAATTAGAGATGTGAGGAGAAGAAGTTTGAGAGGCGGCCACAAAATTATTACTCATAGATTCAGGTAAGGTTGATTGATTTTTAGTTTCTTCTTTCTTTTCAACTTTATGATTTTCAGCTTCTCCCTTCTTTTCAACTTTAATTTCTCTAGAAGGAACCTTATATTCACCCACAAAGGTAGGATTAAAATCAAGGGATCCCCAATCGTCGTCTTCGAGGATCTTCCTAGGATCAAAATCCTTCTTATGTGTAGTTTCAAGTCGAGAAGAATCTTCTCCAAGAGCTCTAGACTCATCCAAAGAATTTTGATCATCGGAGAGCGAGGATTCACCGATAGGTATCTTATTTAAAGATTCATCACTAGATGAGGACGGCTTAGAAGAACCCCCCTTAGAAGTGGATGTTTGCAAACAAGCTTGAAAATTAGTATCACCTATCAAGGTATATGTCTTATTGTTGTAAATAAATTTAACTTGTCTATGCAATGTAGAAGGGACAGCTTGCATACTGTGAATCCAAGGTCTCCCCAGTAGCAAGTTGTACGTTAGATTTCCCGACATAACATGGATAGGAGTAGGTAAAGTAACAGGCCCCACTGTGATGGGTAAGGTGATAGTACCTAATGAAGTTTTAGCCACATTATCAAAGCCTCGAATAGGACGAGAGTCCGGTTCAATTAAGGATGTATCCACATTCATCTTATGCAAAAGATTAATGCTACACACATTAAGACCAGAGCCATTATCTACTAGTGTTCACCTTATAGCCGTGTCTTTCATGATAACCACAATCATCAAGGGATCATATTGATGTTGGATTTCACTAGTAGGCAACTCATCTTGGGTAAACACAATTTGAGCTTTAGGATTCATCACAGAGGTAACCAAAGATGCTATATTACTAGATGTATTCGGCGGAGGAGCATTCAAATCTTTCAAGGCATCTTGTAACATTCCATGATGAGCGGAAGAAGTTTGAATCAAATCCCAAAGGGATATCTTAGCAGGGGTAGCTTTAAGTTGTTCTATGAGATCATATTCCTTACTAAGAACTTGTGAAATACGTGGAGCTTGAGGAAGAATTGGTTGAGGATTAGGAAGGGAAACTGGGATAACAGGAGGAGGACTAGGCTGCCTATTATTTCTGGTATGATAAGTATGGGCAACCGCATGATAACTCTCTCTAGTTATTTGCTTGGCATAATTATAAGGACTTATAGGTTTTCTTCCTTGCACAGTGATGATTGGTTTATTCGGAGTACGAAAGGAATCATGATCATACCCTCCTTGGACAGTAAGGAGAGGTGACTTAGGAACTTGAAAGGTGGGAGAAGGATAAGCACCTTAGACTTCAAAGAGAGGCTTTTTATGCTCATTCAAGTTTATCATGTTAACCAATTTAGAAGTCTTGTTCTTGTTTAGAGATTTCGATAAAGCCACAAAGTCATCAAGAGCATCATCCAACAAAGCATGATCATATCTATTGAAAGGTTTATCTTTTGATTCAAAAGGAGACATCTCCTCATAGAGGGGATTGTTGAAAACAACCATGTTACTAGATTTAGTGGAAGAGTTGATAGGAATGTACCCTTGAGAGGATTCATTCAACTTATCTTTCTCATCACAACGAAATGGCATAGTAACAAGGTTTATGAGTTTTTGGTAAAATGAAGGTTTGGCATCTTTAGGGTTTAAAAACTCATCTAAAGCTTCATCTAATTCATCTTGGCTATACTCATAATAATCATCGAAAGCATGAACATTTTGCAAATAAAAATCTGACATTTTGAAAAGATTACACAAAACTTAAACACCCAATGCAAAGAAACACACTTTTTTTTTTTTTCTTTTTCTTTTTAATGAAAATGAAAAGAAAACACACTAAATCTAGATCTAGATCTAACAAATGCAATGCAAGAGGAAGCAATGATAGATTCACGTCGGGTTCACCAAAATCTGTGGGGGAAAAAGCGAGACTAGGTTAACATGCCCTAATCCTACCTTTTGACACACATTACGGAATACGAAAGAGCCTAGAGATATCGCACAATTGGCTACTTCTTTTTGTGAAAGAGAGAGCCACGGGATATCTATTAGGATTTCTATTCCCTTGTTGAAATTGTAAGATCAAGTAATGCAAGTTCAAACCCTAATCCCAAAATGCAAGTATGAACTAATAACAAGATTGCAGAATTGAGATTAAACAATGAACAGTTGTAAATACAAGGATGAAATAAGAATGCAGATGTGTACCCGGAGTCAAAATCGGACTGAAAATGTTCGGGATGGGGGCGCAGGCGCCACTGTCCTGAAAACTGCACCGGAAACTGCTGTTCTGCACTCTGGAACACTGTCGGAAAGCTGTCTGCAAACTGTCTGTCCGGAGGACCAGGGCGCCCAGCGCCTCTGTCCCAGGGACCAGGGCGCCCAGCGCCCCTGTCCTGGCAGGACCAGGGCACCCAGCGCCCCTGTCCCAGTCTTCTGCTCTGCAATTTGATACAGAGTGCTGTCTCGACCTTCTCTCTCCGGATCTGTATCCCGCGGCGTCGTCTGAATCCCGAAACCTGCAGTGATATCTGGAAAAGGGTGTATGGGCGGCTATATAGGGTTTTGCCTTAGTCAAACCCCCGCTTCGGTGATTTCCACCTCCACGAATAGCCAAGTTGTTTTGTAAATGTATTGTGTGTGCAGACCTAGTGTGTGTGCAAGGTCCTAAAATGCAAGAAAGCAAACTAGAGCAACCTAGAAAGTAAACCCTAATTGCTTGTAAATGATAATGTAAATGCTCTAAATCAAGATGCAAAGTGATCTAAAGCATGAATAAATGATGTATTGAAGCTTATGTAAAGACATGAAAACAACATGAAATCATACCCAACCCTCAAGGGAGGAGTACAAGCCAATCTTCAGTCGGTAATCTCCTATTGTTCTTCAATGTCTTCCAAGCCCTAAGTGGATGAATGAATTTGATAGATGCTTGATAGAAAGATGTTGTAAGATGTTGAAGTCTTCAAAGATCTGCCCTTTCGCTGCATATGAAGTTCCTCCAAACCAAAATTCAGATTCCTCCAAATGAAGAAAGAGAGCTCTTATGTAGGAAACCCTAGATCGTAAATTCGTATTTTGGCCAACCTAGAGATTGAATATCCCGCCAATTTCTTGGGGTTAAGCTTTATTTTATGATTGGATCGCGCTCCTAAAATTTCGGGAAAAATGTCTGGGACCATGTTGCACTCCGGGCGCCATGGTCCCGACAACTTTTCACCAAATTTTCAGGGCCGTCGGATATGATGATTTTAGAGAGAATCCCGAAGTTACAGCTGATTTCGAGATGTTTTGACCCCCGAAATTAAGCCCCCAAGCTCGAAATAGGACTTAATTAGGGTTTTTGATTGAGTGATGTATTGGAGGAATAAAATGCGAAGGGCGCGCTTTAGTGAAAGGGCCCAACTTTATGATGTAGAGAATGATGAAATAGGACCTTAGACCTAATTAATTTGATTAATTAAGTGCTAAAGGAGAAATGCAATGCAGAATGTAAAATGCACTAAGGCGGGTGCTAAACTAGGTGTGAAATTGTACCACCCTAGCGAGTGCGTACAATATACGACGCTACACATATATGACTTAGATAACATGATAGAACAGTGTAACCATAGTTGCCATCAATGACAACACAAAATAATCATCAAGTCATCAAACAACATCTCAACTATATCATCACCAACAATCCTTATACCGGTTCATCAATATCATCAACAGTTATGCCAATATGCCAACATTCTCCCTCTTTGGCATTGATGAAAACACTGGAAAAACCTCATCATGCTGAACTGATCTGATTTGTTATGTACTTTCTCTTCTACTCATCATCTCCTTTGTATTTCTTCTGTTGATTATCTAGTTTTTCTTCTCATGGTTGTTCTTCAACTAATTCTTCTTCCCCTTTGACAATAATTCCAAGGGTGCAAATACCTCTGTTGTCTTCATCTCTACTGCTACCATCTCTGATTATCTCATCATAGTTGCTCCTCCTGAGGAGTAGCCCACTTCACATCAATTCAAAACTAAAAGAGATTTAATAAATTCACTGGATTGATGTATCGCCAGTATCTTAGTTGATCTTGTGCAGGGATTAGAGATTATTTTAGTGGCGTATATTCACCAATGGTGAATTTTTCAAATCGATGACCTAGGAAATGGCGAATATTTTGTACCGACTGGAAGTGGCCATGTTGCCAGAATATTATCAATTTTCGTCAAAGTCACGACCTGATTGCCATATGTTTTAGGCAATTAAATATTTCTATGCGATAATTTTGCCAATACAATATACGGTGGACACACGGTAAATTTAATTTTTTCACCTACACTCTCCGAGGTTGCCTTAATAGATGACCATAATTCGCCTATAGGCATGTGAAGATTTGTTAGCCAGGAGGACCCAATTCGCCCGACATTTTGCCGATGCGTGTCTCCATTCACCCCAACTTTCGCCAACTATATTGTATTTGCCAATTATTTGGACAACCTATAATCGCCTCAAAAATTACATGTCGTATTTGGACGACCTATAATCACCTCGAAAATTACATAAGTCGTGTTATAGTTACGTGGGATTCGGCAAATATTTGTATACCATATAAAATTCCTGTGGAATTCGCCATATAAGGATTGGTATAAATACATGCAAAGATCAGATCTATCTCAACACAATCTGGTGGGTTCTAGGCTCTGAATTCTGATCAATAGCAAAGTTTCAAACCAAGGAAAATCATTGTTGTTGACTGCATTGACGACTGCTAGTGACCTAAAGGTGAGCGATCATATTTTTGAAGTGTTATAATATTATTTTAAATTTATCTATATTTGTTTGCATTGTTGAGTTTATTTTTATTCAGTGGAGACCCGTTAGTGCCAAGTAGTCAGAACTCAGGGGGGACATTCAGACTTTAGACATCTAGATTGTGGGTCATAGGGCCAATGAAACACATATTATACATTATATTCTAATATTGCTTCTTCAATAAATTGATATTTTTTTGCCAGCCTTTATAATTTTATTTCATTGCAGATGTTGAATAGGAAGAGGGGTAGGAAACTTGAATGTGAGGAAGGCCATGAGAGGCCAACAAAAAGCAGAACGTTGTCTTCGTACTTTGGCATTGGAAAAGATTGTGGTGAAAATCAGGAAGGTACATCATCACAAGTACAATTACAAAAATCGCCACCTACACTGCATGTTGAAGACGGCGGCAAACCTATCTCAGATCGAGATGATCTTGAAGAAGATTATCTGGTAGATGCCCAAGTTATCTGGAATGATATAATCAACTTGGGTGATAATGCCATTGATGATAATGCGCGGAAGGGGAAAAGAAAGGCTAGATCAAAAAAGGGTGAACCACAATCAAAAAAGGATCGGGAGTGGGATATGTCAATGAGAAATTTTCAAATTAATTGGGCATCAAAGTATCAATTCATTGAACCAGTGGAGAATCCAATTGAAGGCAAGCCTCCAATAGAATGCAGGTGTAAGATTTGCACTTGGAAACATAACAAGGAAATTAGGTTGCAGCTAAAATTTGACACCATAGAAAAGCATATGGGTAAAGTTTATGAAAAACAAATGATAGACAGGGTTGAAAAATCAGTGATAAGATGGAAAATAAAGGAGGAATGTAAGCATGTGAGGAATGCTGAAGAGTATTATTTTCATAAGAAAATACAGATGAAGCCTGCTGAAGTTAAAGGTTCTATTGAAGCTACTATTGGAAAAGCAATGCAAATAGAACAACTGGGAAAAGCTATTCAGTTAAGCATTGTTTTTTATATTTTGAGTAGAGGGCACGCTATGAAAGATTTCACATTAATTAGTGGTTTATTACACTTTTTGAAAGTTCCTAACTATCCTAATAGACACTGGTTAGTAAACAGTGGATGGGAATGGGCAAGTTGTCTTGCTGAGGTTGAAAAAGAAGATGTAAATTAAATAATAAGAGAGTCAAACTTTATTGAATTTTCTTTAGATGAAGTTATGACAGTAGACAATACTTCATGGGTATGCATGCATATTTATACTATAGAGAATCATACCTGCTAACCTCATCTACTATTTGTTGCTAAAATGAAGGAGAGTACGACAACGGAAAATTTATTTCAACTAGTAAAGAGAAGTTTAATTGAATATGGACGTATGGATGACATGATGGTAGCCAAAAAATTGATTTGTGTTGGAGTAGATGGAGCTTCAGTAATGCAAGGTCACAAGAACAGTCTTTGTACAAAGATTGAAACTTCATTTGCATCGCACATTACTGCAATTCGCTTCATGGCTCACAGAATGAATCTAGCTTTTGGAATTGTGAGCAAGTTTGTTTCAGTTAAGAAAATTAAAATTTTAATCAGAGAGCTCTACTCACACTTTTGTTGAAGTCCCAAGCAATTTATGGAATTTCAACACTTTGTTGATAGAATAACTGATGGGAACAAGCTTCTCAAGGATAATGATACCAGATGGATCTCTTTGGATGGTCCAACGCATCGAGTGTTTTTAGAATATCCATCCTTGATTGGACTATTTCACACAGCTCGCGAAGAATCAGATCAACTAGAATTTCTTGACCTTTTTGAAATGAGGAATATTATGAAGGCTGCCCAAAAAAGAGCTTTGTATATTGCTGAATATGCTACGCTGCGTAAGATGACATGCATGAGCCTCAACAATCTCTATCAAAATCAACCAACACTATTTGATGAAAAATTTGTTAAGTGGCAAACACTCACAGATTTGAACAATCCTGATAACTTTTTACAAATCGGTGCAGACGAGGAGGTATGTGCCAATGTATGGGGAGTTGAGATACCAATGCACTTCTATGCCATGGTCGACCCTGAGGAACCAGGAAAGTGCCCCAGGAAGCAACTAGCAAGAGTTACAAGGGAAGATTTTGACAAGATTGTTGAATCTGTAACTTCTTCTGTAAAGAAAATTGCGTATGATCTTTCCTCACAAATTAGAAGCAGATTCCCTCCTGACAACCTTCTCGAAGCCATGTCTATTGTGTTTCCTCATTATTGGAGCCTCAACAATGCACTTGATTTTCTAAGTAAGCTACTGATTTTGATAAAACAATTTTGCACATCCAGAGAATTGAATGGAATAACTATAAATGGAATATTAGATGAAACTCATCTTTGAGAGAAATCATATCATTTTGCATACACTATGAGAGAACAATATGCCAAAATGGAGAACCCCCATGAAGAGGGATCAGTAACAAGGCTTTGGAAAACTATAGCTGAGAACTTAGCGTTGCGTGATTCAATGCCAGAATATGTGAAGTTTGCTGATTTATTTCTTACCATGATATTGGGTTCGGTGGAAGATGAGAGAGTTTTCAGTGCTTTGTGGTTCCTAAAATCAAAGCTAAGAAACAAACTAGACAAAAATTTGGAAAATTGTGTGAGGCTCTATAGATCTAGGTATGATGTCCACACTTTTCCTTACGATAGGGCACTGCAAATTTGGAGGTCCAAATGTGAAAGAAGAGGTTTGGGAAACACTTGAAACCAAAGTGCCAGTGGGACTATTGACTCATGTACTGGACCTATTGAGATGCAGTTCAGCGAAGTTATGCAGACTCACAGTGAAGAAACCACAGACAAGAATCAAGAAAGCTCTGAATTTGATGAGGATGAATGGCAAATGTAAGAGATTGGTATTTATTAATCTTATTACTGTATCTCATCATTCATATTACAAAAGCATATTACTTTTTGCAATTAGAATTTAATATTGATTTGTAATTGTATTTTTCAACTTTCTATTTCCAATTTTCCAGATTTAAAATAGCATAAAAAAAAAGACCATAATGTGTTTATTGATACAGAGATGTTTATTATTTATTTAGACATGTTTGAGTCTCAAATCTGTGTGATACATTTCAGAACCATATGATACAATTCATTCAATAGTAATACACATGTTGAGAACTTAGATTTTCATTAATTCTTTCAAAATTTAGCCATATGATACAATTCATTCAATAATAATACACCAATATGTGTGATTCTCCATGCAAATTGCAAAAGTGAATACAATGTTTCAGAACCCTTTGCAAATGACCCTGAATTCCCTTTTATAGAAACAAGAGAGCAACAACAGCTCCTATGTGATTCTCCAATGTCCATGCAAAAGTGAATACAAAGTTTTAGAACCCTTTGCAAATGACCCTGAATTCCATTTTATAGAAACAAGGGAGCAACAACAGCTTCAGGTCAAATTGCAAGTTTGCAACATGTGAAGACTCAACATCAAAATCACAAACTTAGCATAGATTTATATGGCCATCACAGGCCGTATTAGCATTTTAACATCTGCTACATGTCTGATGTCTCCTGTTCAAAAAATAGAGTTCAAAATTAAATATTAATTCATGCCATGATAAATTAAATATAGATAATAGAAGTGCCTAAAACCTAGTAATTAGAAATAGAGAAATGCATAAATGTTAAAGCAAGGGAGAATTTGAGAATACAAATTTATTGGCTAAAGTTTTGCACTGTACATCATAGTTGTGCAAGTGCTGGTTTTTTCCTATTCACAAAATAGAGTTATTTCAAGCGATGCCAAATTCCAAACAGAAAAAACATAAAACCTTGAAATTAAGAGTAAACGAAAAAAATTGTGCAATACATACTATGATTCTTAAGATTTCTGTGCCAGTTTTTGTAGGGTGATCCACTCTTCGTCTGATGGAAGTTCAATATTCTGTAAACTATGTAAAGTCAATTGCAACTTCGTCAACATTCCATATTTAGAAGATTGACTTGACATCACTGTTTCATCCAATACTGAATTTAGAGTTGTAAATGATTGGATGAATTCCAAAAAGATTTGGGGAGTTGTGTCCTTAGGAAGCAAGTCTAAATCCGACTTCATTTTTATCTCCATGCTTTTTTTGTCAGCTTCTTTTCCAATGAATTTTTTTGATGGGTCATCAGTCTTAGGCAAACCAAATTTAATCAATTTTTTTTCTTTTCTTGCAGCTTCAATATCTTTTTTCCAAAATTTTCCATAACTTGTGATGTTTCCCTTAGTTTCTGGCATTTTTGAATGATAGATGATATCTTAACTATGGCATCAATGCGGCTCTTAATTCCCTTGGATGCCAAGTAGCTATCACTAGAACTGTAGACTACTTGCAGAAACTTTTTTGCCATATCCTCTTTTGAATAAACATGTGTGATCTTCTCAAAGTGCCCTTTGATTTTCATATAAATTACTCTCAGACTTTCATTCAATTCAAACCATTCCCACAACTTGTCACTCCTCTGTATTATTTGCCGTCAAATGTTTTCTTCTATATACTTCGTTGTATTTTTCATATTATCTTTCAATCTACCCTCCAAAGTTTTTATTTTATCATTTGCATTGTGCAGGTCTTCTTTCATTTGTGCATATTTTTTTCTTTCTTCCTCTGCTTCCTCTTGCAAATGTTTTTCTTTTTCCTTCCCATGATCCAATAGGTCCTGTAATTTTCTCATTTCGGCAGCAACAGACTCATAACTTTTGTATAATTTTTGAAAACTGGCTTTTTCCTCGTCAATTTTTTTTACTGCTTTGAGCCAATTTTTCTATCAGGTTCTTCAATTCTGTAGCTATCTTCTATCTTCTCCTGCTCTGCGATTTCTACTATGGAGCCCGAATTTTTTATCCTTTTCTGTAAATCATTGCACTTGCTTTCTGCTACTTTCCTCCTTGATTTTTCGTTTGCCAGGTCTGCTTCTCCACTTTATTTTCTTCTCTCTCTACCTTTAGCAGTGAAGTGTAGACCACTTCATTAGACCTTTTTGACACACTAATTTTGTTCACATTATGTACTTTGGAAAAATCCATTTGGAGGGTGCTAACTTGAAATTCAGAAGGATCTATCTGACTGTGTGGTGGATTTTTATCTTTAGTTGGGGTTGGGGGCGTAACAACCATGAACTCCATCATATCTTTCTGTGGGTCATGTCTTGGAAATACCTTGTTCCTTGCAGGCTCTTCGTTTAAAACTTCAGTTAGGGAAACCCTATGAAATGCTTTTTTTTTCTTTATGTGCTTTTGTTGTGTGTTCATATTTTTTATAGTAATCACGATATTGAAAATTTGGGCTTGCTGAAGCAATTGAATGTTTGAAAGGTGACATAGGAATACCAGAGGCTCCAGTTCTACTTATTCCTATGGTTTTAACTAATGCTTGGCTAGGATTACCAACAACAATTCCTAATACTGTCCCACTCCCACTGACACTTTCATGTGTAGTTTTCATAATCTTTTTAGGTGTGTGATCTGAAGCTACAAATGATTGTTTTGTAGTGTCAGTGGCACTTGATATAGGATTTTGAATAGTATTAGTATCTACCACTAGTGGCCTCTTGCGAGAGATATTTTGTTGTAGCCCTTGTCCAACAACTAGACAACTAGTATCAGTAGTACTAGTAGTACCCATGCCAACTCCACCATGGCCACCAATCACAACGTCACTTGACTGAACAATAATGAGAATATTGTCCCTAGATTCCCCCCTTGTGGTAGTGGCACTTGATTCACCACCAATGGGAATACCATGATGTGGTGGTGGTTGTAGATTTGAACCTAAAACAAATGTAGGTGGACCCTGAGGCTAATGAGTAGTACCTATCTGTGATGAATCTGAAGAATCAAGTCCAATGATTTGTTTAACAAGAGCTTTTGATTTTGACCCTGATGGAAGTTGTACCTGAAGTGGACACCAAATGCCCTCTCCTTTGGCACCTAAACCACCACCTTCAAAACCCATTTTTTCCACAATGCTTGCCCCTTTGCTATATTTTTCTTTCATGGACTCATGGACTGCACCTAATATTTTAGGGGCGGTAGTAGTTGTTGGAGCTGGCTCAACCTCATACTCATCATAATTTTCACTCCTATCATGTGCTGTTGTGGGATGCTCCATATTCCACAATTTTCTAAACTCATCATCCTCGTCGATGGTCTCAAATTCTACACTGGTCTTTGGTTCATTGAGATTCTTCCTCATAGTCCAAAAATCATTTATTTTGGTTTGAGTCCAAAAACTCTCTTTACATTCTTGTAGAATTGATTTGGGAATAGATTTCTTAGATGGATTAGCAAATTTTAGGTAGAAATTGTAGGACCTCCTAATTTGGATGCCCTGGCCCTCCTCTATTGTTCTCTCTGTGTGCAATGCCATAATTTGTTTCTTCTGTTGAAATGTTATTGTCAGCTGCAATTTTCTCCATCTCTTTTTTAACCTCATCCCAGGAGTCCATGTTTCTAAGCTTTTCTAGTAATGGTTTACTTTCATGTTGACATAATGCTGAAGAGTTCCCATTTTTCTTAAGCCTTGCTTGAACTACACCGATTGGATCATACTGCCAAAGACCCTCATCGCCAAAGTTAAAAACTGTCAAAAAATCATGTGCCACATTGAATGCTTTTCTCTCAAATGTGAACCCTCCACATGAGAAAGGCAAGGAAGGAAATATGCTCTTCTTTTGCTAACCATGGAAGTTCCTATCTGTGCTCTCCAATTGCCGTACATACTCTAATGCAAATACCCTCTCTGTCACATGTATTGGAAGTCTGTATGATTTTATTGCCGATTCGTAAAACCTTAACACAGTGAATTCTTCCATGAAGAACCAGTCAACCAATTCTATTTGACTTCCAAGTTGAATGCAATCTCTACAAGACACAGGCAACCTAGGCATTGGAGTGCTTGTAATTTCATTATACATTGGTGCCAAAAAGAAGTCTACAAAATGGTTGTAGTTCTTTCTGTTATCATGCATCCTTATCTTTGGTGTCCATTCATTTATTGGACACTTTGTTCTATTCCCAGTCTTCTCATCAATCTTATAGCTCACAATTTGAAGCTTGTTGGTCTGGAATATTGCAGGATACTTGGATAGAAGGAGATGGAACAAGTAGGACGAGAACCTAAATGTCTTACAGGAACCTTTTTTGATCATTAGTAATTGTTTTTGCATGGATTTAATAATGTGCTCAATAAAATTATATCTTACTGGCTGACCTACACAATGGATATTATAAATTATTTCAAGAAAGCTTGCACCCACTTCCCTATCAATTTCCAATCCTAGGCAAAACGACAACAAGGAAATAGTATCCCCAACCCATGGAACAAAAATATTAGAATCATAAGGAGGCTTATGATTCTGATCCAACACAATACCAGTACCACTCTTTATTATAGCTTTGATAAATGAATCTCTGTGACTTGGATCGAGATTCTCATAATTCCCTGCCAACTTTTCAAGGTCAATTTGGATGTTTGAGTTTTGGGCTTCAAATCCTAGGTTCAACAAACGAGCAAATTCTCCCTCGTTTATGGATAGAATTTCCTCTTTTGTATTTTTATTGACAATTGCTTTTTTATCTTCATCATAATTTTTTGGCGTAGACCATGACAAAATTAGGGCAAGGGAATACTTCAGGTAACACCATGCTTCCCAATCCAACATCCCACAATGCGATTTTATTTGTTTTTTTGTTTTAACATTCGGTTGAAAACAATAAATTTTGCCCTGGATGCATCTGCAGCCTTACTAGACAATGCATATCTAAAATCTATGATACACTTTTCACCATGGATAGCAGGGTCATAAATATCATGGTATTCATCAGTGAAACCTGGTGTTTTAACCAGTTTGGTTAGGTACATTTTGTTTTTCACTTTGCTTCTTGTTGAACTACTGCTTCTTGTTTTCCCCATCGCTGTTATTGTTAATAATTCAAAATAATCTAGATAAAAACCTGAAAATGCTAACCCTCAAATTGGACCACGAGATTAAAAAAAGCAAAAAGGCAGGATGCAGGTGTTGTAGATTTTACCCAGAATTTACATTTCACTAGATTGGCGCAGACAGTCTCTATTGCAACATGCATTCCTCAATCTAGTAGCTGTTTCTGAATCTCCCTCGATTTATTGGTTTGTCCATGAAATGAAATACGATTATGATTTATGAGTCTCTTATTTTGAAAACTCTGAAAAGTACAAAAGTAATACCTAAAGGGCAAAATATCTAGAATCATGTTGTAATTTTATTAATTATTATTAATAACTATTCCATGCCGAAGGACAAAACATTCATTACTTCAGTATAAATTTCGAGGACATTAAATGTAAAACATTCAATTCCAAGTGAAGTTCTCACAAATGTGTTCACTTCCCACATTCAGGCCGAAATCCACCCTAAGCCGTTGATCTTAACTCATCCAACAGACGATGGCAAAATATCTAGAATCATGTTGTAATTTTATTAATTATTATTAATAACTATTCCATGCCGAAGGACAAAACATTCATTACTTCAGTATAAATTATGAGGACATTAGACTTAATTAAATTTAAAACGTTTCAATTCCGGGCGAAGTTCTCACAAATGTGTTCACTTCCCACATTCGGGCCAAAATCCATCCTAAGTCGTTGATCATTGTGTTAGAGTAACTGGGTCTTTACTTGATCAATTAAACAATATTTGTTTAATTCTTTAAGTTCCCAATTATCTTTTTACACTTAAGCTAACATTAGGTGCATATAATTAATTATTTTAATTAATTATTATGTGCAAGCCTAGGGTTTTCCCTTTTTAGGGTTTCTTGACCTATTAGAGGTTAATTTTTCTTTTCATTGTATTATCTTTTGACAATACATTTTTGGTGAATTGGAGCTCTCATATTTTGAGAATATTTTTCCTGTGTTTTGTATGTTCTTCAGATTTTGCTTCATTGCTTCTCCTTGTAACAGGTTATTCGGCTTGCAAAAGATCTTCAGGCTACTGTAGGGTTGTATTTCTCAACTCCTATATGGTATCAGAGCCGCTCTTTTTGGAGAGGAGTTTTATCCCACTGGGTTTTCTCCTTTGTCTCCGTTTCATAGAGATTTCATTGTATTTGGGTACCTGATCAGGCCTTGCTGCCGGGACCCATCTTTTTCATGCTTTCAGTAGTTGTTCGGTTTTAGCTTCTCCCTAAGTCTAGCTTAAGGGGGGGTGTTAGAGTAATTGGGTCTTTACTTGATTAATTAAACAATATTTGTTTAATTTTTTAAGTTCCCAATTATCTTTTTACACTTAAGCTAACATTGGGTGCATATAATTAATTCTTTTAATTAATTATTATGTGCAAGCCTAGGGTTTTCCCTTTTTAGGGGTTCTTGACCTATTAGAGGTTAATTTTTCTTTTCATTGTATTATCTTTTGACAATACATTTTTGGTGAATTGGAGCTCTCATATTTTGAGAATATTTTTCTTGTGTTTTGTATGTTTTTCAGATTTTGCTTCATTGCTTCTCCTTGTAATAGGTTATTCGGCTTGCAGAAGATCTCCAGGCTACTGTGGGGTTGTATTTCTCAACTCCTATACATTGCTCATCCAACGGACGATGGTACCTGCTGTCAGATGTCGTGGCCCGTGGGTCCCATGACTTCTGCCATTTTTCTGGCACATCACCATACTCATGTCACTTTTCGGGTCTATTTTTTAAGTCTATTTAATCATTTTAAACTTTCACCCGAAAAAGGGCTTTATAGACTTAATTATATTTAATTAAATTTAAAATGTTCAATTCCAATTTCTAGGCGAAGTTCTCACAAATATGTTCACTTCCCACATTCGGGCCAAAATCCATCCTAAGTCATTGATCTTTTCTCATCCAACAAACGATGGTAACTGTTGTCAGATGTCATGGCCTGTGGGTCCCATGACTTCTGCCATTTTTCTGGCACGTCACCATACTCGTGTCACTTTTCGGGTTTGGTTTTTAAGTCTATTTAATCATTTTAAACTTCCATCTGAAAAAGAGCTTTATAGACTTAATTATATTTAATTATATTTAAAATGTTCAATTCCAATTTTCGAGTGAAGTTCTCACAAATGTGTTCACTTCCCACATTCGGGCTGAAATCCACCCTAAGTCGTTGATCTTTGCTCATCCAATGAACGATTGTACCTGTTGTCAGATGTCGTGGGTCCCATGACTTTTGCCATTTTTCTGGCACGTCACCATACTTGGGTCACTTTTCGGGTTTGTTTTTTAAGTCTATTTAATCATTTTAAAATTCCGCCTGAAAAAGAGCTTTATAGAGTTAGACTTAATTATATTTAATTAAATTTAAAATGTTAAATTTCGGGCTAAGTTCTCACAAATGTGTTCACTTCCCACATTCGGGCCGAAATCCACCCTAAGCCGTTGATCTTTGCTAATCCAACAGACGATTGTACCTGTTGTCAGATGTCGTGGGTCCGATGACTTCTGCCATTTTTCTGGCATGTCACCATACTCATGTCACTTTTTGGGTCTGTTTTTAAAGTCTATTTAATCATTTTAAAATTCCACCCGAAAAAAGAGCTTTATAGACTTAATTATATTTAATTAAATTTAAAATGTTAAATTCCGGATGAAGTTCTCACAAATGTGTTCACTTCCCACATTTGGGCTGAAATCCACCCTAAGTTGTTGATCTTTGCTCATCCAACGGACGATGGTACCTGTTCAATGTTGTTAGATGTCATCGGTCCCATAATAAGAGACATTTAAATTTTAAAGACGTGCAATAGTTTGAGATAACTACTAAATCTATTGTTAATATTATTTGTAAAAATATGAAATTGAAAAATAGTATAAAACATGAAACTTAGTTTCTAGAGTAAAACAAATAACTAAATAAAAATATAAATTTTGATATACAATTTGAAAGGTAAAAGATTAATATAAAAAAGAAAACATTCAATATTAAATATAAAATATTAATTTAAATTTTAATATAATTAAAATAAGTAAATATGCATAGTCTTTTAAAAAATGTGCAGTTCTCAACTTGTTAAGAGAATAAATGTGGCAAGTACAACTGTCAAGGTGGTGAATGTTTGTTGCAGAAGAAAGTTCTCTACGGCAGGTCGCACGAACGGAGGGAGGAGAGGATGGTAGGAAATCTTTTTCCTGATCTCATGGCATTAATACCTTATCCTCCACACTCATTACCCGCCCTAGATGGAGGCATAATTTATTACCTTTTGATCTGCATGCCAGATTTTGTTTTGAAGAAGACCAAATTTGTAGCTTGTAGCTTCTGTGTTACATTATTTTAGCAGGAAGTGTTTTTTGAAATTGCAGGTGACCATGGAGGCTAATTTCACGCTGCGAACATAAAACAAATTGGTGGCCTTTTTGGGCTAAGTATCAGATAAATGAATGCAAGGATTATTCTGGTTTAAGGATGAGAAGTTGTGGGTGACAACTCGTCTGATGCTTGCGGAAGAGGTAGCACTTATCTGTCACTGATATCGAACCAACATGGAGGTATACTCTTTGATTCTAGGGTGGGCCTGTGAATTTGAACCGGAGGTGGAAAAGGTGAAACTCACTTTGGTCAAATTGATAGATGGGGATTTTTTGATCAACCTGGACTCAATTTTGGAGTGGGTGGTGCCGCAAGTTGGCATTCGAATTAAGGAAGGGGACGAACAGGAGGAATTGCTCCCTTTTATCCGTGGCCCAGAGGATGAAATCAAATACCAGTGTCGTGAATGAGCTCGTGTGGGGTGGGAAGCTATGAAATGTTTTGTGAAATTAACTAGGGTGGATGAAGTCTTGAAGGCTCTACACGTGGTGGCAAGGATGGAGGTTGGTAGGGAATTGAGAGATAGATTTGAAGGCAGGGCCATACAGCTACTGGCAAATTTGGAGGGCGACCCCGACTTTGGGTGCCTAGACTGCATTCCAAAAATGAAAGTTGAAGTGGCAAAAGGGAAAGCATCGACCTACAAGGAAGGAATAGTGGAGGCGACCCAAGGGGATAGCGAGTGAGTGGCCTATCGACCAGTTCTTTTTAGTTTTCTTCCAAATGTTTTCAACTGTTAGTTTTTTAATTCCAAAACTTTTTATCAATGCTGGAACATTTGTTGGATAACCAACCATGAACTGGTTTTTTGTTTACTGCTACTAGATGTAGGGTAGGATAATTTACAAGTTTGGACTGTGGGCAGTATGGATCTCTTTCCATCTACATTTATGCATGGTGATGGACTGCAAATTTTGTATTTTGAAATCTCCGAATCAATAGAATGAAAAAAATATTTACCGATAAAAAAAGAAGTAAATTTAATATAATTAAATTTAGTTTCATATAAGTAAGTTGGAGTTTTAGTTCAAATCTTAACTATATATTTATAAAATTATAATCAACCATAATCAATGTACAAATAATTAATGGAACGAACTGAATTTTTTTTTAATTAATTAAATATAGAGGAAGAAGAATTACATAAAAAAGATCACAGTATTAAATTTATTTCCATTGTTTAACAAATAATTGAAATAACATAGCTCATATACAAAAAACATTTGAAAAACTTTAATTAATAAAAATGAAATAGAATTATAGAAAGCATTTTTATATCCATAAGACTCTAAGAGGCAAACTGAAACAAACTGGAATTTGAAAAATTATCATTAATATTTATGCTTTGGAAATTTATAATTTTTACGTCTAAGACTTGAGTCCCTCAAAAACTTAAAAGCCAATATGAGTGAACCACTGGCACTAAGCCTGTTAGGGTTCGAGGACATAGGGAAAAAAAACTACTAGGGGCCCAGGGGGGTGGGGCTAGGGCACAAGTAGTGGAATTGATTACAATTTTGTCCTAAGAATCTGGCCCTCCTTCCATGTAGAATTCTTCAAACAACATAAGTTGAGAAAATTCTTCAAGCCACATGTAGTTTGGAAAGTCATCCAGGAGCAACCATTTCTGGAGGAAGTCCCTGCCAATCCGCGCCCATTTTTTGTGACGCGTCAACTGCTCTGCATTCAGGTTCAAGAGAAATGGTTGCCTAGCCACTGGCACTGTTTGGTCAGGGAGGAGAAGCTTGGATAATTCACTCGCCCAAGGGATCCCCACCCCTACTTTTGCAAGGACGATAAAAGTAATGTCATCTCCAAGGAAGTCTTCCTTAAAAACCTTCCTCAACAACATCAACATATCCACCTTGTCTCCTCCGAGGTCTAGAAGAGACGCTAAGAAGTGAGATGTAATGTCTGTGTTAACACGGTACCTATTTTTTGTTTCGCAGAAACTCTCTGCCCAACACCATCTGCACAGCCTCATTGATGAACGACCCAACCTCATTGCAGACTGATTGGAGGGTTGGGTCTCTAACAGAGCCTAGAAAGGCCCTCTGGTCCTCTGCAGAAATGCTTCTCAAGCGGATGGGAGTGTCCATCTTGAGAAAACAGATTAACAAATTAAACAACCTAAGCCTATAAACCTAAACTAGAGGAAGAATTTAAAATTTTAAATACTGTGAGCTCCGATGATTTATCTACCAAATGACAAAGGCTAATTGAAGATGAAAGAAGCATAGATCGTATATAAATAGTTGAATCTCTTGATTGTAATAATTACTTCTTTAACCGTATTAATTGCTATAAATTTTTTTATATTTTTCGTATTTTTGCAAATCTTTCCCATAAATGCACTATTGTGTGAAAATGGAAACAACTATAAACCAGTACCAAATTGGCAAGTATCACATTGGAATTCGTGGGGACAGAGTGGATTGCAGTTAGTGAAAAGATATATATTAAATGAACGAAATTATCAATCATGATTCGTGACATTTGATACGTGTCTATTGAATCCAATTCCATTTCGAGCACTTTCTGGTGAGCTATGTTCTCTTCAAAAAGTTGGGCCGAAATAAAACTTCAGCCATTGATCTATGATCATCGAACGGTTTAAAATCATTGATAGATTTTAGGTATGTGTCACCCTTCACGTGTCAAAGAGGCCGCGCTTATTGATACATCGTGTAGAGTCCGGATTCAATGTATTATGTGATGTGATGTACTGATGTGATGAGATGTGCCTTGTCTATTAATGGCAATGATTTCATGAAACCGCCAATAAATTATAGATTTTTCCATAAATAACAAAATATTCGCCAAAACAAATTAAATAATTTTCAAGCGGTGGATAAAAAATGCTAATACATTTAAATAATTTTCAAGCGGTGGATAAAAGTCGCCAATAAATTTAAATAATTTTTCCTTCGGAGTAAAATTTTTCGCTCATACAATTATATATTTGTTCCTTTTAACAAAAATTATTCACCTCCCACAATAAATATTTTTCCCATAGAACAAGGTATTATTCACCAAAAATTTATGGAATTTTTGTACCATAGAAAAAAATCGCCAATAAAAAATAATTTTTTTCCCCATTTTAAAAAAAATTTCACCATCGACATGAAAATTTCCCTCCGAAAATAATGTCTGATTCACTAGGATTTTACACAGTTGCTTGGGGGGTGGTTTCTTAAAGTTATCCCTGACAGGAATACAACCCATAATCTACGTCTGAGATATTCAAAGGTTGTCTTAGGCAAATGTTTAGTGAATATATCTGCTAACTGTTCTTTGCTAGACACATACCCCATTCTTACTTTCTTCTCCTGTACTCTTTCCCTCAGAAAGTGATCAACTCAATGTGCTTTGTTCTTGCATGTTTTTGAAATATTAATAATACTAGTGTTATCACAATGAATAGTAACCAGTTCAGACATGTCTTCCTGAAAACCTTCCAAAATATGTCTCATCCATATAACTTGAGTACAATTCATTGATGCTGCCACATATTCTGCTTCAGTTGTAGATTGTGAAATACAAGATTGTTTCTTGCTTATCCAGGACACCAATATTTCTCCAAAAAAGAAAGCTGCACTGGTTGTGCTTTTTCGGTCATCAACATTTCCATCCCAGTCTGCATTTGTGAAAATGTTTAAAGAAAAATTATCATTGGAAGGATACCACAAACCAAAAATCAACTGTTCCTTTCAAATACCTGAATATCCTTTTTACTGCTACCATGTGTGTCTCCTTAGGATCTTTTTGAAATCTTACAACCAATCCAACAACATGTACAATGTCTGGTCTACTGTGAACAACATAATGCAACTTTCGAATCATAGACCTGTATTATTTCTCATCCACAGACGGTGAATCATCTTGTTTTGATAATTTACAACATGTCACCATCGGAGTACCAACCGGTTTACTATCTTCCATGCCAAAAGTCTTCAAAACTTCTTTTACATACTTAGTCTGACAAATAAATATTCCATTCTCTAGTTGTTAAATCTGTAAACCAAAAAAGAATTTATGTCACTGATAAGAGACATCTCAAATTCTTTCTTCATTTCATCTGCAAAAGACATACACATGCCATCATCTCCACCAAATATTATATCATCGACAAAAACTTCAGCAATTAACATTTGTCTCCATCAATCTTCAAATATATGTTACTGTCTTCATTGGTTCTTTGGAATCATATCTTGATCAGATGTGCATGCAATCTTTCAAACCATGCTCTGAGAGCTTGCTTCAATCCATATAGTGCCTTGTGTAGTTTTCAAACCATATTTTCATATTCACTCACTGCAAAACCATCCGGTTGCTCTATATATACTTCTTCTTACAAGATACCATTCAAAAAAGTTGATTTAACGTCCATCTAATATACCTTAAATCCCTTAAATGCAACAAAGGAAAGCAAAATTCTAACACCTTCAAGTCTTGCCACTGTTGCAAAGGTTTCACCATAGTCTTCACCTTCTTCTTGCACATACCCTTTGCAAACCAACCTCGCCTTGTTTCTAACAACTTCACCATCTTCATTAAGTTTATTTCTGAATATCCATTTTGTCCCAATAGCATTTTTGTTTTTCGGTCTAGGAACAAGAGACCATGTATTGTTCTTCTCAATCTGGTCAAGTTCTTCATTCATTGCATTCAAATAGTCTTCATCTTTCAAAGCTTATCTAACAGTCTTCGGCTCAATAGTTGAAATCAGACAGGAATTCTCTTCGATTTTTCTTGTTGTTTGCACACCAACATTCTTGTCACCTATAATATGGTCTTCTGAATGATTTAGCCTTACATATCTTGGGATTACTTGTTCAGGTGCAATTCTTTATGCTTCATGTTCATCATCTCCGTCATCGCTTACCGGTTGAGCTCTTATTTCTGCATTGTTCTACTTATCTTCCTTTTGCACTTCTGGTTCAATATACACAAGTTTTTCTTTATCATCAGCAGGATCAGATCTACTGGACTCATCAGGTTTGTCAGAAAATTAATCAATTTTAACATTCACACCCTCAACTATTTTATTTGTCCTTTTATTATAACATTTGAATGCTAAATACTCTTGGTAGAATATCCAAAAAATATTTCTTCATCACTCTTTACATCAAAATTTCCAGTAAAATCATCTCTCTTAATAAAAAATTTACTACCAAAAACTTTAAAGTAGCTAACATTAGGAGTCTTACCATGCCAAAGTTCATAAGGTGTTTTATCATTACCTTTCTTCACAAGAACCTGGTTTAAAGTATAAACAGCAGTACTAACTGCTTCTGTCCAAAACATTTTTGGAACATCTCCTTGTATCAACATTGTTCTAGCAACTTCTACTATTGTTTTGTTTCTCCTCTCTGTAATGCCATTCTGCTGTGGAGTCCTAGGTGCTTCCATCTGTCTCTTTATTCCATGTTCTTCACAATACCTAGTAAACTCATCAGAAGTGAATTCTCCACCCCGATCAGATCTTAAGCACTTCAGATTCTTGTCGGTTTCCTTTTCAACTAGGGCTTTAAAGATCTCGAATTTTTTGAATACCTCTTATTTCTCCTTCAATAAAGTTACCCACATCATCCTTGAAAAATCATCAGTGAAAATCATAAAATACTTATCACCATAAAAACTTCTAGCTCTCATAGGACCACATAGATCAATATGCACTAAATCAAGAATATGCTTTGAAGAAAAATATTTACTCTTAAAATATGTCGAATTCATATTACCCATTTGACAATCCTTGCATAACATATTATCCAGTTTAACAAGTTCGGGCATACCTTTCACCATACTTGATTTGCTGACCTTTATCAAATTATCAAAGTTGACATGACAAAACCTTTTGTGCCACAATCAGCTATCATCAGTTTTAGCCACCAAACAACTATTCTCATTTGCATTTAGATGAAAAAGATTACCTCTAGTTTGTTTACCAGTTGCAATCAAATCTCCATTGCATCCGATGATCCTACACACTCCTTTTTTAAACTCAAAGTGATATCCTTTATCATTCAATTGTCCATAACTCAGCAAGTTATGTTTTAAGTTTCCTTCAACCAAATAAACATCATTTGCATTACTCTTACCATTTAGTGAAATAGATCCTTTACCTTTTACCATGCAAGGTGAGTTATTACCAAATCTTACCACTCCACCATCAAAATCTTCAAGACATATGCATTTGTTCTTATCACCGGTCATGTGATGTGAAAAAACACTATCTATTATCCACTCATCACTAGAGTCAAACTGAGATACCAAAGCCTTTTCATCAGTCATGTCTTTCTTCACAGCAACAAAGACAATTTCCTCATTGTCCTCTTCCTCAAATTCCTCATCTGTCACTCCTTCATCAACTGCAACATAGTATTGTTTCTTCTCTTGTCCTTTATATTTCCTAAACTTCTCCTTTCTATCACTGTTACGGAAATTTGCAACAATATGTCCAATCTTATTGCAAGAGAAACACTTAAGAGGTAGTTTACCTTTGTATTTACCAGTGCCTCTTGGAAGTATCTTAGCCATAAGAGCTTCAAAATCTATCAGATGATCTTCGTCATCATTATCTCCTTTTCTACCGGCATGACTAGATCTGCAATCATAAGTTTGACATACATCTTTCCCTTTTCTCATAGGTGTACCGATTATAGATGCTTTAAAATCTGATTCAAATGACTTAGAAACACTATTATCAAAAATATTTAGTTCAAATGCAGCCAATTTACCAATAAGAGAACCAACGGTGACTTTATCACTACTTACTGACCTTAACTCTTGAATAGTAGAAACTCTTATAGCATAGGCAAGTAAAAGAGTTCTTAACATCTTACTTACAACAGTGTCATCTTCAATCTTTCCCCCAAAACTTTTAATACCACCAACAACCTCTTTAATCCTTTGTCCATACTGAGCTATATTCTCTCCTTCAACCATTCTCATGTCATCAAATTTACCTCTAAGACTCTCTTCCTTAGCTTTTTGAACATGTTTATCACCACCATAGATTAGTTCTAATCTCTCCCAAACTTCACATGCAATTTCTAATCCATGTACCTCAATGTATTTAGTATCAGACAGTGCACTTACAATAGCTTCCAGTGCTTGATTGTTTTCCTGTTGCTCCTTAAGCTGATCTGGAGTTAGAGGACCAGTAGGAGGTACATATTTAGTAGTAACATGTTGCCAAAACTGAGAACCCATACCTTTGATATAAATCTTCATTTTGTCTTTCCATATTGTGTAGTTGTCCTTTGTAAATTTCGGACCCTCTTACTTCATCATCTTTCTTCGGATCTTTTCCTCAAGTGGTTAAGCTTCTACACACAGAGGACCAATGCTCTAATACGAATTGTTATTTATAAGGATCCAATAATTACTAGGAGGGGGATGAATCAGTAATTTTCAATAAACTTTAAAAATTTTAACAATCACCAAAGACTTCTTTCAAAACAACTCATTAACAGTACCGGTAATAACTGAAATCTTACTGCTGATCAGATTTATCAAGCTGCTCATCTAAGTGTTCATCAACATGCATTTAATAGAAAGATATCAACTCAACACATAAGAAACCAATCAACACATGAACACTAGGATTTTCACGTTGAAACCCAAATGGGAAAAACCATGGCAGGAATTGGTACCCACAAGATTTTTACACTCTTTCAGAATGCGCCCTGGTATGAGCCTAGCTCAGTTAGGAGCTTACAAATATGCCTGGTTATGAGCAAACCCTATTAGGAGTTCCTCGATTAAGGGATTTACCTCAGCCCTGTTAGGAGCTTTACTCTATTAGGAGTCACCTTGTGAAAGGATTTAGAACCCAAGCTAATGAGTCATGCCCAGTGAAGGGATTTATATAATCAGGCTTGTCAGGACCTACCTGGTTAAGGGATTTTGATTTTTCTGCAACTGTTAGGGAACAACAGATGTATGATCTGAAAAATAGCACACTCTTCTTGATTGTATAGATCCTTTTCTGCTCCAATCTGCTTCTCTCTTGCAGACACACACACTGGATCAGACACACACTCTTCTCTTTGATCATTGACACAGTAAATCATCAAGAACTTTCCCTAAATAGACTTTCCAACTTAGTCGGTTACAAAACCCTAATCTCATACTAAGATTTACATCATAGATCATCACAGATATTTACAAATCATTACAGATCATCATATGGATCATTACAATAAATTACAAATCAATTACAATTGTTGAATGATCACCAATCGTCACCACACTTCGATCTGATACACTTTCAAACCCTTAGCTCATTCTACTAAGCACTTTGCTCATTCCCAAGAAATTCACTCTTTGATCGTGCCAAAAAATCATTTAAACACTTCACATGGATTCAACCACGTCATCACCAACTTACAAACACAATGTAATACACCGTCAAACTCAAAATCATTATTGGTTATAAGATTTGAATACTGGTTCTTTAAACCATACTAAAACCCTACAAAATATACATCAGTCAATCACAAATATGACCTCCGATAGCCAAAACATGATGTTGTTCTGGTCATAACATCATTACAATGTTACAAACACACATTCCAAACCGCAACACCAAATTCCTCATCAATCTCTAGATCCAATTACTTAAGCATAACACAGTTTCACATTTACCGGTTAAAGTCCTAGTTGCCAGTTAACTTTCAAATCCATTCCATAGCTTCCCGGTCAATCATAGACAACTTAGATAACACGATAGAACAATGTAATCATAGTTGCCATCAATGACAACACAAACTGATCATCAAGTCATCAAACACCATCTCAACTATATCATCACTAACAGTCCTTATACTGGTTCATCAATATGATCAACAATTATGCCAATATGCCAAAATGCATCATATCGAATCATGTCCGCATCAAATCAAAATTTATCATATCAAGATCAAATCTGCATCAAATCATGTCAGCAACATCATCAAATCGAGTTTTCTTTGAACCAATGCGTAGTCACGCATAGCTTCAAAGAGGGGCAAAATGTATACACCTAAAAAATGGTCTGAAGATAATTAATTAAATACACAATTATTTAATTAATAATCCTTCCAAATTTGATTTCACAAGTAATTTAATCAATTTCCCAACATTCCTTTACTTGTGATTAAATCTAAGGATTTATTCATATAGTTCATTCTATAATCCCCCTTCGATTAATTAATTTTAAAAATAATTAATTCCCCTCATTTTAATCAATTATTCTAATTCCTAATTAAGATTAACAAACTCAAGTTTGTTGAGATTAATTACCATTTTCCTAAATATTTGAATTTCTAAATTCAAATATGAAAACATGGCTCCTAGCTTCTAACTACCTAACCTAACCTCCCCCTAACCTAACCCATTCTATCAAATCCTGGGTTTAACTAACCCTATCCTATCTTGCACATCCTAACCTCTTATGGGTTGGATATTCTCCCTTTGAGACACATGGCACTTTTGCCGCATGTCTCCTCCCTTGGACACTTTCCCTCTCATGAGCAAGGTTCCTTGACACTTGTCACCACAAAGATGACATGTTTCCCTTCCTCCAGCCTCTTCTCCAACTTCCTCACTCTTAGGCCTTGATATCTTCATATTGAATCTGGGCCCTTCGATTCCCGCCACCTCAGCTTTGGCCTTGGAATTCCTATAAATACCCCTCATTTTGGAGCAGTAAAGATCCCTTGCATCCTATATTTTAGCATCATTACTATAGTTATTTTTATCTCAATCATCTAGTATAATTGGCATTTTAGATTAATCATGCATCTCATATCATTTGCACAATCAGTCATGAAGTAGCTACTCAACTCTTGAGTTGCCACTTTGGAGGCCATTGCTCCACTGAGAGCCAACAATCCAACACCTTCAAGGTCCTCAAGAATAGAGGAAGATGGGACATCTCAAAGGAGGTTTTGGTTTGCTTTTTGTTTATCTTTCAATTTGCTTCATAATTTGATTTATATTGTCTCATCTATGTGTATGCTTGCTTTCATTTAATGACATTTTTAGCAGCACAAATTCAATGGTAAAATCTGCTACGTGAGTGCTAGGGTCTCCTTTCAAATATTATATAAAAGTGGACTACTTGTGCAATATGATGGAAGGGTTGGTTGAGATTGGGTTTGGCTTCTGTTGGCTAAATATTTTTGTAATAAAGACATATTTTGCACAAGTTGGTTAATGATAGAATAAATAGGTGAATTGATTTGTGAAAATTTAGAATATGAAGGTGGATTAGAATTAGTGATAGATGATGGGACATTAATGGTAGGTGAGAGGTGAAGATGATAGATTAATGGTATGATGGATACTTTGAGAAGTTAAGGGGAGAGGGAAGGATGGTAGAACATAAGCATAATAATTAATAGGATTAGGCCAACGAATAACATGAGTGGCATTACCATTTTGTGTAGTAGTAACATTATAGAATAAGTGAATGTAGGAATAGAAGGTACCATCATGGGCATTGACATCTACGCCTCCATTTTCATTTAATCAAGCATATATCCAAGCACTTCTATGCAACTAGTTATGTTCATAGTGTTTTCATCCATTATGTAAGCTATGCTATACAAAATATTCCACCATGCGAGTCATTCTATATCAATATCCTTAGACTCTCAATAAGAGGGATGACCTCTCCAACCAAATGTTTTGTACTCACAAATTGTTGAAATCCTTCTAATTCCTTGTCTATCTTCTTCACTTGTTCGTTAAAGACTTGAGTTGTAGGGTCATCCTCATCATGGGAATCATGAGGGGAATTGATTTTAGGCATAGGAGGCAAGATGGATGTTGGATTAAGGGATGATTTCCCTTCAACTTCCGTGATTGAATAAGTGAACATGCAACTCAGGCTCAACACCAACACTATTCAAAGCATGAGAATCCATAAATTTATATTATCAAACAAACAATAATTAATCTAGAAGTAGTGCAATTCATGAAATAACTAGAAACACTACAAGTGATTGGTAGGGCTTCATCGGCCATGCTTTACAAGTGTTGAGATCATCAATTCCACCCTCTTAAGAAAAAAACAAAAATGTGGAAATTACTACTTGTATCTCCACTTCTTGTTATACCATGACTCTATTTTCACAAAGTTTTCACTTAGAACTAAGTCTTCCTTTGTATCAAAGATGCTAGAGGTACAAATCCACGATAAAATGCAATTAGAGAAGTCTAATTTTCCATTTAGAAACCTCTCTTGTATAGTCCATCATTACTATAAAATAGTGAAACCAAATTTCATCGTAGTGATTTTATTGGTCAAGTCTACCATTTATTATGTGTAATTGAAAAAGCAAGGTCCTAAAGTAGTTGACTTTGGTGAAAAATATTTAAACGATTGGAAATTTTGCCTCTCTTTTTTCAATAGAGTCAAGGGTTTCTTATCTCTCTCTAGAAAAACACAAAATTGTATTATTATACAAAAATAATATTTAATTAGATGAGATACATGATTATGACTTCTATAATCTTTAGATCAAAATTTGTCAAAATATTTAGAGTGGAATGATTAAAGAGTTTGAATTAATTGTTGCTGCCTGTATTTATAATGATCATTAGAAATGAAGTTTAAAAAATAATCAAAAATTCTTAATAGAATTGAATTTGTCACATTTTTGTTAATTGTTTCCATCTCATTAAAATTATGTCAATTCAATTACATCAAGATTAATAAAAAAATGACATTGATTAAAAAACACAACATTCTGGGATAAATTTAAATTTTATTAAATATAAAAACAATGAAAAAATAATATAATAAAACGAATAAAAATAGATTAAAAATTCTCTTCTTCCAAAATCAACCAATAAAATGTGAAAAAAATATTACATGTTACTATTTTCTAAGATATATTCCAAACTTCAGACCTAATCAACTACAAAGAAATAATATCTGATTGGACCTCCCAACCCTCCATCATCATGAGCCGTGTAACAGTAAACAATGTTAGAAGAACAGTCGTGTAAAATTTGCCAACTCTAAATTGGTTTTGTTCTATTTCTCTGTATGTGTTTTGTTTTCAGTGCAGAGGAATACCAAATGGAATTCCACGCATTGAATTTTGGATTGCTGTGTACAATTCTACTTGTGATTGGCAGCATTTTGGATGGAGGCTGTGCTTTGGGACTTCATGGTGGGCAAAGTGGGATGCTCAGGAATAACCGACTGCGTGGTACTTATCTTGAGAAGTTAAAGAGATTTCGAATCACTAATTCTTATGATTCAAATATAAGTGTGTCTTCATACGAGGCATACAACTATACCCAAATTCTAGACCATTTTGGGTACACACCAGAGAGCTATCAAACCTTTCCCCAGAGATATTTCATAGACAAGTCAAATTGGGGTGGCGCTCAGAACAATTCTCCCATATTTGTATGGTTGGGTGAGGAATCTAGCATTACGTCAGATTTAGACACAGGCATCCTCGTTGATCAGGCTCCTAATTTCAAAGCTCTAGTGGTCTACATAGAGGTAATTTTACAAGATTTCTCATATAATTGTATATTCTGTGCGAGTTATATTGGAGAACAAGTATTGTAAGTACAGTACTTTTTTCTTCAATATATATGTATGTTTAATATTAGAGGGCTAATTGTGGTAAGGTGTGTAGCACCGTTATTATGGGACGTCAATGCCATTCGGGGGAAGGAAGGAGGCGTATGCAAATTCGAGCACAATGGGTTATTTCACATCCACGCAGGCCTTGGCCGATTATGCGACCGTCATTGTCGATTTGAAGAAAACATTAAACGCTGAGAATTGTCCAGTTGTAGTGTTTGGTGCATCCTATGGTGGAAGTAAGTAAGATTTTTTATATTCTCTGTTGAAACTGAACGTAAGTAAGTGGGATTAAACCATTGAAATGATATTGTTGCAGTGCTAGCTGCATGGTTTCGCCTAAAGTATCCACATCTAACAATTGGGGCCTTCGCATCATCTGCACCTATCCTTTACTTCGACGACATAACTCCAACTTATGGTTATGGCAGTGTTGTCACCAAAGATTTCAGAGTATGTTCATTCATCTCTTTCACCTTAATCTCACCTTTACTATCATTGAATTTGACATTTGAAAGTATGGTACAGAATGCAAGCGAGATCTGCTGCAGAAGAATTAATGAATCATGGGATATGATGGACAAAATTGCATCTATCCCTCAAGCCCTGCTAAACCTAAGCAAACTATTCAACACTTGCGAGTAAGTAACCCTAACTTTAATACCTATGTTAAGCATACTTGTGATAAAAATCTCTTGACCGGGTATTCCTACCACAGAAATATTACGGATATGGGTGCCCTGTACGATGTGCTTGAATACATGTACGAGACTGCAGCACAGTACAATTTTCAACAAGTTGAAGAAGTAAAATACACTATCCAAACCTTCTCGCCAAAGCCCATTTTATTGCTTATAATCAATTTAGTTCTATGATATAGCCGGTGCTTACTGCAGATCTGCGAAGCCATCAACAGCCTACCGGAAGATGCAGACACTGTTAGCAGAATAGCTGCTGCAGCAAAATTATCACATTTAGCCAGACCATGCTTGGATTTGAGTCCAATCAGTTATCCCGGATGGCACTGGCAGGTATCTCCTAATCATTATTTCTTTTAAAAGAAGAAAGTGAAATTAGTCTTGTCATTGTCTAACAGCTTTTCTTAATCCACACTCACAGACTTGCACTGAAATGGTGTTGCCAATAAGCAATCCTCCTGGCACCACAATGTTACGGCCCTCCTACTTTGATATCGAGTCCTACTCAAGGGATTGCTACCTTACGTACGGAGTCATGCCACGCCAACACTGGGCAACAACTGAATTCGGAGGACATGTATGTAGCTTTCAATATACTACCAAATTTTGTCGAAAAATGTTAAGTCTTATATATCTTAATCAAGTTTTAATTACAGTTAAACAGACGTCACAATGTGGTTTGGATTGATTTGTATATCTTGGTTACAATTGACATGCAGGACATTAAAAAAGTATTGAAAGATTTTGGAAGCAATATCATTTTCTCCAACGGCTTAAGAGATCCATATAGCAGTGGAGGGTGAGTGACTATCCTTTGAAATTTCATATTCAGATATCAGTTTTCATAATGTTTCTTATTGTTTATCATCAAAATTTCACACTCTTGATCCATCCATCATCAAAATGTTCAAAATGTTAGAGAACTCGTCTTTATTATTCCATCATCAAAATGTTTTATTATTAATTAAATTATTTGAGCATTTTTGTGAATGGAATTTCAGTGTCTTGTTCAATTTATCTGAAAGCATTGTAGCCATCGTCACCGAAGAGGGTAAGTTGGTTCAGATTTGTTTTTCTTGGTCCTTGCCATGATACCTAAGCAAGTAGAAAGAGTTTTTTAATCTTATAATTAATTGAACGCCATGCAGGAACGCATTGTGAAGATATTGCAGCAAGAGCCAGTAAAGATCCAGTGTGGCTGAAAGAACAAAGACTAAAAGAGATCATGATCATCCATAAATGGATTGATGATTACAATAGCCAATTTGAACTGTTTATAAATGGGGATGAACATCTAGACGTTTAAAAGAGTCCAATTCAAATTACGGTATCACGTAATTCTTCATGGTGAATGTAATGTAGTATATGCACTATGTCATCTTATAACCTTGTGGTTAATGTAAACATCCAGCGTACGTCGTGGACAGACTAATTAGCAATTATTTAATTTTGTGTTCGTAATATATAGTTTTGAAATAAACTTTCGTTACACATTTTTCAAGTAGTTTTAAAATGTAATCAGTAATATTTCGTTCATATGATATATCAATTTGTATTTTTCATAATATAATTTTTTTTACAAATAGCATAAAATTCATTTACTTTTGTTTCAATTGATTGAATTTCATGCACTTAATCTACAATTGAAAAAGGCAATTCTGTGAAATATTACTTGCAAAATCCTAAATACTATTTTAAGAAATCCATTCTAATTAATTGATGGACATGACTTGGTAGAATTAGGGGCTATTGCTTCTTGAGATCTCAATAATATTTGTAGATTGATGAGAATTTGTAATTCTTGAAAGATATTCTCCAAAATATAATAATTTTGCAATAATTTATACTATATTTAATTTTCCTTTTTGAAAAATCATTTTGTTAAAAGCCATACATGAAATGATGCATATACATTGTATTTAGAATTCCTTAAATTAAAAGATCACATCAATATAAATGCAATATATTTGTATAATAATTTAATTTGATAACTTTGCGGAAACAACTTTTATCTAGTTATTGTTTAATTGAATTGTTTACATTTCTATCTAATGATTTAAACAAAGTAAGGAGAACAAATAAATCTAGTTTAGGTTGCATGTCTTCCACATTTGACTCAAAGGGTGCTCCACATTCGTTGTTCATGTCTAATTCCACATTCACTGTTCATGTCTCAAACCAAATAAAACAACTTATTGAGTATTGAAACATTTTATTAGAACAATCATACAAGTTAATCAAACATTTCCTACATAACCGTGTGACAAAAAAGAATTCATACAATCTTAGAGAATAATCATATGCAAAGATAAAAGACATATCACAAGATATACTTTAAAAATCACAAGTCACAAGTTTTTAAGTTTGCATCTTTGATCAAATATATTAATTAGGCACAAGGAACATTGAAGTATATGAAGACTCAATATGCCACAACATATATATTAAAGGGAATAATGGAACATGGTTCAACAAACCTTCCAACCTTCAAATATAGATTAGGCCATTCCAAGTATGCATTGGAAATACTATTTCCACTCTTTGAGTTATCCATCATGATAATATTAAATTTCATAATTATAATAGATCATGTACATGTGCCAAATTCTTAAGGAAGGAATAACCTATAGTTGAAAGTATTTCTAGAATTCTTTTGACATTTATTATCAATTTTTTCTAATGTTTCCATTAGATCCCTCTTTATATCATTGTAGAAAATTAATCTAATAATGAGACCTATGACATCTCCCTTTTTTATTAATTTGTGCATTCAACATAGTATTAGAGTAAATTTAAATCATCAAATTCATTTTCAAACTTCCTACTTATTCATTTTTCTTTTCTTTTATATTTATATATTACAAGTCTTGAAATTAGGGTTGATTATACATGAAGTTCAACATACATATCTTTAAACTCCTAGTTCCTCCTACCAAATAACAAGTACACATTAATCTATAAATTTTAATTTAGATATAATGGATCCTTTTAGTTAATTAGATCATGATATATGCACATTATATTTTTTTATTTTTAAATCTAGATAATTATGCACTCTACATTTAAAATTAAATATTATGTTGTCTTGCATCATCTGTGCATTCTTGATATTTTTTTCTAAATCATTTGTGCAAGTGTATGCTACATTTTATTTTCCTCCTACATGGAATTGATTAGTATGTACATAGATTCTAAGTTATATCTATTTAAATTTAAAATAATTTTAAATGTAATGACAAAGTCACCTCAAACTAGCATGCATCTATTATTTATGCTAACTCTATACTTGAGTGCATTATATATAGATAGGAGGAAAGTAATTTACATACATTAGAAAAAATTTATGTGACATGTTTAAAATTTTATAGTGGTTTGAGCCCATAAATGCAAAAAATTAATTTTCTATATATATATGCTCAATCTAGATTATAGTAGAGAATGATTTTGAATAAATTGAAATACATTAAAAAACTTTTAAATGTATCCATATTTTGAAAATTAGAACTTTACATGTATATATCCATGATGTTTCCCTTATTTAAATATTCTAAATTCTTCTTTTATACATGAAATGTGTAGGGGCTACTGCTTTTGCTGGCAAGGTTGTGGATGCTCCCAGACCTCCTCCACTTTCTGGTGGAAGAAGTTATTCTCGTGCGGCTAGGACTTCTACTATTAAGGGGGTTCGTCCCCTTCCCTATGCCAAATCTTCCCCTATGGTGGTTTGTGGCCAGGATGTTGTGGACAATATTGACTTCTATCAGTGTAATGCTTTGGTGTGCAGATTTTCTGGGCTTTGGCCCTCTCTTCCATACCTCCATAGTTGGGTGAGTAACTCTTGGAAACCTCTGATTCCCATAGCATTGAGCTCTTTCCTTGTGGGAAGGGTTTTTTTATTGCATCCTTTACTTCTACCTTGGATAGAAACTTGGTTTTGGAAAAAGTACGAGCTTGGGGAGATCACTCTCTTTCTGTCAAGCCCTGGACAACCTCTTTTAATCCCCTTACTGAATCATTGTCTATGTGTCCAATATGGGTTTGCCTCCCTAATCTCCCTCTCCATTTTGGGAACTCTCTTTCTACGAGGCCATTGGCAACTCCATTGGTCATTTCTTGAAGGTGGATGAGGCCACATCTTCTATGGGGCACTCTATCTTTTCTCACTTGTTAGTCAACATCGACATCTCCTCGCCTCTCCCCAAGGATGTTGTTCTTATGGTTGAGGATAGGCCTTGGTCTTAGCTATTGGATTATGAGGGCCTTCCCTTCCATTGTCGAAAATGCTTCTCAATGGGGCATCTTGCTTCAGAATATTTTCTTCCTCGCCATAAGGGTGTTGCTACTTGGTGGAAAGATGCCACTATTGAACATTTGACTATCAATGCATTGGATTCTACTTGTTCCTCTAGTGAGGGTGACGTTTCCTCCTGTGATGAAGAACCTCTCACTGCTGCTGAACCTTCGATTGATCCTCTCACTGTTGTTCAGCGGTCTTGTTCTACTACTATTGAGCCTGGTTCTGGTGTTTCTCTTCTTTGACAACATATTTCTGCACCCCTGCAACAATCTGCCTTTGTTTCTCAGCTTCTTGTTGCGGTTCTACAGCAACACTCTACAGCTACTTCTGATCACAACTCTATTGAATCACTTCCACCTGATCTCTCTCTTGGTCCTAATGATTGTATCGCCTGGACTATGGTTCGTCATAGGCGGAAGGGGAGGTCCTCCCTCCTTGTCCTAACCTCTCCCTCTCAAGGCTTGGGTGTCTCTTGCCCTCCTTGAGTTGGGTCTAGTTTGTTTTTTGATCTGACTTTGTTGTAAAGGGGCTTGCTCCCTTGGTTTGTTTTATCTTTTTGATAGTCTCTGACTATGTTAAGGGTTGGTGCCCTAGTTAACGCTTCTATTTTAATAAAAAACATATAGAAAATGAAGTAGAAGTAGAGTCTAATGTAAATATTGGAGTAAAGGAGGTTGAAGAATACATAATTATGTGGGGAGGAGGCTCAAGCACAAACATTGGATGTCAAAGACAAAGCCCATCCACACTTTTATGTTAAAGAGGGATTGGGATCACTTACTTCTATCATGGATATAAATATTAACCTAATTAAAGAGGTGAAGAGAATTTTTTTTTACAAAAATACTTGTAAAAAATATAGAGAAATTGAACTTGAAATTTTATGTTGAACAACTGAGTCAAACTAGTAAGAGATAATTGAATATAACTACAAAGGATATACTTGAGACTTATTTCAAAAATCGTGGTACACTTGGTCAAGACCAAGTATTATCAAATATACTTCTTTTTTTATGAGCTAAAAGAGTCATTACAATTGTTGGGTGCATATTTCACAAAAAATAGGAAAAGACGCCTAGAAAAAGATATTGTTGAAAAATTAAAACTTGAGGTTTTGTTTCCATTGGCAAACATTATTGATTAGTGGATAAAATCATTTGCAAAAGAGTGATGTTTTCATCTATTGTAAGTCCACAAATGCCAAGAAAATGATAGATCTCTTTGCTTTCATTAACAAAAAATGGCTTAAGTAGAAAGACACTAACAAGATATGTAAAAAGGAGAAAGGTTTTAGATAATAGTACTATAAAAGATAATTGGCAATGTTGTGTAGGGATCCTCATTCTAACAAGATTGAAGATGGTGTTAGAAAGTTGATCTCAAGTTTTTAGCACAATCATACTCACCCTTCATCAAATAGAAGAGATGTTATAAAATATAGGATTGGGCCTAATACCTATAGCTACATAAATACTTTGGTTAGACATAACATTTGACATGAGATTTATGTGATGTTTTGTAATTCAAATTCTCATATATAGATTGGAAAAATAATGTTTAAAATGTTAAGGTCATATTATGTGAAGTCAAATAAGGTTTTTGAATCTTGTTGTTGTTATCATATTGAATTTGATCTTTACTATCAAGTGTTTCAAATTATTAGAGAAGAAAGTGATAGTATTTAAAATGCATCTCATAAGAAGGTAATTCAATTCATAGCATCCATCTTATGCGATAAATCAAATGATGATGTAGACGGTCCAATTAAATGCATAATGGCACTTTGTGAAACATGTGAAAATTTGGCTAAAATGTCACTGGGAAATGAAGTTACTTTTATGAGAAAGATGGTAAATTGCAAGAGTTATAAATACATAAAGTCTGAAAGAAAAATCGGGAAACAATCCATAAATTTAGATTATGTAGAAGAGGTACCTATTGAAAAATTTATGAATTGTTTTGTAAATTGATAGAACTATACATACATAATTTCTTTTTTCTAAATGGCAAGAAAAATAGATTCAGTTGTTAAGAGATACTTTCCCATCTAGAATAATTTTATCAATAGTCAACTTTGCAAAAAAATTTGTTTTTATCCATAAAAAAAGATATTCAAACATAAAATAACTATTCTGATTAGGTCATTATTATAGTGCATGTGTGTTATCGACATGCACAATTGGAATTGGAGGGTGTTGAAAGTAAATTTGAAGAACGATTCACTAAGAAAGAATATCACTTTTATGTTAGTGATGATAAAGAGCATGGCACACATTTTGTAGAATGTTACTTTAAGAAGTTTTTTGAATATTTGGCAAGCATGAGTGTTCAAAAATTGAAAATATTTTCATACTGTCAAAAAGGGTGTGTGTCACAATTCAAATCATCAAGGACATTTTATACACTATGTAGACACCATCGATATGTCAATAATGTCAACTTAAAATTAGAACCAAAAAGCGACAATGTAACATATCAGTGGGTAGCCATGCATTACATGACTTGATTGTTCCTCTGCCAAATTCAAAACATAAAAGAGTGCAAATGAGTGGCTAAGGGTGCCCATGAAGATGTGATTGCCACTTTGTCAACATCAAGAGATAACAAAAGTGTAAATGAGTGTCCAAAGGCACCATTGAACTCCCATAGCCACATTGTCAAAGTGAAATTAGACCAAAAAGTGCAAATGGGTTCTCAAGGGTCATGGACCTCAAATTGTCAAATTGTGGAAGTGAAATTAGACCAAAATATGCAAGATAATACCTAAAGGTTTTCATGAGGCTCCTATTGTCAATTTGTCAATGGAAAATAAATGAAAAGTGTAAGTTATCCTACAAATCGATGGACTTATTGTCAAATATAAAATAGAATAAAAGTGCATTCCCATTCTTGGGGTGTCCCTCATGACTTGATTGCAAATTTTTCAAGAGAAAAATATGTTAGAAGTCCATTCTTGTCTCTGGGAGACATCCCCACACCTTCAAATATTAAGTTGTTTATTAAAAAATAGAAGACAAAGTGCCATTGATTGCCCAAGATGGGTTAAATTTTAAGAAAAACAAGATAAAAATAAGTGAAGACTAAAAAGAACACTTCGTATAACATAACTAAGTTTTCTTCCTCACATCCCCATCAGAGATAACTTCCATAATCTCTTGTTGATCACTAATAATAGGTTTCTTAGGAACTGCCAATGTTGACCAAGTATTGACATTTGCCTTCATTGTAGATAAGATTCAAGTATAAAATAGTGGATTGCACAAGCTCCTAAAGAACAAATTAGAGTCAATTCACTAAGATTGGTTTTCCCAAGCAAAATTTATAGCCTGTATTATTTTCATCCATCATTAATTTTGAGAAGTTAATCATATCTTGAGAAACCAAGTTTTAAAAATCTACTTATAGACCAACTATTTTTAGACACCCTTCTAGAAGGCCTATTTTAGTTTGTATTTATCCTTATTAAAAATCCACTTGAAGATTTCCAAATTAAGAGTTTGAAATTTGTGTACAAACTTGTATATTAAACTTTCTTTATGTGCAAGAAAACTATGCATAATATAGAAGTACAATTTTATTTTATTTTTAATTTCTCATGCAAAACTTTATGCACTTATAAATAAATATATTAACACTATTTTTAAATGGTTCTTTTATTAAATTGATGTTCAAAAGTGTAATGATATATATATGATGTGTGTGTATGTGCGCGAGCGATTAGGTGTCACGCCTCTTCTTTGGACTAAGAAAATAATTCAATAAGTCAATATAAGTTGTTCAAAAAAGTAATTTTACTATTATAGAAAGGTAGCTTATTTTTTTGTTATTAAATTGTGAAGTTCGATATTATAAAGTGTTATTAAAAAAATTCTAAAAAATCACTAAAACAAAGGAACAATTTGAAATATTTAAATTAAATTAAATTTGCAAGTATTTCTTTTAGAGGGCTAAAAATAGAAAATAAATGAGATTATAAATATTAAGAGTTGGGTTTGAGAAAATCAACTATTGTCTGTCAAAAACCTCTTTCTTGAAGATTGAACATTTGTATTTGTTTTTATTAATACAAAGTTAAATAAGAAATATTCATAAAAAATGTGTATTTATCTTTCTGTCAAATGCTGAAAACCTTGTTGCTTTCTAGACAGGATTTGTAGAATAAACCATCTTATGCAATTAAAGATGACTCCATCAAGGAATTGCATTTGTGCAGGAAGATCAACTCGGATATTTTTAATAATATTGAGAAAACTATATAGTACATTCTATGACTTTTGAAGAAGGTCATACCATATTGTTTAGTCAAAGAATAGCTGTCATATCAAATTCCCAAGTTCACTCACACCCTTGGAGTCAAATATTTTAAGAGTTATTTAAGACTAATCACAGTTTTTAATATTGGTTATGTTTCACCAATCAAAAAATTATTGGTTATGTTTCTTTTAACTATTAGAAAAGCTAAATCAATAGGTTCCATCTTACATCAAAATGTAAACATGTTAATTTTATCACAAGAAAAACGGCTATCCAGTCTCTAAAATATATTTATACATAAATTATGATATACAAAACTCGGAAAGTTTTTTCATAGAGACAACCTCTTTTAACAGGCTGTTTGCAGCCGACCTCTAAGGAATCAAATAAGCAATATTTTTAGTCACCAAATCAATTCTAAGATTACAGAAATATTAGATGGAAAGGCTTATGATTATGGACCAGCTGCAGCCTTAAAGGCATAAGATATTTAATTTATACTTAGTTTAGAATTGTCCTGATTTGTCAGATGATATGGCAGATTTGGTGAAGTCTTCAAGGCATTTAGCCTAGCTGTACATATTATATCAAGCAGATTTCCTTGGATCTTATGTTGCAAATACCTATTTGGCTATCGTAGTTTGTTGTATCATTTAATTTTTTAGTTGTATCAGAGAACCATACCGTTTTCAGAAGAGGGATTCAATCAGTTTGTTGGTATGGCCTAGAGCTCAATGCTCATTGTTGTAAATTATCTTCCATTCATTGTTGTTGGAAAAGGTTTAATCAGATGAGATCAATATTAAAGATTCTTCTTTGCTCAGGTAATTATTTAATGTGTTTTCAGTATTAATTGTTCTATGAAATGTTTATTTTTCGTTTGTTGAAAACTGTTTGTCATAATTCTTACATTCGTATATTGAATAATTGTTTTATCATTCAAATTGTGATCATATGTGCAGTTTACTGTCATATTAGTTCAAATGTATAAGTCCAAATGACAATACCACCAATATATGGTTAATTATTAAAAAAAATTGCATTACATACATACATTGTACAAAAGTGCAGCTTACCTGATCAGAAGCAAATTTGAAATATTGAAAAAAAATATATTTTTATATTTTTTATATTTTTTCTATATGTTAGTAATTGGCATTTTTGAAGGCCTTCCGAACATTTTCAGCCCTTGAAAGTTTGGCCAGTCCTTAACAACACATTCTTTCAGGACTTCGCCTTCAACTCTTGGAGACCTTTCCAAGGAGTTAAACGGTTCGTAATTTCGAGTCCTGAGTAGAAAGTTATCTCTAGTTGAAGTTAGGGCAAAATTTCATATAGTTTTTTGAAATTTTCGTAGTTTTAGATATTATTATGTAAATAAACAGATGTGACTGTTGGGTTTCGATTTTCAAAGGGTTTTGGTGACCCTTGGAATCTCATGAACTGATATATGTTGGATTTTCGAATTGAATAGATTACTTTTTGGCTTCCTTCAATTCTGTGTTTACCTTGTTCATGTAAACAAATCCACAATACCACAGGTTCTCACTCGGATGTTGTCATCCGAATCCATAATTCGAATCATTACCGTTGATTAATTAATGTCTCAATTACCACTTGTTTTCACCTTACTCACATCGAGGTATAGACAATCAAAATATGCAAGTTTCAATTTTATGCTAAATCTGTTAAAAAAATAAAAAAATCAGTTCTAAGACATCATAAAGCTGTCAAAATTACCGATCTTGTGAGCCTATTAAAAAAGCTATTGCAGAATTTACTACTTGTTCAGTTGTATCAAGAAATACAAAATTGATCAAAGCCAGCCTATAGGGTTAAAACTAACATTTTATGCATATCATATGTTTGTCAGTGATGAAAAGTATACAAAATGAAAATGTTTCAAATTTTTTTATAAAAGAGATTAGAATATTTCCAAGATATAAGGAAATGGAATGGTTTTCGCCAGAAGCAGAAGGAAAAGCGTGTTTAAAGAGCCCAAATTTTAACAAAATAAAGTCAATATTACTTTTGGAAAAAACTTCGAATTTTTTTGAAGTCGTCAAAAACAGAAGGGTAAACGAGAAAGAAGAGAAAGCTGACCAAAAGTCAAAATTAGAACATTAGAAGTTGCTAAGGAAGGAGAAAGGTTAGTATAGCACATTGAGCAAGAACATAAGGATTGTCATGCATGTTAAAGGTAAAAATCCTTTGATAGTATAACATGTTTATTTGGTTTCTAATGATTACATGTGTTAGTGAAACATTGATGAAGTTAAGGAGGAAAATGCATCATTTGTTGGTTACGAAAAGTTCAAGATGGAGGATGATGTACATTGAATTGTGAACTATCCTTTGAACTTTCAAATGGTGAGCCCTTGATTAATTTTCAAAGTATCATTGTAGATGAATATGCATTTTAGGAGAATATTTGAATTGAACCTAAATATAGAAGTGTTGAGGATATCTCAGGAATTCCAATTTTAGGAAAGGGAGGTGAGTGCTTTGGTTGTAGCCTAAGATGAAAGTAATGGTCATATTTCAAATTTGTTGTCATCATGAATTTAAGCATCATAAGAAGGGTAAAAATGTTCAATATGTTTGTACGTAAAACTGTGAGATCTAGGTCATATTTCAAGATATACAAGGAGTAGAGTTTGTAATAAGTTTAATAACATCATTGCTAATAATTGCATCATCCTCATACAATTGGACAAGAAGAAATTCCAAATTGATAATAGTTTCAGAGCATAAGAAAAATGTTGAGAATGATAACAAGGTTTAGTGGTTGTAGGTTATGCAAGGAATACAAGGAAGGCACCTCCTATTTGAAAATGATAATAGCATAGAATTCCCTATCTTATTATTGTAGTATTCATGGATGGACATTTTTCTTTAAAGGCAACTTTATCCCATAAAGCTTGCACATGTGCACATAAGTTTATACGACACCAAAAAATAGTTTATGGGATTATAATAAAAAGAATATGCTCCTAACACCTATCTATCATGAGAATTTATTGCATGTGCAAGTGTTTCTCAATAAATTGTGCATGCTTTTTGAATCAACGTTTTGGATTGTGTAGACACCTAAAATTGTCCTAGCCTAATTAAATAAATATTTTATTTATTTATTTATTTTATCCTAAGCCTTCTATTAATTAAATAGAATTTTATCTATTTAATTAATTCACTTATCCTCTTCTAGCCTTTCCCTATTTAAATAAATATTTTTATTTATTTAATTAGCCCCACCTCTTCTATATTTCAAATAAATCTTTATTTATTTAATTAATTCATTATCTTTTTCTCTCCATGACACTTCTCATTCATCTCTTAATCCACCTTTAACCACCTCTCTAATATTTTCCTATTTCCTATGCCTACCCTCTATTCTGAGTCAGTCATCTATCCCTCCACCTCTTAATCCCAACCCTCCATTTCTAGGTACCTACTCTCTATAAAAGAGGATCCTTTCCCTATCTTTCCATATAGAATTCAAGCATAAGAACCTACACTCTGTCGAATTGCATACACAACCACAATCCATTATCTATTAAGCTCTTGTGCACACAAAATTTGAGAGCAAACATAATCAATATCAAGCAAGATCAATGAAGATTAGAAACAATGGCGATCAAACCCTATGAGCATGTGAATGATATATAATCTTTCTATATTTGTTGTTTGCGTGCTATCAGGTTCTTCATTGGTGTATGGTAGATTTCATTGTAGAACTAGGTTTTATGTGGTTGAATCTATTTTATTTTACAATATTTAAGTTTTCAATTCTAGCATATACAGATTGCACTTAGCAATCCTTCATCAGAAAGAGGAAGAGTGATGATTTGGATTGCAGACAAAGTATTAAAAGAGGGGGTTAGTGAGCATAGACCTAAAAATCAAGGAGCAAATGTCTACACCATTGCACTCGTTGGAGAGTAATTTTTTTTTGTCTTTGTTGAAAATAGCGAAGATGATTTTATCTACACCATTTTTTTCAGGCATCCAAGACTATCAACACTACAAAACTATAATATTCCTATTTTTCATAATAAAAAAGAGCGGGAGGAGAGGCACATTTTGGAAAATAAACACCATATTAGTTATTGCATAGAAAAGTAATTGATCAAAATTCACCAACAAGGTTGTTGGGCTAATGGAAAGCAAATGATAGCTATAATTCATACTTAAATATGATCACATTCAACCAATGTTATGAGATTGAAATTAAATGTATAGAGAAACCAAGAGAATTTGGAGACTCGATGATAGTTGTTACAACAAAGGAAACACTTCATCTTGCTCCTAGTGTAAATTTTGAACAACAAAATAATTCTTTTTTTTTAAAGTAGTAATATGCTTATCAAGATTTTGTTGATAAGGGGAATAGGGAGATATACTAATGCTAGAAGGAGATAATTATGCTCCTAAAATTTTGTGCATGACACAAGTTGTGAGGATTTCCCTATATTGTAGGAACATAGTCAAACCTCATAGAACTATGTATGACAAACATATGGAGGAAAGTAACCTAAGAGAATGCTACTTCAAAGATACTTTCAAGGAATGGCCTCATTGGGATATTTTCAATTATCAGAGATTGATTTGGGATCCCAATATTTGTAAAATTGTTCAATTAGAAAGAGTTGAATCAACATTTCTTGAGGGCAAGTAATAGTTGGGAAATATAGACTATTAAAACCCTTTATTAAACAAACAAATAATTTAATAATTAAATTTAAGTTGCCTGAAAAGTAACTTTAACATTATAAAAATGATAGCTTGAAATATTAAAATGAAGAGAAATACCTAAAATGGGATGTCCAAAATCCTATAGATTTTCTTCACCTTCGAGGTCAGGGTTTTGTCATTGAGGAGATAAAGTATGCTTATCTATACATTTAGAAGATTTAAAGCTAATTATGAGAGTGGGTAAAATCCTATTCTTTGATCTCAACTTAAACCCAAGAGGATGCAGTTTAACATATCAATTGACATATCAAAGAGTTAACAACTATACATAGTTGTTCCCTTGACCCCTAAAACTTGTGACTAAGTTGAGACAACACTAGTTGCATCCAACCTATTATAGTTGATTATATGTCTTGCATCATATGTGTAAGATGAAAGAAATTTATGGTTCACATTTTTTTTATATCCAATGCATATAACATACAACAAGGTATACAATATTGTGCATGATTTACTAAACATAGGTTAATTCAAATTTCAATTAACATGCATCCCTAGTTATTTCATAGAATAATAGGTCCAAAATGCAAATTTTCTCCTTCTATTTTAATAAAATTGGTAAAAGATGTGGGAGGCTGAGATCTTTAGTGATCAATGCCTTGTTAGGTAACAAAGTAATGTCTAACCATTGCAAATGAAAATCAATAAGGAACAATAGAGATATTATGCAAGATAGATAGTTCTACTTAATAATCATTGTATGAATTCATTAGTATTTGAACATAAGAAATGAAAGATTATTACTAATGACATAATAGATTAAAATTCTAAAATATTTCTCAAATATGCATTACAATTGCACAAATAAATGTGGTGGAAGAGAATTTACAAGGAGAGGTCTTATCACCTCTCAAAACCCCTAAAACCCTAAAAACAAGTGAAAGAGAACTATTTACAAGCACATGTTACAATAACTATCTCTATGCAACTTAGAGAGTAGCTTTAATGATGGATACATTATCAAAAATTAAAATCCTAGACTATTTTTCACTGTATACAATGAAAACCCAAAATGAGCAATCTTTATAAACATAAAAACCTATAAATATATAAACCTCAAACCTTAGAAGCTAGGATGAGCTGAGAAAACATGGTGGAGGAATGTTGCAAGGGTCACTTAGACCATTTTTGACGATGTCATTAATATTTATAAACCGTAATTGTTGAGCTTTGCAAGACAACACCAATGGGTAGAAAAACTTCATCATTTTGATTTATGTCACTTTAGGAGATGGGAAGAGTATTCGAGGAGGGAAAAGTCTGACTAGCCTCAACAAGAGTAAAGAGAATCAAACTTAGGTTGCATGAGAGGATATGAAAGTCCAACATCCTGATAAGGAAAAAAGGAAAGTAAAGGTGAACAAAAGTATGCATATTGAGAAAACTTGGACAATTTTGCAAATCTATCAACATACCAAACTTAAGGAAAATGAAAAAAAAAATGTCAAAAACAGGATTTCTTAAATTTTTAGCAACTTTTGGCAAATAGGGGTGGATCCAAGATATATTAGATTATTTATCAATAAGGGTTAAAATATGGCTAAATGCACAAAAAATATGGGACTCAAGAAAAAATTGACATGGCAAGATTGAATTCCAATAAGAGAGGGTCTTATAGTGGAGCACTTTAACTTCACACCTCCCAAAATATTATGCATGGATAATTCCAATCACTCTCAATTTTGTATAGTAGCTTACTTGTCAAGTCCCCTACTTAAAAAATTTGGTTCAAGTCCACATGGTCAAATATGTGTTGAGGTGTCCAAAATGGTCCAAAAAACAAGTAAGACCAATAGTTGTACACTACGTAATGTTTATTTGTGCATTGATGTGGTAGCATATAACTGATTGCTTTTATAGATTTATTGAAATCATTTTTGAGATAAGTATTGGGATGACATTTTTTTTGCTCCACTAAAAGGATTATTGTGCCCAACTACTAGGGGAGATGACCCTATAAGTGTGTACCCTAACTTTGCGCTTTTCAAAGTCCTATGGATATTTCAAATTATTCTCAATTTTGTATAGCAATTGACTTGTCGAGTCCCCTACTTGAAAAAATCGTTTTCAAGTCCACAAGATTAAATATGATGCCACATCAACATGCATTTTTGTGAGGGTGTTCAAAATGGTCCCAAATTGTGGTAAGACAATAAGGTATGCACTAACTCATGTTTACTTGTGCATTTATGTGGCATCACATGATTTGTTATTTTTTGAATTCTAGAGGTACTTTTTTGGAGATAAACATTGACATGACATATTTAGGGCCCCAATATTGATCCCATTTTGTTCAACTACCATAGCATGTATTGGACCCTCTCACCTATTGGTCCCTCTCCCATATCCCCACTAGTGAGCCCCACTCCACTATGGACTCCTCTCCTTAAAATATTTGAAAACTATAATTTTCTAAAATGTTATTATAGCAACTAGTTTGTAAATCGCACGAAGTGAGATTGTCAAATCCCATGCACTAGAAGACTAGGAATATAATAATAAAATAAATTAAAATATCCTTGGAAACATGCATTAATGGAGGAATTCCCCCTCCTTTCTATGAAAAGGAGACGTATCACATTAAATGGGAACCACACGTGTACAAATATCCATTAATGTTGAGTGACCTCCAACAAGGTATCCACCATGAGGCCATACCTACACATTCAACTGAGTTGTTCACCTCTACAATCAAGACATCTTGTCCTTCATATTGGATTATTTTCATTAGAGCCGCGAGTGCTTTGTTGGCAGTTGACACTCATTTGATTGGTTTCAATATGTTGTCATTGATGGCAACATGTTCTAGCTTCATATTTTGGTTTGGTTGTTTACCGACAGACACTTCACCGACATCGACACTGGCAAGTCTCTTCACCAGTTGGGAGGAATTCTTTGGTTAACGACATTGCAGGTCGACATGGTTCACATTCAAGATACCGATATTGGAAGTCGACATCATTTGGGAGATCTAGCATCGGCAATTGATTTTGATATTTATGTATTTATGTTATTGAGCCGACTTGTATACTCATTTTGTAATTATCTATGTAAGCCGACATAAGTCATAAAAGATTGTAAGGGTATATAGGTCAGTTGATTAGATCATTTTGTGATATGAGATGTGATGTAATGTGAGTGAGATGGATAATTGTAATGCGAGGAATGTTGATTATGTAAGAGGTTATTCTGGTAAGGGTTTAGGGTTTCAAAACCGGAACAGACAGAGCTTAACCGGAACTGTATTCAGGCATAGAAGATGTTATTATTGTAGTTCACTCATTTCTCCGGATTGTAGTCTAGATTTGTATGTAGTCAGTGAGACTCCTTTTGTGATGAGTAGTGTGCTCTAGGCTATAAGCCTTCTTGCAAGTGCAGGCCCCCATATTTTGTAATATCTTTTCATATGGCCAGTGGATTGATATTGTGGGTCACAAATCCCACTGTGGTTTTTCCTCTTTGAGTTTTTCCACGCATAATTCTCTGTGTTATGGTATTCATTTGTCTGATTGTCTTATTGATTGCTTTACTTCTTTCAATCTTATATGTACCGGTATACTGGTCGGTGAATGCATGTTTTAATAAGGCTAAAATTGATCATTCTGGTAGAACACTAATTTACCCCCCCCCTTCCTCTCAGTGTTCTTGGATTCCAACAATTGGTATCAGAGCTTTGTGCCTCTGAGGAAGTTTAATAGCTTGAGGGAGATCCTGAATCTGGAATCCATGGATATGAGTTTGGAAAGACAACTTGAGGTAGCACTTGAAGATTATGATGTTGAAAGGATGAAGAACTTGAAGTTACAAGATGAATTGAATTCTGCTCAGGAATTCATTCTTATCCTACAAGAGAGGTTGTCATCTATTCAAGCTAGGAGGAAGGAACTTTTGCAAAATCAGGATAATGATGAGAAAGATGCCCTTAATGAAAGATGTCTGAAGCTGAGTCAGGAGAACATGGTCATGAGGAATGAATGCAAGGCTTAACTATGAGGATGTCAAAGGAGATTGAAGACCGGAAGAAGAAGGAAGAAAATCTTGCTATATCTCTGAAAGACAAATTTAAAGAATGTGTTAGGTTGGTTCATGAAAATGATATGTTGAGAACTGATTTAGTGCAATCCCAGAGTAATGAACAAGAACTTGAAAGACAAATGATAATTCTGAGAGATGATCTGACTATTGCAAGTGAGTATAAAGAAAAATTCAAGGTTAGTTCAACAAAACTTGATGAGTTATTGAAAAGTCGAAGACAGAATGGAGAGTCCAGTGGACTTGGATTTGAACAAGGTCAAAGCTCTGGTACTGCTAATGAAGATCAAAACCAAAAGGCACTGGTAAGGCAATTTAATGCTTACAAATTTAATGGTAGATGCTTTGTTTGTAATAAATTTGGTAACATGGCTAGGCAATGTAGAAATAGAGGAAATCAGAACCCTGATTCTGCTCCCGGTAAATGTTCTAAATGCAACAAGTATGGTCATAAGATAGAAGATTGCATAATGAATGTTAAATGTCATGCATGTGGAAAATTTGGACATATGGCTAATCAGTGCAGGTCAAGCAATTATATTGTTTTTAGCAAAGCAATTCAAAAGAACAATGTTAAATGCTATGCATGCAACAAGGTTGGACACATAGCTAAGTTTTGTAGAAGCAGAAATCCACCGGTTGGCAATGATGGATCAAATGATAAAGGGAAGGAGAAGGTCAACGAAATCTGGCAAGATCATATCAAGAAATGGGTCAGGAAGTCAGATGATCAATCAACAGATGAAAGTGCTCCAGTTACTCAATCGGCAAAAGAGGTTGCTCCTGCACCAATAGGAAGCTCATCCAGTAACTGAGGCAGATGCCTTAGGGGTAGGCAAAATTCATGATAATATTACTTAAGCCCCGGGAAGAGGTTCTGGAAGATGTTTCAGATATTGGAAATGTTTATCTGGCATGGAGATGTTTGATCGAGATCTAGTATCTTTCACTGGTAGTCATTCATATCAATGATGGATTAGGGTTTTTGGGAGGTTAAAAGGTTGAATCCACTTCATTTCTAATCACCTTGCATTCAGAGCAACTAAGTGTAATTCAGAGCGATTCTAAGGCGATTCAGTGCGATCGATATCTTCTTGAGCGATTTCACTAGTGATCGGAAGAGTTCTTTAGGGTTTTTCACCAGCAACTATTTCTCAGGTACTTATCGATATGATCTTTCATCATGGAAGTGAGATCATCCTCTGCACCTAATTTTATTGCAAATCCTATTGTTGTTGAGGTCAAGGACCGTCCTAGGCCAATTTTCAAGCAATGCCCACATATTGCCAATTTGGATGATTCGGTTGGCGCATTTTCCCGTGTCCTGGAAGGAGTTGTATATGTGGAAGATGTCAAAGCTTACATTCAATGTGACATTGAGGATTTGGGAACCAGTGATATCAAGAGCATGTATATGAGCGAGTTGATGGGAGATTCTGGAAAGATTAAGCCCGAGTATCAACATATTGAGGATCTAGGGTTTATAGGCATTCTGGATATTCTGGAATTTGAAGATGAGATTGTCATATATGTTTTGAGCAGAGTGCATGGAGAGTTCATCTGGTTGGACAGATCTTACAATATTTCGAAGGAGGCCATCGGGGCCATCACCAATTTTCCATAGATTGGTCAGCGTCCGGAGAAGAAGATCTCTAATGATCAGGTTAACAAACTCACCTGTGCAACTTCAGACCGACGATCGATGAGGGTTTGCACTATCACCGATAGAGATATCAAATTTGGAAGCATGGTTATTGGATACAAGGTAACTCAATCAAACCATCTAAATTCTGTTTCTAGCTTCTGCATTTATGCAGCACATAAGATCATGAGGGAGAATGAGAAGTTAGATCTTTGTGGATGGATGTTAGATGAATAATTATTTAACCTAGGGAAGATCAAAGGAGAGAAGAAGGGAACATTCCGGTATGGAAATCTTATTGTCTGTTTGATGCTATTTTTCATTAATGAAACTCCCAGTTTTGGGAAGAGACAATGAGCATTTGATATCCCGATAGGAAGACAACTGAAACAATCTATTGCTAGTTTGGGTAGTCATCAAGATGATAAAGTTTGGGGTTACTTCAAGGCATTCCAGAAGGCTATGAAATCTAGAGAGAGGGTTCCAAAGCACATTGTTGAGAAATACTCAACCGAGATATGCTTCATGGTTAAGAAAGATGAAACTTTAATGGAAGCAGTCAAGCCCCAGAAGATTTGGATTGAAGAGATGAGTTATGAAGTTGATGCAATGATTTTGGATGCTTATGCACAATTGCTAATTGATGCACCTATTGATGAAGCTGAGAAATCCTTTGGTACTGCAAAACAGAAGAAGCAAGTGGTTGAAACTGAGTTTAACAGAAAGAAGAGGGAGAAGCAGCAAGGCAAGGCAAGAAAATTTGTGGAACATGTATCTCAAGACATCAAAGCATTAATAGATGTTCCAGAAAAAGGAAGGAAGAGGAAAGAGCCTGAAGTTTTCATTGAGCCTATTCCATCAGACTCTGGAACTGATGATGACACACCTTCAGCATTTAAGAGGGTATTGAGGAAGAAAGGTGAAGAGACTAAGGAGGAAGAAAAGAAGCAACTGGTTAGGAAGGTTACAATCAAGGTACCGGCAAAGACAAGAGCTCCGAAGGAAACACCTTCTCCTCCATTTGGTACTGGAAGAAGGAAGAAGATGGATGATACCAATCTTGCACTTGTATCTGGTAATGTAACTATTATTCCACTCAAGACTTGTGCAGAATTGGTAGATGAAATAACGGAGGATGATATGTTGAAAAATGTAGAATTCTATTATGAGCATTTAGATGATAATGAACAGAGAGAAGTTGAGGAAGTTGTTTTGTTGTATTTGGATATTTATAAGAAAGCCTTGTTAGAAATTGAAAATCAAATCCCGACACAGTTATATGACAAATTAGATGCTAGAAGATTATCAGCTATGGATATAAAGATTGAAGAGTTGTTGACTACTTGTACAACCATTACTCCAGAGGAGTTGGATATGACTCTTGAGGTTGTAGACATAAAGATTTTTTACAGCAAGAACAGGATAATTAGCCTTATGTTAGGAAGGGTTAATGAGATAGTCACTGAGACCCACAAGGCATGGGTTCAATTCTTTGCTACGAACCCTGGTTTTTATACCTCACCAAAAGCTAAAAATGTTACTACAGACATCCTGGTTGAAGGGAAAGGTAAAGGTATAATGGGTACAATTTTGAAGGATATTAAGATATTGGATATAGAGCCCCTGATAGAATCTAATGTACACGACACAGTGGTGACACCGACAAATGTAGATATACCAGCAAATTCAGAGAGTGTGCAGGTTACAAATGTTGAGGACAATAGTCTTTCGGGTCAGAATGTACAGGTTGAGGACATAGTTCCTAAGGAGGAACCGACAGTAACTGATACTGCACCAAGTGGCGAAGCCACCGATGCAAGAGGGAAAGCTATCAAAATTAAATAAACCATTAGAGGAGAAGGGAGATGAAACTGGTAGGGAACTGGTAGTGAGCGCATCATTGTTGTCAATTGACACCTCACAGATAGAGCAGAAAATCTTAACGAAGATGAGTTCTACTGAGCTCATGATGATGGCCACACAGAAGATGATGAAGGAAGGATCTATGGACAAAGGAGTTATTGATCAGTCAATCCTAGTATTGCATAGACTTGTCCCGAAGTGCAAATTTGACAAAGGAGCAAGCCCATCTGACAAGCTCAAAATAATCACAAAGCACATTTCTAAAGACTTTCAATCTTTACAGCAGATATCAAACCGGTAGGCATTGGAGAGGTTTACACAAGCTAAGAGAGCTACTTTTGATTAGATGATTGAGTCAGAGAAGAAAGAGATTAATGATAAACTGAAGTTGATCGATAATGCTTTGAGGCAATGTACTAATATTTATAGAGTATGCTGCAACACAGGTTTACTTACTGCAGAGACAGATAAAGGGATCAAGGATGTTCAGGAGAAGATTGTAGGTATAGTCAATTCTTTTGATGGCACATATTCTTTTACTACATCTATTGATGGTTAGATTTTGGTATTGGAAGCCTAAGTTTCAGCTCTTTAGAGGGATAAAGATAAAATCATTAGGAGAGCTAAAGGTCTTAGAGGATTGGTGAGTCCCTGGTTGGACTCTTTAAGTGTACATAAGAAATAAGGCATTGATTTGGTTAGTAGGTCTACACCGGTAGAGCTTAATGAGAAAGAGTAATATGCACATATGCTTAATGGACTTGTATCTATTTTCGACACATTCAAATCAAGTTGGGACACCTATCTAGAGCTTTTGGAGAAAGCTTATCCAAAAAATTTCAAGCATATTCAGCTCCGGTAAGATATTTTAGGACATTCTTTGTACAGACTTTCATTCTTCGTCCCTTTTTTTTGGTATTTTTTTTGGCATTGATGTCAAAGGGGGAGGTACAGGTGAAAAATATTCAGGGGATATGGAGATATGAAGTATTTTGTTCAGATCATGATCACAGATGGATATTCAGCTCAGGGGGAGCAGTCTCAAGATGAAACCGACAGATGGAAACCATTATCATTTTTCACATGAGTGTTGCCATCAATGCCAAAGGGGGAGATTGTTGGCAATTGACACTCATTTGATTGGTTTCAATATGTTGTCATTGATGGCAACATGTTTCGGCTTCATATTTTGGTTTGGTTGTTTACCGAAAGACACTTCACTGGCACCAGCATCGACACCGACACCGACACCGACACCGACACCGACACCGACACCGACACCGACACCGACACCGACACCGACACCGACACCGACACCGACACCGACATCGACACCGACATCGACATCGACAGGTATCTTCACTAGTTGGGAGGAATTCTTTGGTTATCGGCATTGCAGACCGACATGGTTCACATTCAGGATACCGATATTAGAGGCTGAAATCATTTGGGAGATCCAACATCAGCAATTGATTTTGATATTTATGTATCTATGTTATTGAGCCGACTTGTATACTCATTTTGTAATTATCTATGTAAGTCGACATAAGGCATAAAAGATTGTAAGGGTATATAGGTTAGTTGATTAGATCATTTTGTGATATGAGATGTGATGCAATGTGAGTGAGAGAGACAATTGTAATGCGAGGAATGTTGATTATGTAAGAGGTTATTCCGGTAAGGGTTCAAGATTTTAGAACCAGAACAGACAGAGCATGCTATTATTGCAGTTCACCCATTTCTCTGGATTGTAGTTTGGATTTGTATGTAGTCAGTGAGACTCCTTTTGTGATGAGCAGTGTGCTCTAGGTTGTAAGCCTTCATGCAAGTGCAGGCCCCCATATTTTGTAATATCTTTTCATATGGCCAGTGGATTGATATTGTGGGTGACAAATCCCACTGTGGTTTTTCCTCTTTGAGGTTTTCCATGTATAATTCTCTGTGTTATGGTATTCATTTGTGTGATTGGCTTATTGATTGCTTTACTTCTTTCAATCTTATATGTACCGGTATACCGATTGGTGAATGCATGTTTTAATAAGGTTAAAATTGATCATTCCGGTAGAACACTTATTCACCTCCCCCCTTCAGTGTTCTTGGATTCCAACATGCTTGAGGAAGTTTAAAATTTGTGGGTCTTAGAGAGGAAAAAGGCATGAAAAAATACAAAGAGAAGGGTGCGAAAAGGGAGGATAGAGACATTGAAGTGCTAATTATGGAAGCATGAAGGCATGGGAATTAGGGGGAGGGGATGAAATCCCTCAAAGAAATGCGGTCTCATGAAATAAAAAGATTGAAAGATTCTCTTCAAATAAATTTGTTGAAAAGGTTTTAGAAATTTTTAGGCAAATAGAGCTAGTGGGTGAAAATACTAGACTACACAACATTTCACTTGCCTGCACTCAAATTGGTTCTTGGAAAGAGGCTAAGGATGGTTAGAAAATTCAATTGGAATGGTTTTTTATTATTTGTTATGGTTGAAAGGTCATTACATTGCATTGTGGACTTTTTGTTGAAGCTTTTTTAGACTACACAAAATCTTTTGAAGTTAGCTTTTCACTAACATTTCACTATACATATATATGGGTGTGTACACACACACACACATGCATATACATATATGTACATGCACGCGTGCGCACACACACATGCATATACATATATGTACATGCACGTGCGTGCACACACACACACACACAATTTCATACTACTACACATTGATATATATTTGTCTATTTCTTTCTTGTTCCTCTTAGTATCTTATAATGGAAAATATATATTGACCACTATAGTATAGATTGTGAGAGGGAAGTTTGAGCTAAGAAAATATATATTCAAGATGTCCCTACAACTTTCTTTCTTCTTGGCCTTATTCTCTCTTTATTGTTACTAATATATTGTCACTTTCCCATAGAAAGAATATAATTTATGCCCAACTTCTCTTGAATGATTTCAAACCATGATTAATTCTCTTCATACTTTATATTGGGTGTTCTTAGTTTAAGAATATGATAAATAATTTGGTCAAGGGAGATGTGCGACTACTATAATATCAAATTTTATATAAAATGATCAATCTTTCGACAATGACATAATGTTATTAAAGGTATATACACACATTGGTCAAAAGCTACTTATTTATGGGTGGACAAACTTGTTTGTAGTGGCCTAAGGGCAATTGAAGTTGAATCTACTAGGTTGATAGATTCATTACTTTAAAAAAATCTTGAACTTGTGCTTATATGACCCTTGGAATGGAGGGTGGACTCTCGGTGTAGTATGGGATACACCAAATTCTATTCCCAGATGTCTAATGGTATCACAAATAGTATGGGATGCTTGTGATCATCACATCTAGTGCAGAAAATTGACGAAAAGGATGGACCCATAGTGTAGTACAAAATGCAATGACATTTTTTTTTCTATATGGGATGCACTAAAAGGGGTAGGTGTTACCCACTCATTGTGGGTGCATAGTCACTTATTGTTTATATGTTAGTCATTCATTGTGTACTTGGGTAAATAGCTACGAGTTTTATTCACTTGTTTATATTGATGCCCTTGCTAGTGATGACATCAAGTAGTACAAGATGCTTGATTGTTGTCATGGGAGGCAGTGGTTTAGGAAAAGGATGAGACCCACAATGTAGTATAGAATGCACTGACATACTTTTTTCAGATGAGATGTACTTACAAATGTATTTGTCGGTGAACCAAGTAGTGGGATGATACATATAGTAGGTTGCATCCACTTCCATGGTGCCAATTGTTCTTTATGTGAACATGTGATGTATTATGTGGATTGTTCACAATATATATATGTTATGTATGTTTGAGCTAACCACTATTGCACTTGTGATGTGTGTGTACGCTAGTCACTATTATACTTATGATGTGTGCATAAGCTAGTTACTATTGTGTTGGCATTGTGTTGTCATTGATGTCAACCGGTATGGGATGACTACTGGTATGAGAGATGTATGTGCAACACTGCCATGAAGGAGTACAAAATGAGATATCTTTGATATCACCTTGTGTTGCAGTTCATCGGTAAGGAAATGATGTCAACTAATAAGTGTTGTGTTGACAGTGTGTAGTTGCCAACTGGCAAGCTCATGACCAGTGTACAAGCATGATGGGCAAGGTACTTGAGCTGTTGTTTGAGATGAAGAGGCAGAATGTTACCTAAATCACATCAACACCGGAGGAGAAGAATGAATTGGTCACCGATATGTTGTGTGGCTGCAAAACAACAAGACTCCCATCGGATGAAGATGCGGTCACCATGTGAAGAGATGACTGACAGTGAATGTACCCACATCGGATCACATGTGCCTGTTTGAAGATATGCTACACAAACAGGGAAGTCACATGAGTGCATTACAGGATGCAGATGACAAGGTGTCACTCCATCGATAAGTGGACCTTATCTCCTATTATGCATAGTATGCATCATAGTTCTGAGAGATAAGGAAGAAGAGGTAAAGGCAAGTGTTTAAAGTCTCACACCGAAACTACCAGTGAATCAAAGGAATGCCTCAAGTGCATAAGATCAGGGATATGCACTGGACCGATAAATAAGGCATGTTGTGTTGTCGGTATAGATGAAGAGTGATGGCTTTGGCTCTTTGACAAACTGGTTGAGATATGGTCGGAGCTGATCTGGGAGAAGGCAAGGCTGAGCAGAGGGAGTCCGAGGAGAATGGTCGGATTGAAGATGGAGTCTAGTGAAGGTTGATGACATAGTATCATCAAGAGTGTTTACCGGTATGTATGTCCACCGGTAATACATTCAAGGTGCAGATGCAGAAGACTCCCATCTGATGAAGATGAACATGCTATGGATAGGCATGTCTGGTGACCGGTTAAGGAGTTCCACCGGCAGTTCAGCAAAGAGAAGACATAAGGAGTTAACCAATAAAATGTGAGATACATGCAGAAAACAAGTGTCGGTTGTGTGTTTGGTCGGTGATTCATTCTGAACTGACACACTGATCTAAGCTGGCAGTTGGTCGACATGGATGCCACATGGAAGTCAAGGTGGCAAACTTGCATGCAGCGGTAGATGGAGTGTGCACCAACAAGGTAGTTGCAGAGTTGGTCGACATTAATGGTAGATCCCGTAAATCATGGGATGTGTTGTTGAGTCGTTGCAGAGGTTTGCGGCTCGAGGTCTGAGGACAACAGAGTGCCAGCTCAGAGTGATTAAGGAGATCGAGGCAGATGAAGGAAACCGCAAGACCAATCTTGGTGATTGACCAATAAATCAACTGATAGGGTAAAAAGCGAATTGCCAAAGATAGAAGGCGTGATCAAGAAGGCATGACAATGGCGGTGATGAGAAAACAGTTGTCTGGGTGATCAGATTAGATAAGATCTGATTGGATTTGATTTGCCTCGAGGTTTATGAGGAAACCCTAACCGCCTATGATTTGAATTGGCTTTTGGTGAGAAAACCAGGTTATAAATAAAGAAGCCAAAATTATTGAAGGTTGTTGTGGAATAGAAGAAGATAGAGTTGTTGTGAAGTGATTGAGTGCAGTATGAGAGAATTAGATCAGTCAAAGTGAAAATAACAGAAGAGGATAGTGACTGAGGGAGTGAAGATTAAACCAGTGATAGGGTTTAACAAAGGGTTAATCGGTATGGTTTGAGCATCCAGTATAGTGGCTAGAGTGCTCTGAGGAGATAACCGGTAGGTGCTTGTACCAGCAAGAGGACAGTTGAGAGGACTGAAGAGCAGAGCAGTGAGGAGGAGATCCAACAAAGTAGAAGAAGAGTAGAGGTGAATCGGTAGAGGTTACCGGCAATGCAGCAGCAGATGAGAGCAACATAAGAGTGAACCGGTCAAGCAGAGAAGGTGTCTCATCGACAGAAGGAAGTTATGTGCCGAGGTTGCAAAACTCTTTTGTAACCAGGATATTACTCTTGTATTTGAATGTTATTTATGGTCACTGAGTTGTATCTTGGTGTAGGGGTTGTAGCTCCTTTGGGTTGTAGCCCTTAAACAAGTTAGGGGTTGGTGCCCTAAATCAGAGGTTGGTGCTCCTTGGGTTAAGGCCTTAAATTAGGGGTTGGTGCCCTAAACATTGTAACAGAGTTTTCATTATGAGGCTGGATTGTAGCAGTAGACTCCAACAGCATTGCTCACTGAGGTTTTTCCCATCTTGGGTTTTCCTCGTACATATTGGTGTTATGTGATGTCCCTTTGTGTGAATGCATTTGTGTTTTGTCTCCTCACAAAACGATAAGTCTGCATTCAGCTAGATCTATTAATCAATATACTTTCATAAGGATAGTTAAAGGGAAAAGTTTAAGAACCAGTGATTCACCCCCTTCTCACTGGTGCATTGTGTCTAACATATTGTTTTTGTGATGTGCGCATATGAGGTAGTCACTATTGAACTTTTGATTCATCTATGAGCTAGTCACTTTATGTATAAGTGATGCATACTTGATCTAATCACTATGTGAATTTGGGATTATGAAATGACATGACCCCTATGTGAATTTGTCTGTGTGCAAATTAATGATTGGTATCTAACTAATGTTTGATAGCAATTTGTTATCATTATATTAAACTGGACTAAGTTGATGGCTTACACCAATGAATGGTTGTGATTTAAAGGCGAGGTCAGAAATCTCCTACAAAAGAAGAAGATGGGCTCTCTTTATCATTGGCATACAAATTACGAAGCCTTTGATTTCCAAAAAGGGATACATGGGCAAGGTCACCACGAATAGGTTTAGGACTAGGTCTAAGGATGACCTTAGTATTGGGAGCTTACCACTTTCTAGTGTAAGCAAATAAGCAATAGTGTCAAGTTGCCGCCACCATGGTAATTGGAGAAGTTATCAGGTTGGCATTTCTAGGGTAGATGGAAGGTGCTCAATTGATTATGTTGCTAGTAGTTGTGAATTGAAAACAAAAAAATAGTAACCCAAAAGAGATTTTTAATAAGAAATTAGAACATGCAGCAATCAATTTTGTTGGTATGGCCTAGCGGCCAATTGCTTTTCATTGTTGCAATTTTCTTTTATTTACTAGTGTTAGCACAAAATTTAATCAACTAGGATCAATAATAAATATTCTTATTTGGTCTGGCCTTGCATCGTTTCGAATAATTATTTTATTGTTCTTTTAGTTTATTTTATGTCTTTTAGTTTATTTTCCAACTATTTGACATGACTACTTTGAGTTTATTTTATGTTTTTAGTTTACATTCTAACTATTTGACATGTCTACTTTGAATTTGTTGGACAACTATTTGTCAAACTTCCTAAAGTTGAAAATTGAAATCTATTAATTGTTTTACCAATTGATTAATGTGGTTTACTAGTCATATAAGCTCAAATGTGTAAACCTAGATGGCAATGCAATCAAGATGTGGTTGGTTAAAAAAATTTGCATTGCATACATTGTAGAACTTCATAGTTTGTCGTTAGTTAATTAGTGTCACAATCATCATATGCTCACCTTGCCCACATCAAAATTGGGGTAATCGAAAAGTGCGGGTTTGCATTTCATGCTAAACTTGCAAAAATCCTAAAAAAATCAACCACAAAACATTACATTAAATAAATAGAATTGCTTCATTGACTTCCCACGCTTTATATCGTATATATTTCTATTTGACAGTTTTGGCTTTCTAATCAATTCCTTAATCCCTTTACACTTCCAATCTCTACTTTTATTAGCAACGATAAGTTTGTTTTAAACATAAAGACAAAAAATTCTTGTCTCAGAGTATAAGTGCCTATAAGCCTTTGCCCTTGTCTAAGAACTAAAATATAGGTAGTTAGTTTCTTTTGAAAATGTATATTAAAAACCTTAATCATTAAATTGTACATACTCTAATAAAAATAGAGGTTATATCAGATTTTAAGATTTTTGTTATATTCACTGATAAGGGAGCTCCTCTTAGAATTTGAAGAGAGATCCTCACATGTTTTGTTTTGTATGCACCAAAAGCCCAAATTAAATGCGCTATCTTCTATGCTTTGTTATGTCCACTACAAACCTCACCAATGGTTAATGCTGTAATTGTGGTTTGCTGCTTCTGATTTCTTATTCCTTTTTCTTGCAGTCTCCCTTTCTTGGACTGCTATTATTTTTCTCTTGTAATCAGCTTTGATCACTATAAAAAAAAATAAGGAACTCCTACTCCAAACACAACCAAAAAACCACTACCATCTCCATCATAACAACATAATACAACAGCAAACAAAATACAGGGAAAGTGCAAGGCAATCCATAATAAAAAGCCCATTACCACAAGACAAATAAATACATGGGTGCAAATCACAAAGCGACTGATTATGTGGCCCAATCCAGCCATTTTGCAGAGCATCGCACCAATCTCCCGTGCCATTATCAAGATTAACATACGAGGCATCACCTTTTCAATCTACGGTGGCTTAAAAGTGAACGGCTCCTTAAAGCCCAACCAAGATTTGGGAAAAGCAAGATACAAAGCTGTTAGTGAATCCTGATCCACACCCCCATTGCCTGTAAAGTCCACCACAGAATTTGCTTCCCTCATGTAATGCGAGAGCTGTGTCTTTTCAAATGAGTAACTATAACTCTTGTGCTACCTCTAAAAACCTCCATAGTTTTTCCAATTGGGACGTAACTTTTCCAAGGGCCATTAAAGACTCTTAAGTAAATCTTCTTCAACCAATAACTTCTTACAACCAAGCAAGGAAGTTAGGGAGATACCTCGAACATCAACTTCCCACTCAGGCTCATTATTAGACTGACGCCCCAATAAAAGAGAATCACCATGAACAAAATTACCTTCCTCATTTCTAAGCACCACCTCTGCCCCCGCCAATCCCAAATCTCCTCTTGATGCACCATTGAAATCTAATTTTAGAAACCCCTATGGGAGCCTGAACCAAACAGCCAACTCCCTCTACCTTCCTCATTTCTAAGCACCACCTCTGCCTCCGCCAATACCAAATTTCCTCTTGATGCACCATTGAAATTTAATTTTAGAAACAGCCATCTTCCTCTCGAACTGCTTATCTCTTAACCCCTTAAATCGAAGTCCTTAAGCAATAAACCTATTTGAAATCATTACAAAAGAATGTGAAATTGAGAACACCGTACACTACAACCAGAGACTAAAGCCATGCAAAAACACAGACCCATTGTGTATACATTGTCATTACATTCATCCCTTCAAATTTCAACCCTTTTATTGGCAAACCCGCCACAAAAATACAGGAAAATATTACCAAGTATACATTTATTTCAATTTCCGTCAGTATTTCCAAATTTTATGACAAGGCTAAGTTCAATTTAAATTTGCCACGGCTTTCAAAGACAAATTAAAATGCTTCGGTTGGCTTTGAGACATTTGCGCATCAAGATGAAAGCATCATTGCCTTTGATGACATTTTTCTTCAAATGTATGCCACCCTTTATTTCACAAAATCAGATGTATGCATGCCAACTATTCTCTGTCCTTCCATTTTACGTTTGTTTTCCAGGTCAACTTGACCATGTAAAGCACATGTTTGAATCAATACCTTGTAAAAATGACACAGGATAAATTAGCAAAAGAAATAACGTCCCCATTGTACACTTTTGCTTCTAGGATTACATTTGACTGGAAAAATCAAACCTTTACTCATATTTAATTGTTCTGTTTACAATGGGATTTTGCCTGTAGCCTAGTAAGCCTGACAAGGTGATCCAATATGATTATTGAATCTTCTTTCATACAGGCACTTCAAAAAATTCCCTATAAACAATACTATGGTACACCTTTCAGCATCAAGCATCTAATTTATAATTTTACAAATGTTACAAAAGGAAGTCCATGTAGCTTGTGAGCAAGCTATTTCCCGACTCAAGCTGCCAGTCAAAAAGTCCTTCCCGTGGGCACCGAAAAATAACACTATAAACCTCTTCCAGTTGCAATGTTCGTCAATAGATGTGGTACCCTCTTTAAGCTGTCATGTTCTCCAGCAAAAACAGATTCTTGAAAGAGTGAACATTTTTAAGTAAAAATCATACAGATGCTTCGAGCAAAGAAGCAATAGGAACTGGTGCTGAGAAACAGGATCTGCCAAAAGAAAGAGTGAAAAAGGGTTGGAAAACTTCTGGTACTCTGTACTCAAATGTAAACAAAGAAGAAACCTAAAACATCGCCTGCATTTAGATATTTGAACATCTGCCAGAAAAAAACCATATATCACTCTCTAAATAAATTAACTAAGCAGACTGACAATGCTGTTCAGAGTTCAATCAAGTCGCTTCAAAGAGGGACAGAAATACTGAATAAATAGTAAGAGACTCAATTCTTAAAAGGACTTTGCTAATAACAGATTCAGAATTACTAAATTTACACAAAACCCAGCCATAATAGATTGTCAGTAAAAAGCTCCAACTTAGTCTAGTACTGAATAAGGAGCAAATTAGTTGTGTATATTTGGGATAATATGCAAAACTGAGTTAACTCTAAATGCATAGCGCCTACACAATGATTCAGAAGAATGATAGCATATCTGTTTCGAATAGGAATCCTTGCATGGACCTATACTTTCATGAAATCTGGTTCCACCTATGCATGGAAGTTGTAATTAGCTCTTATAAGAGGAGCATAAATTTCATTATTTAAAACACCTTATAGCTTAAGACTATCTGGGTAAACGAGAAACAAAACAAGAAATATTTGCAAGCAACGAGAAGTAAATGAGAATATATTTCCAAATTCCCTTCTAAACAAAATTCTGCCAAGAACTTATGTCATTTTGTAATGGTGAAGCATGCACACAAAAAAAGTAACCATTAAACAAAACACCGTTCCCAAGAATTGGAGAAACTGACATCTGATCAAAACATAGAATTTGAGTTAAATATTTCTGCTCTAAATCTGGGATAATGTAAGTGTTGGCAGAAGCACACTCATGAAATTACATTAACATACACACACCCTGATACCACCCCTTGAAACTGGCGAATCCAGCATAGAGTTAATATACAGCTTCTAATATTAACAATCCTATTTTGGGAGGAATTGGAAGGCACAAACTCCAATGAATATTGCATATGAGAATAATTTACATTTACATTTCAAGTATGCCTGAAACGCAGACTGATATGACGAGAGAATGGGCAACCACAAAAAACTATACTTCCAAAGAAATATAAAACATCAAAATAAGTTCTCTTTGGTATTATCCCTCTGAACAAAACTTTGTGTTTACAAATTTGAAGATGTATAAAGATTGTCATGCAGAGAGGAAGACTGATTCATGTCAGATGAGCAAAGGGACCTTTAAATAAGGCAGACAATTGTCATCTTTTGTGGTATTTAAGTTGACTTCAAAGAATAAGCTAATGGGTGCTGATGTACAGCTATAGTTACACAAAAAAGTGCAAAATATGTAAAAAGTGATTCCCCAAGAAAACTTGAAGATTTATATAATTGAGAAAGCATACATTGTTTTACAACACAAAATAATATTACAAATATCATCAAATTTTAAATTAGCACCTTAAGTATTGACTTTACAAGTATAATAAAAATCAGAGAAAAACTACAAAAATGAAGATTCAAAAGGGTATAAGCCAATACCTGAAATGTCTGAATGGTTGATTTGCATCCAAGACTAAATTCTGTTATCTCTACATCAAATTCTCTGCAGTGCATCACCAAAATCTGCTTGAAAAGGCCACATATATACAGCATCCAATCTTATATTCTCGAAGATCGATGCCCTTAATTTTTTTGTCTCTCGCCCGATTATACAGTGCATAATTCATTGCAGTCAGTGACCTGAAACTTAACGGAACTTTATAATTCCACAGGTACAATCTTCACGTGGGTCACTGTGTTCTCTTATAATTGCCAAATTTGCAATAAATGCACGACTTTATACACTGTATGGATAAAAGGGCATCTTTCCTGCAAAATTCAAAATGATGAATACGCAGTTGCATGGTGGAAAACTAGCCAAAAGAGTCTTCATCATTCTTTTTCCAAGCTTTTCCTTATAGAAGGCAAAAATGGTCGTTTAGATTCCATTTTTGTAGGAGACAATTTATTTTTCTCCTTTTCTGCCTCCTTTAAAGCCTTTTTTCTTTCCATTTCAGCTTGTTTGACATTCTCCTCATGCGCCCGCCGGAATGTTGTCACAAAGTTAAGAAGTGTAGAAACCACTGCGCATTGAGAAGTTAAAAACCATGAATATCTCTATATACACAAGGAACTACCATTTTGTAAAACAATACTAAACATATCCATATCCTACATAACTTCCCTCACAATTTGACTTTTGAAAAACAAAATGCGTTCCATCACCCACAATTAAACTAACAATCTTACTAGTGGAATCTACTCATTCAATAACACCCAAAATAAACATTCAGATACTAAGATAACATATTTGTCAATTGCAAGTGTGCAAACTTAAAACTAAGGCTTTTGATATGAATGTCAATGATCGGACCATTATTTCATTAAAAAACAATATATATTAATAAAATGAAGCCATAAAAGGCTGTTGGAAGCATCACAAGTTCCATAGCCTTGTTAATTTGCCTGATCCCTAGGAGCACAACTCATTCTTGAGGCAATTGGTACCATACAAGCAAAACTTGTGGCTAAATCATGATTACTCACAGATGGTCATGCTAGCAATATGATTCAGACCAGATGACTGGCATAACTCCTGAGGCCACTTAAACTGCAATTAAACTAGATTTTTCAATTTGCCTATAAAATAGTTGTTTTTTGAATTTTTAGTCAAAACCTCAGCTTTTCATTGCAGATTTAGATTTTATTAAAGCAAGCATGCATTGGATCAATTAGGGAATGCATTTTTAAGCAAAAATCTGTTCCTCTCAGTGAGATAAGGCCTAATTACTGCTTTATGGCCTTAGCACTTGTTTTTCAAGTCAAAACCTCAGCTTTTCATTGCAAATTTGGATTTTATCAAAGCAAACATGCATTGGATCAATCAGGGAATGTATTTTTAAGCAAATATCTGTTCCACCTTCAGTGAGATAAGGCCTAATTACTGCTTTATGGCCTTAGCACTCGTTTTTCGAGGGTTTGGAGCCTATAAATACTAAAAAGGAATAAATTTAATTTCTGTAGTTTTTCCCAATTAAATCCCAAGCAATTGAATTAAAATTATACTTTTGGTTTGCCAAGTCAAGCCTGATCCCAAGTAATTGTCATTAGCAAAAGCCATTGACTATAACTATGAACTTTAGGCAAAATTTCAGTTTTCATTAAACATAATATTCATTATATGTCATGTCCCCTTTTCCCAATTAGAATAATTAATAATACTATTTAAGTTGGGCCCAGTAATTTCTAATTTTTGGGGCAACTTAATAATATTGTTATAATCAAAGAAAAAGGTGTTTTAAACACTAGTATTACAACAAGTTACTGGTTCAGGTACGGGCACCGGTTCGGGTTCAAGAACCCAGTTCGCTGGTACGGCAAAATTTTGAAAAGGGATTTGGGTTCGTTAGTACAAAAACAATGTAAAATATATATATTCTTGCTATTTGTCCACTCATTAGATAAAATGTTGGAGCCATTTTTCTAACATATTCTATTTTGGTCTTCTACCATTAGCAATGCAATTTTTACACCCTCCTCTAGCAATGTCCTACTTAAATCATGCAAAGTTGCTGTCCTAAACCTTACACCAGCATTGATCAAGGCACTCACTGATGTATCCCAATATCGCATGCTTGCCACATTAAATGATATAATATAAAATTACCAAACATTTCTAGTGACCATCCTCACCTCATGAGCTTTTCTTGAATCCATGCAATACCTTAAGTGAAGGTTGTGCACATTGAACATTGTGAGAAATGAAGCAGCTAAGAGAGTAAATATAGTTTGAATCCTCTTCAATTTGAATTGGGGGACATTGAATCCACATATCAATAAAAAAATCTCCAAATGAATCTATGATGGCAATGGAATTCATCATTGATGCAACTGCTTCCCTTGACCCCTTCCAATTTATTCTCCACATGGTTGAACAAGTAGGGCATTCATTTCTTGTTGCACTTCTTCCCCCACTTGTCCCACAACTTGACATCTTAGACAACAATTTAAGAAAGATGATATTTGAGGCAATTGATACCTTCTCTAATTTTCAAGCCCCTATAATTTTAGTTCATCATGCCCTTAATTGGACCCAGTGTGCTATGCTATTATGCATGGTCCTTTCCACCTTTGTATTGCACACTATGGATTCTAAACATTGAAAAAAATGGTAAGCAACAAGATTATAAATAGGAAAGAAATAGGAACAAAAACCAAGGCAAATACATGTCAAATCACATTGCAATTGTCAACAAAGCCTTCCAATCACTTTATGCAATTGAGATTCAAACTTCTAAACACAAATATGATAATGAAAGATTTTTGGGGTTTTATCGAGTGTTATACTATTTCCATGGTGACCAAGAAAACAAAAATGATAATAAGAATTGGGTTTTATAGAGTTTTTTACTATTTCCATGGTAGCCAAGCCTACCTAACGGACTCATTGAGTCCAAGTGAATCTCAACAAGAATACCAAGTAACTTGCAAGTTTTTCAACAACTTAGCTTGCAGGTCATGAGTTACTTGCCTTCCCAAAAAAATCATGAGTCCAATGCGTACTTGCTAAGTTTTAGATCTATGAATTAAAGGCCCCAAGCCTACAAAATAACATGTCCAACAATAGGCATAGTAATAAGATTATAGATATTAAAATGTACAACCATCAACAACTAGACCCCTCCTTCAACTACCCCTCATTTGGGCTATCACTATCAAAATTGGTTTTTGACTCTAAATCACTGAGTCCTTCCTCTTTATAACTATAAGCAATTGGTTTTTGGCTCTAACTCGCTGAGTCCTTCCTCTTTATAACTATATGCAAAATGCAAATTGATTGTAATAATAGTGAGTTGCAAATGGGTCTACTGGTTAGCTATAGGGAAGGTTTAGGCTTTGATAAAGAGCATGGAGGGTGTTGTGGGGACACCACACCCTTTCTTTCTTCACTCTTTTTTTTTTAATTTTAACTATTTACTTTTTAAGGCAAAAAAAATGGGGATGATCAAGAGACAATTGTCTTGGGGACAACCACATGTCCTCAAGACATAGGGTCTCAACAAGAGGTGTTTCAAGGATGTGTCCCCGAAAACATCAAAAATAGGGGACGGGTAGGGAATGTCCCCTACCATCACTATGTCTTGAGGATGCCAAGAGGAGAGAGTATGGAGATTCGGAGCTAGGGAGCAAACACATCTTTACCATATAAAATAGTTATAAAATTTCATTAATTAGTATCCAAGTTTCAATATTTATGATATTTTGAATGAAATAAAAATTTAGTCTTGAAGAGAATATATTGAAATTTGAGATCCACTTTTTGTCCTAGTTTTTTGAGGTACATTTTTGGCTCTTCAACTCCTTTCCTTGCTTTCTAAAACTCGAGAACCAAATCTGGAAGAATTTATACAGATGAATCTTTAATAGTGTTTTGCAAACATATACTAGATGATTCCATCCAACAAAGGATCACTATCGTACTAAAGAAGCATGTGCTCTACCTAATCATTGTTTGTGAAGTTGATATGTCTCCATTTCTGAATGATTGCTTACTTAAGACGAGCCAATATTTGTTGGCCAAACATCTTACACAAACATTAAATATTAATAATTATTATATTTCCAACTCCCATCTGTGCACTCCTTTTTATAGTTTGTTTCCATCTACCCTTTATATCATAGATGAAAAACTCGGATTTTGCAATAACTCGGCAAGGCCAAAAAAATTTTAAAACTCGGGACTCGCCAAAACTCGGCAAAACTCGGCAACTTTATCGAACATTTGAAAATACATTTTTTTTTTATATGTAATTCAAAAACACACATTTACACCAAATTTGTATAACATATATGATTTCCATGATATATAAATCAAATTTTTTTGGTAATACATAGCAACAAATGCAAGTATCATAGCATAAACCAAAAACCAAGTGCAACATATGTATAAGAGTTCAATACATATCAACGTATCATAGTGACAGTCTCATAGAGTTATAGAGTCATAGACCACAAAACAAGAACCTCTGAAATTCTGATTACATATCAAGTTCAAAGTTTGGTATCAATGAAATTATGAAAATAAGAAATCATAAATTGCGTCTATGACTAAAGCTCAAAATAGATTGTGGCCGCTGGGTGGGTGGTGCTGAAGTAGTGGCAACATCCTCAACACTAACAGGTGCCTCTTCTGCATGATCAACCTCCTGCTCCTCCTCACGTGCTGCCACTTCCGCATCCCATTCCTCTCCTGCCCTCTCCAACTCACTCAGCTGCTCATTAGTAAGGAATGGATCCAAATCATTATCAACATCATCAGGAGAAGCAACCCATTCTGCTGCATATGGATCAATGTCATCCAAGTCAAGTGCTTCATGTGAATCTTGCCCTAGCACCTTCTTCTCATGTAATCGAATGTTGTACCGCACATAGACAAGATCATTCAAGCGTTGTTGAGTCAACCTATTGCGCTTTTTTGTGTGGATGTTCTCAAAAACACTCCAGTTGCGCTCACAACCAGAAGCACTACAAGGCTGTGATAATATGCGGATGGCAAGCTTTTGAAGATTAGGCGTTGTGGCACCATAATCTTCCCACCACAAATCTGCAAGGATACAAAATGTGATTTATAACTTGTAAAGATTTCAATAATCTTAAAGAGAGAAATAAATGGTAAAAATTAAACATATGTTTTTTTTTACCTGGTCGTAAGGTGGCTCTCCTACGTTTGCAATCAGGTGAAGAAAACAATTCCCCTAAGGCCTTCTTATAACTCTGCAACTCATCAAGTATCAGGTCTCGAAGGATCTCATCATCAACTAATCTCCGAATGCATGTGTCAAGGCCAATTCTAACCTCTGCATCTGCTTTGAAACTCGGAGAGTAAAAAAACTTGGGATTCAAGAAGTAGGCAGCAGCATGAATATGTTGGTGGAGTTGATGGTTCCACCTCCGATCAATTATGCGCCATATGGGTTCATACTTGGTCTTGTTTGACCCATACAAGTGTTGAATCGCCTCTTTGGCCTTATCCATGGCCTCATATAGATACCCCATGGAGTTATGATCCCCATCCACCATTCGTAGCACCCTCACCAACGGTTCCGACACCTAGATATAAAAAATCTAACAAAATCAGCAGATTGAAATATTAGAAAATTAAATAATAAATCATCAATTAAAGTTTCAAAACTTACATTGATGATCTCCTCCACCATCTTGGCAAAATTAGTATCAAAAATGGCAATCACAACCTTCTCTGCTTCAGGCTTTGTAGCATAAGGACTCCCCAACCATCTTTCACTCACGAACATCCGCTTCAGGTTGGGCAATGTAGCAAGTATGCTCTGCAAGGTGAGGAAATTGGTAGCAAAGCGTGTGACCCCTGACCGCACAAGATCCTTACCTTCAGTGTGTTCTCTCATAAGATTCAGGACCCACGTGTGATTGTAGATGTATTTGGTGATATTCCTTCCATCTTCAACCACTTTCTTTACCCAACTTAGTTTCCCTATGTCCTCAAGGAGCAAGTCAAGACAATGGGCAGCACAAGGGCTCCAAAATAATGTCGGATGTCTAGCCATTAGAAGTTTGTCGGCTGCCACATATGCAGCTGCATTATCAGTCACAACTTGGATGACATTCTGCACTCCCACATCCATCACCACTTCATCCAACATGTTGCACAAGGTCTCCGCATTCTTCACTTCATTGGAGGCATCAATTGATTTTAAAAATACTAACTATCCTCCTGAAGCAACTAGAAAGTTGATGAGTGTCCTGTTCCTACCATCTGTCCATCCATCAGAAAGAATGGTGCAGCCATTCTTTTCCCAAATAGTCCTTTGCTCTTCCACTAATGCATGAGTGTTTTGGACCTCATCCTGCAATAACGGTCCACTTACCTCGTAACGGCTTGGGGATTTGAACCCCTTACCTGCCACAGTCAACGCGGTGACCAATTGGTCCCAAGATGGACTAGAAATAGCATTGAACGGAACATCGTTGTAGATAAAAAATCTAGCACACGCCACCTTGGCTTGTTGGTGAGCCTCTTTATTCCATGCAGTGCCAAGCAATCCAGGTTGTGCACCAGGAGTGTTACGTGGAATAAAGAAGTTTTCCATGTTGCTGTCCAAAGTTCCCTTTGCTCGTATCCGTGGCCCAAGGGAAGAACCAGATGTCCCCACATCTGTATGTGACCCCATGGAACTCAAATCTGCCCTTGGGGCTGCCATTGCCTCTACTGTTCTCTTTTTTGTTGCCTTCCTTTGATCATATGCTTCAAGCGTTGCTATTGCATCTCTCGTAGCCTCTTCAGTACATTCCGTACAGCTTGTGGTATCTCGGCATTGAATTTTTGCAAGGTGATATTTGAACCTATTAATGCCACCTTTTACAATTTTTTTGCAATGGTTGCAAAAAACATCTCCTCGTTTTGGACCTGGTCTCCCATGTTTCCAACAAGGGTCTCTCTTTTTGCCACCAACTTTAACTGTAGAAGCTGAATCCATTTTCTTTCAAAAAGATGTGGAAAAGAACCTAGCAAAAGAGAGGCAACATTTAGAGATAAATAACATTGTTACCAAAAAAAATCACAAACATCCAAAAATTACAATGACTGTATAACTGTATTTTATTTACAGTCAAAATAGATGACTCTCTAAAATTAAAATTTTTAATTGGTTGTGTATTTTTTTAAGTTTTTAACTTCAAATTTAAATTTAAATGAAATACTTTAATACACATTGACATTACACAGTTGACAGTCATTTCAAATGACTATGAGTATTTCACAATTGACTGTGTAATACACAGTCATTAATTACAATGTACATTAATGATTAATGTATTACACAGTCATCAGTCATTTGAAAATGACTATGTATTACACAGTCATTTCAAAATTTCAAATGACCGTGTATTACACAGTCATCAGTCATTTGAAAATGACTGTGTATTACACAATCATCAGTCATTTGAAATTTTGAAATGACTGTAATGACTGTGTATTACACAGTCATTTGAAAATGACTGTGTAATACACAGTCATTTCTCATTTGAAATGACTGTAATGACTGTGTATTACACAGTCATTTCAAATGACTGATGACTGTGTAATACACAGTCATTTGAAAATGAATGTGTATTACACAGTCATTTGAAATGACTGTGACTGTGTAATGATGACTGTGTAATACACAGTCATTTGAAATGACTGTGACTGTGTAATGATGACTGTGTAATACACAGTCATTTGAAAATTTGAAATGACTGTGTATTACACAGTCATTTGAAAATTGAAATGACTGTGACTGTGTAATGATGACTGTGTAATACACAGTCATTTGAAAATTTGAAATGACTGTGTATTACACAGTCATTTGAAAATTGAAATGACTGTGATTGTGTAATGATGACTGTGTAATACACAGTCATTTGAAAATTTGAAATGACTGTGTATTACACAGTCATTTGAAATGACTGTGACTGTGTAATACACAGTCATTTTCAAATGACTGTGTATTACACAGTCATTTCAAATGACTGATGACTGTGTAATACACAGTCATTTGAAATGACTGTAAATTGTAATTACTAATTACTAATGATTGTGTATTACACAGTCATTTGAAATGACTGTGACTATGTAATACACAGTCATTTGAAATGACTAAGACTGTGTAATACACAGTCATTTTCAAATGACTGTGTATTACACAGTCTTAGTCATTCGAAATAAAACAATACAAAAAGATACCTGGTTGTGCGTGCAAATGCAAACAATACAGTCATTTTGACTGTGTAATACACAGTCATTTCAAATGACTGTGTATTACACAGTCAAAATGACTGTGTATTCGAAATAAAACAATACAAAAAGATACCTAGTCGTGCGTGCAAATGCAAACAATACAGTCATTTTGACTGTGTAATACACAGTCATTTCAAATGACTGTGTATTACACAGTCAAAATGACTGTGTATTCGAAATAAAACAATACAAAAAGATACCTGGTCGTGCGTGCAAATGCAAACAATACAATCATTTTGACTGTGTAATACACAGTCATTTCAAATGACTGTGTATTACACAGTCAAAATGACTGTGTATTCGAAATGAAACAATACAAAAAGATACCTGGTCGTGCGTGCAAATGCAAACCCTATGCAAATCGCGTGGCGTTTTTTGCCTTCCGGAGTCGCGCGAGCCGCGAAATGGAATAAAGACTTCGGTTTTTTTTTTTGCCTGCGACTTAAGTCGCGTTTTTCTCGCATTTTGTGCCACGTTTCGGGCGGGTTTTGGCCATTAACGGCGATTATTTGCCAAAAAAATCGCGGCAAGTATATAAAAAAATCGCCCCGAGTATTTCCGCGATTAACTCGCGCGGGATTATGGATCGCGATTACTCGCGAGTTTTTGAATTGCTCGCCGAGTTTTTCATCTATGCTTTATATAATTCCGTTATCCTAATTGCATATGATTTGACTACTTAAATTAACATTCTAACTTCAATGAATCTCAAAAGGTTGTGCAATTACACTTATTGACAAAGTATTATAAGTAATGAAATTGTAAAATGCTACAAAGACATGGTATGTTGGATTCACCTCTGAGAAAAATTATCTAGGAGTAGAATATAGTTATCCATTGACCATAGTTGAAAAACTCAGACTGAATGATAACTTGGCTGACCCAAAAAAAATTAAAAACTTGGACCTAGCAAAAACCAGTGTTCCACGGATGCTGGGGACGGGGACACGGGGGGACACGGGGACGGGCTTCAGGGACGGGGGGACAAAGGGAAAAAGTTTTGGGGATGGGTTTCGGGGACGGGGGGACTTGGGCCTGGGAGGGGGAAACGCGTTTCCGTGGAACACTGGCAAAAACTATCCTTCAAAAACATGCATATTGTTGAATTCAGGGAACATATGACTGATTTCCTTCTTATATAGATCAAAATTAGAGTTCAATACATATCAACTAGCTACACTGCTGTAAATTTTCAAAAGAAAAAATCTAGCATTTTTAGAGAGGCAACCTAGTTGTCGAAAAGCAAAACTAGGGCTGACCTAATCATATTATGAGCAGAAATTATATATATATATATATACACAAAGTAAAATTGTTGTTATTTCACATTAGTTTGCCCTTTACAGTTTCCAGCAGGTAACAGCAAAATAAATGCAATCACAGCAGCAACTAGCATTATAAAGGCCGTTGCTTCAGTCTTCCAAATGCATAAAGAAGCATTTTCTACAGCAGAACAGGAGTAGCATTCAAAGGACAGAAAAGGGCATTTGGGGAGCAGCAACAGAAATTTAAAAAGACAGAATGGCAGATATAAACACCTGTAATAGTCAGATCAAATTTTTATTAGCAGCAGATCATAGGCAAGTTTTTGACAGAAGTTGTAAATTTTTTACGAGTAACTGATGAGTTTTTATTGAATGGCTGCAAATTTTTTTGTAAGTTCCTTGTGAGCCAGTTTGACTCACGAGTTTTGTGAGTAATTAGCAGGTTTTCAACTAAAAAAAGTTAAATTCCATTCAAACAAGCATGCCTCCTTATTAAGATGGATTGGTTAGGGTTATAGTCCCACCAGTAAACTGATGTAATTGGGTTTGAGTCTTGACAACTTTAATTGATTGCATTAAGACCATATAGAAATTTACAAAAGGTGGAGTTTTCATTAGATAGCAACTGTCAGTGTGTTCCAACAGTCTACTAAGGCTTGAAAAATGTACCAAAAATTACATAATTGTTTGGTAAGTAGATGCCAGAATCCCTTTAGAATGAGATAATGCAAAAGATTTAATGAGAGAATCAATGCCAAGAGTTCTTCAATAGATCAGATATAAAAAGTTCCTTATGATGATGCACTTGCTTGAAGCTTTGATGGAATAGAATTGTAGATAATGCAGGAATCAATGTCGTGGTAGAGGGTTATTCCAGTTAAGGAAATATCAGGAAAGTTGAAACAATTTAGTATATTGGTTATTGGCTGATTAGAGATTTCAGGACTTCCCTTAGGACTCATAGCTGCAGTAACACATATTCCAAGTGTAGGAAGTAAAGCCAATCTGAATATCATGAAAAATCATTTGAAACAGAAAATTTTCAAATTGCAGAACCAAGAGACAATAACTATGATAAAACTTTTGCCAACTATATCAACCATTTGACTTCACCAAGTACAGTCAAATTTCCCATGCCAATAGATAACCATATGGCAAATACTAGTCAAAAAATGCACTTGTCCAAACCAAGCCGTGAAATGAAACTTCTAATAGCCTTAACAAAGAAGTTACAGTGTATCTAAGACTAATAAGGACCATCTGTATGTGCTACATTTCGTGCCTAGGATAGTTACTTTCTTCAGATTGAGACACTATTAGATAGAACTGGTCCTGACCATCTACAAGTCTCTCTATGAAGCCCAATCCAAAGCATACGAGTATGCAGACAACAGAGTACACATGTAATGGACCATAATATTAGAAATACTATAAATGTACCTTGCTCAAATGGACATCGTGCAGGGTCTTCACCAAAAAAAATAGCAAGTGCATCTGCATTCCGTCCCTGCATGCATTAAAACTAAATAAGAAGTATAAGGCAAGTATGCACTCCTGAGCCTTTACATTCAATTATGTTGCCCATAAAAGAAGAAAGAGATTAGAAAATATACCACTTCTGTATATAAGGAAGTTAGAGATTTCACATCAGCTTCAGCATCAATAAGGAATCTCTTTAGTGTCTACATGACATCAAAAACGTAGTCAGAAATATTGCCTTAGATAGAATAGACAAAAGAAAGAACAATCAATATAGATTAACAGATGCCCACAACTAAGGTACTTCCTTAGGTTAGGACTAGTAACCTGACACATCATACAATAAGAAACCTTAGTGGCTCTTTAATTGGGCATAAACAAGCATTCACTTATTGGTTATTCAACTGGACAAACAACCATTCACCCTAAGATTTACGAGTTGAAAACACAACTTCCAAGAAAGGCAAACAAATTAGGTTTACAAAAATTCCATAAAAACGACATATAGTAAAAGTAGGCAAGAAATCAGCAGCCAATCAAACAAAGCAAAAAAGTGGTATGGTTATGTATATTGTGGCATTAACCATTCTAAGTGGATACTTTGTTGGCAAGGCATGCTCATATATGGTGTTTAAATGTGTCATTTCCATATGATTGTTATTTAACTAGGTGCGATGATCTCAAGGAGTGAACTTTCAAAATAAACTGAGTAAACAGAAAAAAATGTTAAATTAAAAATTTAGGGAAAGTGGAAACTAATTGCAAAATATTTATCTTAGATTAGCTTGTGTTGGATTGATTGTCATAGATGTCAAAAGGTTTTCTTGTCTGCATGTTAAGAGGAGAATATATGAAATAAAATGCAAAAGTAATTGTAATGACCCCCTTTGAGCAAGCACCCAGAAACAAAATCAATAAATAATCAATATCAAATACTTGCTGTTTGGGCCGGACCACTTTAGACAGGGAATTAAATTAAATTAAATAAAAATATATATTTGCCTAAGTAGGCCGACCTCATTGGGAAATACATGACAGTTGCTGAAAGGGCATTTAAATTATTTTTTATTTATTTATTGGCGCCCCTCCAAAAGGGAGAACCTCCTAGTGTAAAGCACCCAGCTTTGGGCAAAGAGATTTAATCAATAAAAATATATTTTGTGCTTGCCTGCCAACCTCCTTGGAAGGGCATAACCGTTGGTGAGAGGTTGCATTTTAAGGCATATAAATAGAGGCTGATTGGCAATCATTTATACAACAATGCATTTGTAATGTCCCCACTTTGAAATAGAATTTAATAATAAATAATAATAATAAAATTTAAATATTAAAAAATAAATTAAAATATAAAAGAATATAATTAATTAAAAGTTAATTAAGTTAATGAATGGTCAAAAGACATGAAAGGAAAAGTTGTGACTCCCTTAACAATGAGATATAAAAGGGAGAAGAGAACCTCATTTGAGAGGGGGATAAATTGGAAATCAGAAGTGCACCTCTGATTTAAATAAGAAGTGTAGATCTGATTATGAAAGATTATGTCCCTTTCAAAGGGCAGAAATAATGAAGAGTTGCACTCTTTCAAAAGGTGCTAATGGTGAAAGGGTGTATCTCTTGCCAAAGGGCATGCATGATGAAGAGGTGTGACCTCTCCCTCACATTGAGAGATATAAAAGGAATGAATCGAAGCATCTAGTGTCATCACCCTCGATCAGATCAGATCAGATCAGAACTGTTATTAAGTTACAGGCAGTAACACCCTTGTTCTTGGTGATATGCATGGGGATGTGTTTAATAAGTATGCTTTTATATATGAAGCCGGATAATGTTCTTATGCAGAATTAATAGTAATATTAATATGGACTGCAATATGTATGACAGTCATATTTAATTTCATATATATTCACAATACATATGAAATTAGTATACTTATAGTCTAAATCATGTTATTACTGTCAGTACTTAAGAATATGGGAATGAGATGTTCCAAAGAGGGTCAGTCTAAATCCAAGCAATAGGTTATGTCCCAAGATAGGGTGAGAATCAGTGACCCATGAGGGTTAGACCCAAGATAGGTACGGTCTTGGATTTGTAAACTTTGAGGGAACCTATTGTATTTGGTCTCTAAGCGCTTTGGTAACATACATAGACCCTTCTCCCTTAAAACTGAAGTAGTAGTAGGGTTTGATATCTATACTAAGAACTATGAATAATGAAATTCACCATCTAATGAGGAAGATAAATAAGCACTTGTTAATAACTAATAAATTGAAGAATAACAATGTCTGGCTTCATGATTAGTCTCTCAATCAATTTTAGTATTATTGAAATAGATTAATTATGTTAATTGGGTGGGGGACATTACATCATTCAATATTTTTCAGACATTACATCATTCAATATTTTTCCTATTTGTAGAGCAGAATAAGAGCAGATTTAAGGGCAGAATTTAAGGATATGCTAAAGCACATTTATGAGAAGCAAAACAATGATTATTTGTGTGCATGAAGGGCAGAATTAAGAAGAGGTTAGAGCAGATATATATTGAATACACAAGCAAATTTATGGGATTCATTTGATCTCATTTTGTAAAGACATTGGAATGAACTTATGCATGTTTTGTGAAAGAGTATTATGAAGACTTGAACAAGGGTATGAGCAGTTCTGTGGAGAAAATTTGAAGAGGAAGTTTGCATACATCTATCATATTGTATTTCAAAGGTTGGAGCCTTCTATTCTAAGATATCAAGAGGTTGGTGCCTCTCATTCAAAGAGATTGGAGTCTCTTGCTGAGTTGGTGCTTAGTTGTGGGGATTGGTGTCTCTAGTGGGTTGGTCCCTATGAAACTTGTAAGAAGATTCATATATAAAGCAATAGTTTGCAGTGGTTTTCTCCTGCATGGATTTCCACATAAAATCATGTGTACATCTTGTGTTCTTCATCGCTAGATCTTGCTTGTGATTATTGCTTTGTGATGAGAATTGTATAGACAACTTTTTAGAAATATCTACGAACTACAAATTTTGAGTCAAGTTTGTAGGATGAGGATAGTAAAGCCACTTCATTAAAAATCATCTATGAACTACGAATCCAAACATTGTTATCATATGTTAGTCAATAACCACCATGCTACATTTTTTGAAACCACCTAGAGACTAGTAGACCTCTAGAGAGTCTAGATCCAATGATCTTCCCATTTGATTAGAGTCATACGTAAAAAGGATTTTGAAGGGTTGTGTGACTTACAATTGGGTATGAAAAATTGATTGCTCAAAATAATTGGATTAATCTATTCAACGATATACAAGCGTATATATAGAGATTACAAGACGACGTTCTAAATTAAGAACAAGTCATTTAAGTGAAAACTAATAAGCTAAAAAACTTTAAAAGCTAAATAAAGCTTCATAATTAAAAACTAACTATGCGTCTTTAATAAGAAGCAATAGTTTCACTTAACGTACTAGAAAAGCTAAATAAGTCGACTAAAAAGCTAAATAGCTAAATAAGTCGACTACTTAGATGACCATTATAGAATAGATATTAATAATGTTTTAACACCCTCCCTAATGGTCATCGTATTCAATACCCTACAGAAGACACTGCAGGTGTTGTTATTACAAATGCAAAGAACACTCTGCTGCTACGAAGACCCTCCCAGGATCTGCAGAATGTAAATGACCAAGAGTACCAAAAGCCATCCAAGCTAATGTAGTTCTCACACGCGAATTACGGAAGCCTGAAACCATGATTTTGAGGAAAAATCAGCAAACCCTTTTGTAAAAGAGTACTGAGCACTGTTTGCTACAGCAACTCCAAAATAGACTGCAAGATACCACAGTTGCAGATGTTCGCCCTGGCAACTCCAGGTGCGACTCAAACTTGACTGCAACAAAGCACGATTTTTGTGGAGAAAACTATCAAACCCTGAGATCTTCGTGAACTTCGCGTATTACAGATTTTTTTGAGGAAAAAATCGAAAAAACTAGCCAACAATTTTTGAAGAAAAATCGTGAAAACCTAGAAATCTCATGCAAACTTTGCGGATTACAAATGAAAATTTTTTAGGAAAAAATTATAAACCCTGCAAACAATTTCTCAGGAAAATATCGTGAAAAACCTGGGACTTGTAGAATGAGAGGCCTTGCCCATAAATAAATAATTTTTGTGGAAAAAATTAATAAAACCCAGAAATAATTTTTAAGGCAAAAATTATTAAAACCCAACAGGGCAAAATTAATAAAGCCCAGAATTTTTTTTTTTTAGGAAATAAATATCAAAAAACCAGAATAAAAAATCGCTGCAAATCTGAAATCATAACCCTTATGAAAAACCCAGAAAAGGAACCCTAGGACGCATGCAGAAAAACCAAGCCGAAATAATCTGCCACCATCACGATTTTGGAAAAACTCTTGCGAAAAATAACGGACAAAGAACCCACGATTTTTCGCGGGTTAAAAATCTGCCAAAAAAATCCTATCACGCCAGAAATCGCGAACTCAAACACCAAGCCCACGATTTTCGCAGGCATAAAATGCGGCCAAAACACAGTTGCGAAAAACGTGAAATACGCAGTGCAGTCGCCAAACACACAACCTGGAAAAAAAAATATCCGCTGAAAATCGTGCCGTCGAAAAAAAACTTTGCCAGAATGCAGAAAAATCGCGTCAAAATGCGAAAATCACGTCGCTGAACGATACTCAAGTCTCGGGAAACAGAGAAACAGCGCAAAAAAACATTTTCACGTGCTGGACCAATGTGAAAATCACTGCCGCCGTCGCAAAAAAAAGACACCACTGCCTGTGAAAAGTCGCGGGCAAAAAAACACGAAAATAATACGGCAGAACCAGAGTGGTCGTGCGGGATGAAAGATCCGACGGGGAAAAAACATCGCTACCGTCGCATAGAAAATGTCGCGAAAATCGCACGGAAGCAGAATTCGCGCCCAGAAAACCAGATCTGCCAAAGCCCTAGCACGAAACCTGCAAAGGAAAACCGACGAAATTTTTTCCAGAAAACCCTTTGATTTTCAAAAGAATTTCGAACCAAACTAGCAAAAAAAACTTCACCATGAACCGCCAAAAAAACACAAACTACAAATAGCAATTAGATTTTTTTCATGAAAGAACCTTTAAAAAAAACTCTGGAAATTATTTCCAAGTAGCCTCCACGAACTTTTACTAAAACATTCGCCAAACTTTTACTAAAACATTCGCCAAACTTTAAAGCCCATCAACCTGCTCTGATAACATGAAAAATTGATTGCTCAAAATAATTGGATTCATCTATTCAACGATATACAAGCGTATACATAGAGATTACAAGACGACGTTCTAAATTAAGAATAAGTTGTTTAAGTGAAAACTAAAAAGCTTAAAAAGCTAATTACAGCTTAATAATAAAAAGCTAACTATGCATCTTTAATAAGAAGCAATAGTTTCACTTAACGTACTTAAAAAAGCTAAATAGCTAAATAAGTTGACAACTCAGATGACCATTATAGAATAGATATTAATATTATTTTAACAGGGTATGCTGGCTTGCAAAGAAGATATATTGTTGGATTTTGATGGGTGTTGTGACTTACAGTTGGGTAGGCTGCCTTGCAAAGAAGATATATTGCTATGAATAATCACGTTCCTCAAGGTAATTTCCATCCAATTGTTACAAGTAATTTTCAAGATAATGTTTTAATATTCATTAGTGGATATTAAGAGAGATTGATCCTCATGGTAGAATCCTATTGAGAACATGTACTCTTTTATCTTTATATACTACTTTCATCTACATATAATCCTTACTTCATTGAGGGGCCCTTCCCTCAAAGGCATATATTTTTTGTACTTAGCCCTTAAGATTCAATATTTAAATGTTTTAGGTTTACTCCTTATGTTATGACTAAATTTCTTTGGTGCTTGCTACTTAGTGTTATGTAAAAGTTTGCCCTAGGGTTCTCTTATCTTATAAACCCTCTCATAATGAAATGTATAGTTCAGGTACCATTGATACTCATTGTAGAAGCCAATGACGAACATTGTAAGTCTTTACTGATATTTTGTCTTTGTCTACTACTTTCATCTTCATTTTCTAAGTCTTTACTGATATTTTGTCTTTGTCTACTACTTTCATCTTCATTTTCTCCATGCTTCATTGAGAGGACCTTCCCTAAAAAGACTATTTTTTTTGTACATGGTCCTTAAGATTCAAGGTTTAAGCATTCTAGGTTTACTCCTCTTGTTATTTGGTGCTGACTGCTCAGTGTTAAGCAAAAACTCATTCTAGGGTTTTCTTACCTTACTAAAGAAAGTGGAATCATGATTCAATTCTAGAGGGGGTAAGGTATCTAATATACACTAAGTTGAAGGTTCAGGAACGAGTTAGGATTTGACAGTTTGATGTTTATTTTTCTAAGTTTTCTTTTATAATGTATGAAACAAATGGAATTAAGGAAACAATATATGAACTGGATCAAGGAATTTGCTAGCATCCCAATCTTCTCCACAGTCCTCAATGGACAAAAGGGGACTTGATTTAACACAACTTGAGAATGAAACAAGGAGACCCTTTAAGCCCATACCTCTTTATCATAATGGGTGAAAAAATCTTAAAATATCTTGCCCAAAATCAGAAAGATAAGTAAATACACAGGTTACCTCATACAAATGATAGAAACAAATATAAGGCATATCAATTTACAAATGACACCATCCTCTATTCAACAAGAAACATAGCAAAAAATAAGAAAATTGAAGCAATTTAGCTTCACTAACAACAAACAAGGAGGCAAAGGATCAACAAGGGTATGCCTAGTATTATATTTGCCAATGTTTATGTTGAGAAACAAAACCAAACTCAAGCACTCCTGTGCTGTAGATAAGGTGCTCTTACCAATGACGTATCCATGGTTATCAATTCACTAGGCAAGAAAATGAAGGGCAATGGATTACAGTCGTCAACGCACTACAACTAATAACTCAAAATTGGATTATCAAATATCTCACATTGGCTGAAAATCCCAACTCCTAAGATCATTTTTAAAGTCAGTGCCTATTGTGGGCACTCCTCAAAATACCAAAGGGCAAAGTTGGAACCCAAAGAAAATCCTAGTGAAAGGGACAAATGAGGCATTCAAACATCCTCTTGTGGCTTAGGATGACTTACACAAAATCAAATAGAGTGGGGAATTAAACATAAAAAGCGTCAAAGACTTCAATACAAACTCTTACCATGAATTTTGCATGGAAGTTATGACATATATATATAAAGGAATTGATAGACTTGCTCAAAGGCGGCAAAGGGAAATAGATGTAAGAACAAAAACTAATGTTTGGGAAGATGGTTGGAATGACATTCACCCTTTGGCTGTCCAAAACTATAAACCATTCAGTGGAATCTCTAAAACAAGGACTAGCCGATGTAGCTAAGTAATCGACAAAAGACACAACTAGACAAGAATGGAATCTAGAACTTCGACAACAACCTAATTTAGTGAAGCCACAAAGTAAAAAAGCTTACAAACGCCCCAAATCCAAGTTTTTGACTATCAAGACAATATAATGTGGAAAGCAACCACAGATGGAGAATGCACTATCATCTTGTGGCTTACATGGAATAGCCAACATTAAAAAAAAACATGGAACTATATCTCCCAAAATAAAGCATTCTCTAGCAAGTCCATAGCAAAATTCTTCCACTGATCAACTAAGTAAAAGGAGATGGATAGAACCAAACAAATGCCCCAATATGGAAAGAAATAGACTATAAACTACTCCTAGTTCCTCAAAAATAAGACATTTCTACCCATTTATATCATTGGGAGAAAATCTCAAACATTATGGAGGCCAAATGCTAATCATCAAGAAAATCCAACTTAGCTACATCTTTTAAGGAATATGTTTGGAATATAACAAAAGGATTTCTGAAAATAAATGCCACAACAAAGATCAAATAACAAGGATATTAACTTAGCAAAAAGTTGAAGAGAGATATCATATATACAAAATCTAAATATGGAAGCTCATCAACTGTGCTAGACCTTGGCATCATAAGGAATTGGAATCTACCATTCAAGATCAAAATCACACTTTCTCTATTGGCCACCATGAGGCTCCCTTTCAATCACTCTTCTTTCATAATTCACACAAACCCTATTAAAGCCCCCAAGCCACTTGAAATTTGTTGTCCAACACATGGTTGCCAGACTTTTGACTCACCAAACACTTGACATACCCAAAATTTCTGACTCAACAAAACTCAGCAAGTTAAAAACTGCTTGAATTTCTTTTGAAACACTTTTTTTCACAAATTTTAATGGTAAAATGCTAACTTGCTGGTCTTGGTTCGGAATCGGATTCGGGTTTGAGATTCGGGTTCGCAAATTCATTCAATTTTCTTTGGGGGTGGGTTCGGGTTTGCTTTAGGTTCATCCATACAAAAACATATAAAAATAAAATATAAAAAATATATACATATATGCAGCAGCAAATAAATTCATAATACACCATTGTCAAGTGTCAACTATGTAATAGTCTAATAGTAAAGTAACATAGCAAAATACACCACCATATATATTGATGTTTTAGTCCAAATGGCAAATAACATAGCAAAATGCCAAAATACACCACCATGTCAATGTTATGGTTCAAAAATAATAATGTCAACATTAACAATCAGCCATCATTGATCAAATATCATCAAAAGTCATCAAACATATCATCATCATCCTCCTATGGCAAATTAGAAGCACAAATAGTGCCACTGGTAGTGGTACTAGCAATCTCAACCCATTTTAGGGTTGGAGGGTCGAGTTGACCAAAATAGGCAAAAAGAAAACTTAAACAAAAATTAAAAAATGTGTCAAATCCCCCAAATTCAGCTCGGGTTCTGCCGCTGGAATCAAAATTTGCCCTAGGCCCTTCTAAGTGAACCCATAGGGCAAAATATGAACCCTGGAAGAATTTTCAAAGAATTTTGTGCGAACCCTAATTTGGAGAGAATCGAACCAGGACCCAAGGATTTTGTAGAAGAATCTGGTAACTTAGGTAAGATGTATCCAATGAGTACAAAGTGTTTTTTATAAAATTTAATTAATTTCAAGACAAGTTGAATACAAAATCACATAATAGCGTAGAATCCTAATACAATAGATAGCTGATAGCTATTATGAATTCATAATGATTGCCTATGAAAATCATCATCATAATTCCTATATTACATTTTACAAAAATACAACAATTTGCATATTCCTCTTCCCTAATCTAGTGAAAACTTGGGGATAGATTGAGGTTCTAATCCATTGAGTCAATTGTGGCTCCTCACTCAACATAGAAGGTTGTGCTTATGGCTCTAGGCTTGACCTCCATCCTACTAGTAGATGGAAATGACTCCTCTAACTCATCAATGTCATCCAATCCTATAGCTCCTTTTGTTACACCCCCATCCTCCATTGCATGCCTCTCCAAATCAAGAATCTCATCTTCAGTAAACAATAGGGGCTGCTCATCCCACCATATCCAGTTGTTATAAGGATCAATGTCATCCAAATCAATGACCTCCTCTAATTTGTCCTCTACCCTTCTTGTGCAAAGTTGAAGGTTGTATTGCATAAAGACAAGGTCATTGAGGCATTTTTGAGTTAATTTGTTCCTCCTCTTGGTGTGGATGGCCTCAAACAAACTGCAATTGCACTCATAGAAAGATGCAATACAAGGTTGGCACAACATGCAAAGGGCTAACCTTTGAAGATTTGGGGTATTTGCACCCCAATCTATCCACCAAGAATCTAAAAAACAAAATATTAAAGAGTTAGTAACCAAATCATATTTCATCAAATTATCAATAGTTGTAAATTTGAAATTCGTCACTTGTAAGATGCACGTGATGTAAACACTCCAATTTTTGTTACATAGTGGCTAAGTGGCTATTCCTTGAATTGCTAGCTCCAAAGAAAAGAGCTTACCCATACCAATTCTTTAATTGTACAATTCTTTATTATTGAAGTCTCTCACCTCAACCTGAGGTGTAATCCTCTGAATGCATGTCGTGATACCCACTATAGCCTCTCAATTAGGATTTGAGAAGCTATCTAAATAGAAAATATTGGGGTTGAGGAAGTACCCTACTGCATGGATGGGTTGGTGGAGTTGCTTGTTTCACCTCTGATCAATGATCTCCCAAATGGGATCAAATTTAAGGCTGTCCACTTTGTAATAATTTTGGATGGACTCTTTGGCTCCATCAATGGCCTCATAAATGTACCCCATTGGATTTTGATCCCCATCTAGACCAATAGAGAACTCTAACCAAAGGCTCTAACATCGACAATTTACAAATACAAAAGATTAAGGTTACAAATTTATAATAAAATGCTAAAATTAAAAAATAATTTTTTTCAATTTGAATTTAAAATCAAAGCTCTAAGGTTTTATCAAAAACTATTAGGCTTCCTTGAATATGATGAATCTCACCATGCTTGACCCACAAACATTTGTTTCAAGGAAGTCAACAAACCAATAGAGAACTCTAACTAAAGGCTCTAACATCGACAATTTACAAATACAAAATATTAAGGTTACAAATTTATAATAAAATGCTAAAATTAAAAAAAAAAAAATTTCAATTTGAATTTAAAATCAAAGCTCCAAGGTTAGCTTCATGATCTTCGTAGTTTTTTGTGAAAAAAATATTATCAAAAACTATCCTTGCAACCCTCTCTCCTTCAGGCTTCCTTGAATATGATGAATCTCACCATGCTTGACCCACAAACATTTGTTTCAAGGAAGTCAACAAACCAATAATGCTTTGCAACATTTGGAAAATCATTACAAACCTTGTGACACGTGATCACACCAACTCTTTCCCTTTGGTGTCATCTCTCATCAAATTAAGAAGCCAAGGGTGATTGTAAATAAATTTTGTTATGCTTCTTGCATCATCCACAATCGATCTCACCCAATTTGAGTTTGCCTATGTCCTCCAAAAGAAGGTCAAGGCAATGTGTTGCACAAGGATCCAAAAGAGTGGCTGATACCTCACTTCAAGCAATCTCCCATCTGCCACATATGCTACTACATTGTCAATTATGATTTGAAATACATTCTCTATGCCCACCTCCATAAAAACTTCCTTCAAAACATTAAACTCAATGTTTCTACATTTTATACTTTCTTAGAGGCATCCACTGATTTCAAAAAAATGACCTCATCATTTGAAGCTATCAAAAAGTTAATAATAGTGTAGTTCTTTCCATTTTTCCACCCATGTAAAAGAATAGTGCATCCATACTTGCGCCATTCCTTCTTTTGATCTTCCACTACTAACTTTGCCTCTTCAGATGCATCCATGAGTAACCTTCCACTTATGTTTATCTGAGAAGGTGCTTTGAAGCTTTTTCTTGCTACTATCAATGCAATTACCAAATTCTCCCAATAAGGTCTACTCACCACATTGAAGGAAAGGTTGTTGAAATACCAAAAATTGGCACATGCCTTATATGCTTCTTGATGCATATCCTTGTTTCGCCCTATACCTTCCAGTGATGATTGTGCTCCAGGTATATTTATGAGTACAGAAAAGCTATGTGGTGTGCGTTTAGGCGCTCTACTTGAAGTAGATGAAGTGGATGCAAATGAGTTTTGTATGCATAGACCACAAAGGGAGCCCACTAGGCCTTCAAATGTTGTTTCTTCATATGTTTTTCTTGCATTTGAAGACCACGACCACTAGCTATGGATGCTCCTATAGCTGTCCTTGTCTTCTCCCTTTGTACTTATTTCTCTTCAACCAATGTAAGGTTTTTCTTACATTTGAGGACCATGTCTACTAGCTATGGATACTGCTATGACTGCCCTTGTCTTCCTCCTTTGTAATTTTTCTCTTCTGCCAATGCAAGGTGTGCATTCATCTCACGTTTTATCTCTTTTGTGGTGTTAGTCCACAGCTTGCCATCACAATGAGCATTGCCTACATGATGGTATTCAAGGCGGTTTATGCCTCCATGATATAGTTTCAAGCATTTGATGCAAACAATTGTCCCAAGTGTTGGTCCCTATATGACATATTTCCAAGAAAGGTCTCTAGCTCCATTTGGACAAGAGCTTGTAACCGACATTGATCCTAAAGTTGAGCCTAAGCATGACCTTGATCCAGAGGCTTCTCTATTTGCCATTGTATCTAGCCTACAAGTGCGAAGTGAAATTAGTATAAATCAACATAAATTAGTTAAAATCAACACAAATGGAAAAAATGGTGATCAATCCAATTGTTTGGAAGTAAAATTTTAAGGCCATGTTTTAGGAAATTATGAAATTTGTATAGCCTACATGCTAGATTTTAGCAGCCAAAATGAGTTTAAATACTAGTACAAAAAGAAAACTTATCCACCATTGAAATTGTTCAAATGTTCTCTTCAAATTCACCTACAAATCTTTCCAATCAACTCAAATTTTCTCTTCAACTATTGTGTGAAGTGTGAAGGCATTCATGCATTTATAGGACAAATGGAGTGTTTTAAGTGCATTCACATTTTGGATTGCATTTGGTGAGTTTTCCCATCGAACTTGTGAAGTTTCTAGAGAATTGTTTGACGATTTACTCATGTTTTAAAACCCTTGGCAAGTACTCACCAATTCTACCAACTATAACTAAAACCATCACAGAACTCCCACATGCATTCAACATGCATTATTTGCAGGCTACGGTGGAAGAAGATATCACCACCTCTCTAAAAATAGGGACTACATGTTTTATTTGCACAACTACTAAATAAAAAATGCTAAGGAAATCTCGAATTGTCTATCTAAAACTAATAACAATGATCAAAGACTAGAAGCATGCAGTGAATGCTGAATACTACGGTGGGTGGTGGAACTAAGAGTTTAACTACTGGTTTAAATTGGTGCATGGCGGTGAGGCTAGGTGCATCGTAGTGAAGCTCATGCATCACATGCCAACATACTCCCCCTTGATGCTGAGACTCACAATCTGATCTCAAAGCTTTGACAAACTGGATTTTTGCACCTCGATGTGGCGAAGTCCAAACCCTTGCAATTCGCTATGCAATGCCAATCATAGCAAGCAGTCATCTGCTACTTGACTCGAACATCCAAACTGTGCCTGATCACTTCTCCCATTCACATGAGAACATTTAGGCTTCTACAACCTTCTAAACATATTTGTTAACTTTTGCCAACAGGATCCGTCGATCCAACCATAATCAATTTGCATACAACCTTTCGTAGACTATCCATTTGTCTCTCTATTCCAACATGACTTTTCACAATGATTCTTCAACCCACAAATTGAACAAGGGTGAAGATCCCAACAATTCTCCACTTTATGTCCTCTGTGACAATGCAAACATTGAATTCTTTTAGCTGATTTGCACGAGCCTGTAACACTAGCAACATCAAATCCCTCTTTCTTATCATATCCCAGGCCTTCATACTTGAGCCTCATAGTTGGCTTAATGGGCTCCCTTATTCCTTTCTCATGCTTTCCCAAACCTTTTCCTTGATAACCCATTTTTTGCATCATCTTCATACCAATATTAACCAAGGAAAATGTTTGGCAAATGAAAATCGCATCCTTACTTTGATAAACCTCCATTCCAAGAAAATATTTCAAAGACCAAGATCTTTCATCTCAAATTCGTTCATCATAGCATCTTTGAATTCATCTTTCATCTTAGAACTACTACCCATATACAATATATCATCAACATACAAACTTATGATGAGAATATCAGTACCTTCTTGTTTGTAGTAAAGGGTAGGATCACTCTTACTTCTCTGGAAGCTATTCTCCTAAAAGTATCCGTCAATCCTGGAATACCATGCTCTTGGTGCTTGCTTGAGACCATGCAAAGCCTTCTTCAACCCGTAGACATGATTCTCTTTTCCTTCCACTTCAAAACCTTGTGGCTGCTCCACATATACTTCTTCTTCTAAGTACCCATTCAAGAAGGCACTTTTCACGTCCATATGATGTATGCTCCACTTCTTCTGAGTTGCTAATGAAATCAACATTCTAATGGTCTCTTCATAATCAATGCCATACTTCTACATGAAGCCTTTAGCAAATAATTTTGTCTTTTGTTTTTCAACACTCCCATCACTGTTAAACTTGGTCTTGTAGACCCATTTGGTGCCAATCTTTTTCTTTTCATGTGGAAGCCCTATCAACTCCCAAGTGTCATTCCTGTGAATGGAATCCATCTCTTCTTGCATGGTTGTCCAACACTTAACAAATTGTGCTTCAACTGTGAAGTACAATAAATATCATGAATACTCTTTATACCTTCTTTTGTTTGGACCTCCATAGCTCCTTTTGCACTAACCTCCAATGGTTTATTGTCACCAAGCTGAATCTTGGATTTAAAACTTCCATCCTTTATTGAAAACAACTTCTCATTCCCTGTCATATGGTTAGAGCATCCAGAATCTACATACCAAACATCTTTACTAGTACTATCACTGCAACCAATTGAGTTTGGATGTTTCAGGTGAAGATGGTGAAGTTGAAGGTAAGGATATGTGTGAATCTCCAAATTTTTCAGGTGCATGTTGTGATATGAAAAATAAAGGTTATTTTGAAAATAATATTGGTATGAGGATGATGCAAAAATGGGTTATAAAGGAAAAGGTTTGGGAAAGCATGAGCAAGGAATAATAGAGCCCATTAAGCCAACTACGAGGCCTAAGAATGTAGGTCTTGTATATGGTAAGAAAGAGAACTTTGATGTTGCTAGTGTTACAAGCTCGTGCAAATCAGTTGAAAGAATTCAGTGTTTGCATTGTCATAGAGAAGGACATAAAGCAAAGAATTGTTGGGATCTTCACCCTTGTTCAGTTTGTGGTTGAAGAATCATTGTGAAAAGTCATGTTGGAATAGAGAGACAAATGGACAATCTACGAAAGGTTGTATGCAGATTGATTATGGTTGGATCAATGGATCCTGTTGGCAAAAGCTAACCAATATGTTCAAAAGGTTGTATAAGCCTAAATGTTCACATGTGAACGAGAGAAATGAGTTGCATTGTGAGTTGCATGAGTTTGGGAAAAAGATCCAGTTTGTCAAAGCTTTGAGATCAAATTGTGAGTCTCAGCATCAAGGGGGAGTATGTTGGCATGTGATGCATGAGCCTCACTGCCATGCACCTAGCCTCACCACCATGCACCGATTCAAACCAGTAGTTAAACTCTTAGTTCCACCGCCCACCGCAATATTCAGCATTCACTGCATGCTTCTAGTCTTTGATCATCGTTATTAGTTTTAGATAGACAATTCAAAATTTACTTAGCAGTTTTTTATTTAGTAGTTGTGCAAATAAAACATGTAGTCCCTATTTTTAGAGAGGCCGTGATATCTTCTTCCACCGTAGCCTGCAGATAATGCATGTTGAATGCATGTAATGTAATTAGTCTAAATATAGGAAAGAATTATTTCTTCTAAGAGGCTGCAACCTCTATAAAAGTCTGCCAATTGTAATGCTTTAGGTGTGGCTTGCAAGATGTAATGCCAATTGTTTGTGTGTGTGTTAAATCTTTCTCTATTCTTTAGCAGTCTTATTGTATTTGCATGTGTTTCAAGAATCTATTCCAACTCTTGAATCCTTCAGTTGCATGGAATAGTAAATCCATCAACCACTGTAACATTAAAACCCTCAAAATCTTTTGTCCTTGAAACCATCTTAGTCACCATGTTGTCTCAATTTTTGAAAATTCAAAAATTAGACAACCCCTAGACATTTTGGCTTAAAATTTGTTGTTTTTGTCTCGAAGGCACATCTTACAAGGTTCCAAAACTCGTATTCGTTTATGCCTTATAGCTAGTATGTGTGTTGGTCATCTTTGTCCAATTTTGGATGTCTTTTTCCTTCCTTGTACAATTTCAGGTCTCAAAGACCAAATTGCAAGTAAAGGGGAACTTTTTAAGTGCATTGCAAGTAAGTGTGTTAACTTGCAATCGGGTCGTTAAGACCCGATTACAAGTAAATTCATAAAGCACTTGTAATCGGGCCTTAAACACCCGATTGCAAGTTATTTTATTTTTATAAAGTGTTGCAAAGCATTTTACTTTACTTGCTATTGGATGTTTAAGCCCCGTTTACAAGTAATGAGGCGAATGGTCACTTCTTGCACTTGTGTTGGATTCGATTCTTTTCTTTTTACATGTCTTCAACATCCCGCATTTTGAGTGGAGTCGCATTTATGCTTTGGTGATTGTGTCATGAAAGGAGTGTTCTTCTTATAAGACGTCTATAAAAGTTTTTGGGTGACTTATTATTGTTTCCTTCAGCTCATAGAGGTCATGTTTTGCAGTTGGGTGATTTCTTTTTCCAGGTATGTTCTTTCTTTGTTTCCATTTTCTCTTTGGTCATTTTTATCTATTTAATGAATCTTGTTGCAGTGTGTTGTTTCCATTTTCAGGTCTTTGTGTGGTTATAGTTTTTCTTTTTGATCATGTGATCATCTTTTTTCTGTATGTTGTTGCATTCGCCTCATCAAGTGTGAATGGAGGTCATTTGATTTCAAGTCCCATAGAATCATACTTGAAGACGGGTTCATGAGGCTCAATTGCAAGTCTTTTCCCCTCATTCAATTGCAAGTATCATACTTGCATTCGGGTCTTCAATACCCGACTACAAGCATGCATAAGTGAATAACTTATTTTCTATTTCTTTTACTTACAATCGGGTCTTGGAGACCCAATTGCAAGTCTTCATTATCCACGCCATCCCTTGCATACTTGCAATCGAGTCTCCAAGACCTAACTGCAAGTTCTTTTATCCTTCGCCTTTCCATTTGCAATTGGCTCTTTGAGATTTGATTGCAACTTGTCTTTCCTTCAAGTTTGCATAATCGCATTCAGGTCTTCAAGACCCGATTGCAAGTGAAAGTTTCATCATTTCTTCCACTTGCATATTCTAAGCTCGCTATCCACTTGCTCCACTTGCATTCCGCCTACCAAGATCCGAAATCCTGCCCTTGTCACCATCAGTATCTTATCCACAACGCATCATGCAAACTTATCCTTTTCTTTTCCACCTTCTCCATGATAAATATCATAATAGGTCTAAAGTTGGACATTGTTTTTTTCCAATCTCTTTCATTCAAGAAGAGAGATTATGGCTTCTCTAATAGCCTATGAAGACATCTTAACTCTTTGGAGTTTTCATCGCATTGTTGCAGATTCTTGTTCAATGACAGAAGAGCCAACATCTTCTTCCAACAAGAGGATGAAATACAAGTATGATAAGTATCATAATGAAATTGCTCCTCAAGTGAGCTCTCATGTGGATGAAATTAAGGACACGGATATCGGACATGCTGATATGTCCGAGTTTTTCGAAAGACCAGAAGGATTGCCAAGTCATAGCGGACATGATGATATGTCTTGAATAGTCATATCCATCTGGTTTCCACTTTCCTAGTGGCTGCCTTAGAACCAGAATTTGTTCTTGCCTATGCTACTCATTTTGACAAGGGTCTAGGACGATCAAGGATGATGATGGTAATATTATCATCAGGTTGGATGTAGAAACCATTGATAAAATCTTCAAGGTTCTACCGCCCCAGTATATGCAGATATATCCATGAAGAGTGCTTTGGATCATTACAATCAGAAAAGATCAGATTGCATAAGACATATCAATTCTAAATGGCTTAAGACTCCCAGGACTTGTTTCTCTCGATGGCCTAAGTTGTATCAATCTGATTTCATTGAGGAAATCAGTGATATGATCACACTTCTGAGCAGGATAATGGGGTTAAAACAGTCCAATGTATTTGAGATCTGGATGTACAAATGCATTGTAGTCATGAGGAACGGTCAATCTCATATCTTCTGGGGTGAAGTCATCGTCGATAACCTATGTGAGCAGTTGTCACAAGTTTCAACCACCCTCACCTTCTACATGAATTCCTACTTAGCATACATAGCAGCGTCACTTACACAATTTCCTAGTCTTTCTACCAACGGTGACAGCTCGCTGGTACCAATATGGAAATATTATGAGCAACTCACTTTGAGACCTAGTAGGATTCATTACAAGAGGGTACAAGATGCCTTCTTTGGTCACTTCAAGTGCTTGTTTGATAAAACATTTCAGAACAAGAGAGTGTCTGAGGCAGTCTGGAAGAAGGTGAATGAGTATGGATGCATGTTTCTTCAGTTTCCAACTTTCACTTACATGAGGGTTGGATGTTTTGAAGGTCATCCATACATGCTTCTAAGGTATCCTATCGACAAGATCATCCTGATGGAGTTGGCTAGCAGTTGATGATAGTTCATGCAGTCCAGTTGGCTAACCATAAGTTAGGCATCAACATATCTTCACACAATCCACTGCAGATTGGCTAGCATTCTTTGATAACTTTAGCAAGAGCCAAGGCAATGGGGACAGAACTTCAAGAAATCAAGTTGAAGAAGTTCAAGGTGAGGAAGGATTTTGATTATCGAGGAATGAAGGATAAAATCAAGAGAGCCTTCACCCATGTTCATCGCCTCGAAGATATCTAGGTTGATCTTCATACAGAAGAGGATATCAGAAAAATGGACTACAACAGGCCTACTTTGGAGTAGATTGTAGATCAAGATCTAACCAAGATTCCAGAAGGCATGGTAGATGACAAGAAAACCCTTGATCTAGAGTATAGAGAGCAAAGGGTTGTTGAAGCTCCTCTACCAACTGTCCAATGGTCATAGAAGGAATGTACCTCAATCTTTGACAGATTTCAGCCCATCCTTGCTAATACCAATTCTTCACTGAAAAGTAATAATGTCAAAACTATAAAGATCAAGGTTGAGGCAGTGATACAACAGGACCTATTGGGCGTAAGTCTGAGGTGAGGGTCAAGTCCAAAGAGGGTGCTTCTTCCTTAGGCACCAGAATCAAGTTGACTGTTACTAGGGCTTTGGTTATTCCTCCAAAAGAGGTGTCACTGAAAGGAAAAGAGAAGCCTCAGTGTAAATTCAGGTCATTGACCCTGAGGATGAACCACAAGAGGAGAATGTTTTGAAATCTCCTATTGCTTTGAATGAAGATTCTCCTCATATGGCCATTCCTCAATTGTCTTTGAATATCCCTATGTCTCCAATAGACACGAATGTGGATTCTTTCTCTACGGTTCATGTTGACCCTATTGAGCTAGATGCATCTGTTTGCACAAATGTATCATCAATAGTTGTAGAAATACCCATGGATATTTCACATGGCAACTTGGAGAACATTTTTGATGTAAATCCTTCGTATATTGTTCTATCTAGCATGTCACTTCCTGAGATTGATACCTTTGCTATAAGTTTTGATAAGTTCATGACTAAAGCTAGCCATGATTTGTCATCCAAGCAAACAATTGTTGTTGTCTAGACTGAGGCTTCACCTAGAATGACAATTGTAGAACAGGCAGAGCCTGTTTCTACACAAACCACAATTGTTACAAATGCAAGCTCATTAGATTTAACCCCATGGTTGAGCTCAATCACTCTTAAGAGGAAAAAGCAAGAGATCTATCCTAATGTGTTTGACTTTCAACAACTTAGGAAATCTAAGCCCAAGGCTACCAAGAAAGCCAAGACAGTGTCACGAATGGTTGTAGATAGTAATAAGATAAAATACGCAAAAGTGGCCGAACCTCTTGCTAATAAGCCACAAGGAGAAATGCAGCTATTTGATTACAGGCTCACAAGGGTAGAATTAGGAAAGCAGACACATGCTGGAATGAAGCATGATGCTCAAGATTTTGTGGCTTCATTGGTTCAGGGTTATGGTGAGTTCCTAGCAAAGAAAGATAAGCTCAAGGAGGAAAATGCATAACTCATCTCAATGATCCAAAAGATCACAAATTCTTCGAAAAAGGTTGCTTCCTTAACTTCCTCTACTTCTGAAGAGTCCATCAAATGAATTGAAAAAGATGCTCAAAAGGCCAAAGCTGTTGATTCTTGGGTAGATCAACTGGTTGATTGAAGTGCTCAAGTGTTGAAGAAGGCCTTATTGGTGCTAGGCAATGTTAGGGCAGCGAAGATAAAATTGAACCAAACTTTAGAAGATTTTAAGAAAAGTTTGGAATCCATAGAGAAAGATTTGAAAATCTGGCATGAGATGGATCAAGTCAAATTGAATTTCTTGTGTAACAACATTGTGATACCAAATAGAGAGGTATATTGAAATTGAAGAACTTATGGTCAATAAGTCATTAGTTCTCAAGGACTTAATCAAAGATATTGAGGCTACTCTAGAAATGAGTACTGAGGTGGAGCAGGATATCGTCTCTAATTTTGAGAAGATGTCTTGTAAGATCTTAAGTCAAGATGAAGAGTTGCTTTCTAAAGATTTAATACTTTTTGAATTGGTGTCAAGGCTTCGTCAAGAACTTGACTCAAAATAGTTTACAGTGACTTCTATTCATAGACTTGTCAATTGCCAAGTTTTCCTTGAAAATATGCAAACTATTCTTGAGGAACATATAGCAACAACAATAAGATATTCTGATGTCATCATCAAAACTATTGTTGTTACAAAGAATACAGTAGGACCAAATCCTGATGAATTGTAGGAATCAATTGATAGGTTTCAAGCTTTCATGGCCAAGCATAGAGAAGGACAAGAAATGTGGCCAGGAATAGAGAAGGACAAGAAGTGTCTCTTGACTCTTGAATTTTGTTTTTGTTTTATGTATTTCCTTTTTGACAAATTACATGTAGTGGCAAAACTTGTAATTACAAGTTGGTTAGCAATAGGAATGTAATTTGAATAATTCATAGTTAGCTATAGTTACTTGTGGGAAAAGTCTTTGTTAGTTAGACTTCTCCCACTTTTTGCTCTTAACCCTTCACCTATATATACAAGAGGGTGCTCTATGTAATTTTTATCTTTTTAGCAAGCAAGAAAACTCTACAAAAATTTACAGTCATAAAGACTTTGTGCTTCATACTTGTAAATTGGTTTCTCAAGTAATATCAAGAAAGCATGTGAGTTTCAATAAGACATTTTGGACATCATTTCAATACACCTTCCAACTAAACTAAGCAGCTATGGAGAGAAATAACCAAAATGTGACCATCTTTGTAGTAGGAACAAAAGTTTCTTGATAGTCTATTTAGCAACAAAACATGCATTGTACTTGTCTGAGAGACTATCAACTATCTATTTTACCATATAAACCCATGTGCACCCAATGGACTTTTTCCTAAAGGTAATTCTACCAACTCCTAAATATGATCTTTTTAGCAAAGCTCATACTAAACCTTCATAGTAACTTCTTTTTTTGGCCTTAGAGGAATTTTGTGGTTCAGGAACCTGAAAAATATCATAAGAAAGAGCAAAATGAACATGCTCAGCAACTAGACCAACCCTTGATTGTCTTGTTCTCTGAGGTCTATTATCTGGTTGAGGAAGTTTATCAAACACTTTGATTTGGCACCCTCCAATGAACTGTTGGATTGTTTGAATACATGGATGATAATTTTTTTTTTAAAAAAAATCATCCATAAAGAAAAAGCTTTTAGTTAGATGATTTTTAGATCTCATAAGAAAAAGAAGTATGTCTAGTCCTAAAGCGCAGGCAAGTGTTAATGTTTAGTTTTTCTGGCTGTAGATTGTTGGTGATATTTTGTTGATTTGCAACTTCGCATGGTGTGTGCCTGTTGTGATGTATTCACACATCGCCCCATTGCAAATGGGAACCCCTGCTTTTTGCTTTCTAGGGTTTGTTTTCTAGGTCTTTTAGGGTTTTGTCTGTTAGCCTTTAGCTTTCGAGTGTCGCCAGGGGGATCACCTGGATAGCAAGTTCTGCTTGAGTTAGGTCAAGTTGGTGAGTGATGAAGTCTGGAATGTCCTGATCCTAAAATTTGGCTAAGTCTGGAATGTCCTGATCCTGAAATTTGGCTAAGTCTGGAATGTCCTGATCCTGAAATTTGACTAAGTCTGGAAAACTGAAGAATCCTTCAAAAACTAGATTTTGCAATATAACTCCTGGAGGTCTGAAACCACTCTCAAACATCCTCAAAGTATATATGGAATATAACTTAAAGTATAATCACTTATACTTAAATGTTATATTCCATAAAATTATCCTGACGAAGAGTCTAAAAATGTCAAATTTCGCTCCTGACCCTTCCAGAGGGTCCAAAGCGAATTTCGCTCCTGACCCTTCCAAAGGGTCCAGAGCGAAAATCTCCATAAGACATTCTAGTTTGATCCAAACTTAGAACCAACTCATTCCCAAGCATCTTTGAGGGCAAAACACTTGTTTGGATGGAAAAATGTGAAAATAAAATCAGGATTTTGGCCAAGATTAGGAATTTCGCTCCTGACCCTTCCAAAGGGTCCAGAGCGAAAATCCTTATACACCTCAATTTATCACTTATCAAGACCAAGTTCCTAGTTTCCAAGGCACGTGTGGAGGTGTTTTTGAATGTTCTTGCCTTGAGAGGGAGTTGGATGATTTCAAAGATCAAGATTTTGCTTAAAACCTAATTTTCGCTCCTGACCCTTCCAGAGGGTCCAGAGCGAAAATCTCTATGAGGGGTATTTCTTGCCTTGTTTGGTCAAATTGAGAAGTGTAAGGCATCATGAAAGGAAGAATGAGCATATTCAAACCCTTAGGCATGTTTAGAAATCATTGAAAAGTGAAGGAATTGAGCCAAATGGTGAAATTCGCTCCTGACCCTTCCAGAGGGTCCAGGGCGAAAATTCTAAAACCTATCTTTTCTTCCAAAGTTTGGGCAAAGCTAAACTTAAGCATGGGTTTGAGGAGACTTTTGAATTGCCTTGAAGTGAAATTGGATTGTTAAAAATGAAAAATTTGAAGCCAAGAAAGAATTTCGCTCCTGACCCTTCCAGAGGGTCCAAGGCGAAATTTCCAAATCCCCTATTTTGCCTTGCAAAAACAGACCAAGTTTGGATGGAGTAAATGAGGAAAACCATTGCCTAACTTTGAGTGAGGGATTCAAGACAAAATGATGAAGGAGTAAGCTTAAAATGAAAAAATCGCTCCTGACCCTTCCAGAGGGTCCAGGGCGAAATCATCAAAAAATCTATCATTCAACCTTGATTGATTGAATCCAAGGCAAATTGCAAAATTGTGAAGACCAAGTCGTGGAAATTTGCAAAAATGTAGGTTGAGAAAATTTCAATTTGATCAAGTGAACAAGCCTAGATGGGTTCAAACAAGTCTTGAAGTGAACCTAGACCTTCATCACTATTGAATATTTCAAAGCCTAAGGAGAAAGGAAGCTCCATTAAGCCTCAATCAAACCTCCATATTCCCAAATTTTCACCAAACTTGCTAAAATTAAGACATTTGGGGAGGTTAAATTAAGTTCGCATAATTTGAGGCCTTTGTAATTGAATTGATTAATTTTCAAGCCTTAAAATAAATGTAAAAATCAACCCTTAAAGCTTTGAAATTAATTCAAAAAAATGAAAAAATTAAGTTGAGCGCTCAATATTTGTTATTTGCCTTTATTTGCCAAGTCGGCCATCCTTTAAAAAGGGGGTTTTATTTCATTTTATTTCCTTTTTGTCAAGTCGGCCTCAACAAGAATTAGGGTGAGCGCACTGTATAAGGAAGGAGTATTGTTTCAAAATTCAAATCATTCATTCATTCCTTCTTATGCGAATTTGAGGAGCACATTAGAGGAGCGAAATCTAGCAGATTGGAGGCGAATTTCTTACTAAGTTGGAGGCTAAATCCCAGAGTTTGCTAAATGTTGGAGGCTAAAGAAGGTGAAGCTTTTGAAGGCTAATTGAGGCATAATTCATCCAAAGGAAGACCACAATTCAACCCTTGTCCAGCAAAATCCGGTCTTCTTTCTTCATTTTCCAGGGTTTTATAGTTAGGCTTTCAAAGGAGAAGGTATGAAGAATCATTTTGAAGTTCTTATTCAAGATTTATTTTGATTTCATTGTCATTAACTTGAAAAATTAGAATTTTGGATTTATCATGTCATTTCCAAATTAATATCTTGAATCTTTCCCTTGAAAAGCCCTAAATTCTATGCTTTAAGGTATGATGCTCAAAGACTAACTTTAATCTTTTGTGTAGGCATCAAATGGCGACCCCCGGAGTCGAAAGATCAACTACTTGGCGAACCCTCATCAAAGAAGATCAAGTCAAGACAAGGACGATCTCCTCCAGTCCAGTTTCATTAAGGGTGACCTTCTCCATCTATCTTCCAGTCCAGCATTTGAAGGAAGGCATCACCAAATTGAGCATCAACCAAGTGTTGGACAAGGTGGCATCCTAGTCATCACTCCTCCATTCGGGTTGGTCCACCTCAGCATGTCCAGATTCAATGTACCTGACTCATGGGAGATGGCACAAACCTACCCCAGCTATCCATTGGTCGAATATTCCAAAGAAGACATGTGTCCAAATAATGCAATTATTTCATTGGTCAGAATTAAGTTTGTTGTAACAAACCCTAATTAGGGTTTCAATGTAAAATCTTGGCCATTGATCTCAAATTGATCCAAGCCATTGAATGGTATTGTGGGCACTATATAAGCCCTGGCTCTTCATTTGTAAAGGCTAATAGTTAGTGAATAGTTAATCAGTAGTTAAAAGGTGAATAGTTAGCTAATAGTGAATAGTCAGTTGATAGAATAGCAATTAGAGTAGAATAGAGAGAGAAGGCAAAGATTGTTGCCAAGATGTTGTAAAAGACTTGTAAAACTTCATTGAAGAAATGGTGAAATCTATGGGTCAATTCAACAATTTGCATGGTCTTTATACTTCTCAAATTTGATTTCATGTTATTAGATGAGTGGAAGAAATGTGTTTGATTGATGGTGAAATTCGTATATCCATACTACTAGCAGTTTGTTGATTGCAGACTTGCCTTGTGTAGTCAACTGGAATCATTCAGCTTAAGCTCAACTTCAATTGTCGCTTCTTCACTGATATGCATCAACTTGATGGTGTCTATGCCTGTAGCGATGATCTGAACATCATAAAGCTTTCCTCCAAGATCGCACTAACCTTGTGGAGATGATCCTGCGATGTCAAAACAAGACTTAGTTAGAATTTCATCAAAGATCAATCATTGCTCCTACATTTCTTAGTATCAGAATTAGATCCTTTCCTTGCCCTCGTCCTTTTTCCTTTTTTTTTTCAAATCTAAGCCAGTGAAATCTTGTGACTCCAGCAAATCAGATGTTTAGGTCGTCAAATGTAAGTCCCCTTGTGATTCCAGCAAATCAGACGTTTAGGTCGTCAAATGTAAGTCCCCTTGTGATTCCAGCAAATCACATCATACCACAGATAGCTTATCCACACATAGAAATCCTACATAGCAGAACCTTGAAGTCCTTCCGATTGATCCTTTTTGCGATATCTTCAGCATTCGAAGACTTTATTCAAGAGAGGATAAGGTACCTTTAGGTATTTTATTATGTGTTTGGTCGTATACAAAATACACATCAACAGTGCCCTTTGTAGTATTTGAGCTCTTGTTCTTTGCTGTTGTTGGCTTGCAACTTTCAAAGTTCACCCTTTTTCTCTATGTGTACCCCTTTGGATCTTATTTCAAATTTTATGAGTGAGGACCCAATAGAACCCTCTCTAATTTAATGTTAAAAGAAAATAAACTATTTTAAAGATAAACGTCAATAAGAGTGCTCCAAAACCAATGTTTTCAGGTCAATAAAATCTAAAACAATGGTGGAAATTTTTTGTGAATATAAAAAATGAACCATCAAAGTTCATATAAGTTTATTTTGTAGGTAATGAAAACCATACTTTCATGGAAAGATTGTTAAAATATATTTTTATTGAAGAAACTAAATAAATAAAAGATAAATTATCTAATTAGCTGAAAATAGTGCACTTTTGAGAAGCTAGAATTACTTCAAAACAATAACTCTCAATACTGAAAACATTTTAATGAAAACTCACAAAACAACATAAAGAGAAAAATTAGAGGCATTAAAGAGAACCAGAGGCCTTTGAATTGTGATGTAGAGATATTTTTTGGAATACCTTCCTAAATCCTTCAGATATTGGGCCATCGTTTTCTGATGCTGTCAGTTCCTGCTGCACCTTCTCCATGCCTTTGCTTACAGCCTGCATCTCCTCTGCCAATATCTTTAATTGTATCTTCAAAACAAAAACAATGATGTTATTATTTTAAGTCAAGAAAACCTCACTATATTATTCCTGACAATTTGTAATGAAGTTCCTTAATATATCCATCTCTAACAAAAATAAATGAAGATAGAGCTCCAAGGAAAGAATTACTCTATACTGACAGATTCTGGAAGGATTTGCTCCTGATTCAAATCGCAAATACAGATGATGGCCCTGGCCTGATTCAAAGGTTCTAAGTTTTGTTTGAGGAAAGCACTCTTGCGAGCTGTCATGCTCCAGTTGATTAAGAAGTTCACAGTTTCTCCATTAAACCCATATTTTATGTCATGTATTTGGGCATATAAATTGAATTGGAAAGGGAAGGAAAAGGACAATCATATTAAGGTTTTGGCAATAAAGTTACAGAGTGGATTCCATCAGAACAGTAATATTGCTCTTGGAGAAGTGAGTAGTAGAAGGTGAAACTTGGCTTACTTAGAAAATGAAAATTCTAACCGCATGCACTCCATTGGGGGTAACTAATATTTATGCCCCTGCAAAATCTAACTAAGAATAAAAAAAAATTGGAAGATTTGTCACACTTATAAGAATCGCTTCCTAAGAATCATTAGAGCATGGGAGATGATCTGAATTCTAATTTATCTGAACAGTAGAAAAAGGGGAACTGACAACATGAACTTACTTGCCATTTTCTGAAAACATATATGACAGACTAGAACCTTGTTAACTTCTAGTTGAAAAGGGTAACACACACTTGGAACAGTAAAGCATGCGCTGCAGCCTGGTAAGACTAGACTGGTTCCTAGACTTCTTATTTTACAGATAATTTTGATTTAGGGACTCACATCTTGAAAGGAGCGGCAACCTGACATTTCAGATATGGCTGAGTACATTCTAACAAACTCTTCTAGACCTTTATGTGGGAATTCAAGCCACACTCAAATATTTGTCTCTAATTCAGATCATTGTATTTCCAGTTTTTTAGGTTCAAGTTTGAAAGCTTTCAATCTCTTATGATAATTCTTAGCTAATGTTGCTCAGTAACTCAGATTTGAAGGAGAAGACAAAAGTTTGGTGGAGGAAGGAAAATCCAGGCATGGCACCTGCATGTATTCCTTCTTCAGCCAGTTGAAACATGCTTAAAAACACCTAAAAACCTACAATATGAATGAAATTGAAAATTTAAGAAAAGGTTCAATAGGGTGGTCTTTCCTCCATTCTAAGAAATATCTACAAACCTACAATTGGAACAAATTTATAAATTTAGGGAAAGGTTCAATAGGGTGGTAGGGTGGCACCTGTATGTATCCCTTCTTCAGCCAGTTGAAACGTGCTTAGAAACACCTAAAAATCTACAATATGAATGAAATTGAAAATTTAAGAAAAGGTTCAATAGGGTGGTCTTTTCTCCATTCTAAGAAATATCTACAAACCTACAATTGGAACAAATTTATAAATCTAAGGAAAGGTTCAATAGGGTGGTAGGGTGGTCCTTCCTCCAAGTTTTGTGGAGAAACAAAACTCTTTGTTGACTCAACTAGAATAAGTCAAATTCAGGAGGAAATCCTGTGCCAAGTGAATTGGCAGGCAAAGATGACCTATGGAAGGGGATAACATCAAAGTACAACCTTTGTGCATAGGTTGACTATGTCAAGAAGGAACATCAATAGACTCGCCATGCTTAATTAAGAAATAAGAAAACACCTTTTGACAAAAATGATCACAAGGAAATTGTAAACTACTTTACAAATAATATCAAAACTGGATTAAAAATAGAGGATATTACAAGATCCTTATTGTCATAACCTGGCTATGGGACATTAACCATCGCTATTCTAATTAAATAAATCCAGAAAACTGTCTTACTCCATAAGACTTCAGATTTTTCTGAGTAACAGCCAACCAAACATTCGATCCATTAATCAGCATACTGTTAATAAACGTCTTCCTAGGAGGGAAGGATCAAGCAAAGGAAGGTCTTTGATGTTGGTAATACCCCTAATGTAATCAAGAATTTGTTAAGGAGAATAACTAAAGCAAAGTAACAAGTCAGCAATCCTTAGAAGAGGCACAGGACAATGTGAAAGGACACAGCCTTGGGAACGGTTGTGTATTTTGAAGAAGAAGTGACTCTTCATTCCATTTGAAGAGGTATATGAGGCAAATCGATATTGGCATCAAAGGGGGCACGGAATGAGAGAGACAAATCAAGCGATCATTTTGGAGAAGAACATCATAAGCTTCCAGTAATTACAGAATTCAGTAAAAGAAGATAAGATCCAGATCAGACGTGTGTGGGCAGCAGATACACAATCAAGAACAGAACTCTAACTGATCCATTTCAGATCTGTTATACCAAGCATCTAATAGTATGGAAGGAGATCTGATTCAATAAAAGCAGACTAGCAGGTCAACATATAAGTAAATTACAGAAATTTAAGATATCAACAGAATTTTTCCATCTTTAAATTAGAATAATTAATTACTGCAGGGCATCATCCATCAATTGGTCAAGGAAGAACAGAAGCCATTTCAGAATTAATATACATAGTCAGCAGACATATATATCTCCAAGTATTTGGTCTTAAATCAAGACATTTAAGTTGGATTGCATTTGGTGATTCTAGGGCAAAATTTAGGAATGTCCCAATAGGGGACATTTCAAATGGTATTTGAAAATAAACACTGCCCCAATGCCTCAATATACTCCCAATATTATAGATCAAAAACTTAAGCAGAATATAAATCTGATCTAATTATAGTGGAAGATTAAAAGTATTGAGATCTTTGAATGCTTGTTGAATTTTTTTTTGTAGCTGCAAGAGAGTTTATTAAGCAAAATCTTGATAATTTTTCCAAGCAAAATCTTCAATCTTCAACATGTTGTTGACTCCTATTAAATCAATGTTGACCTTTTGATAATGTTGATAGTTCAAATTCCCAAATAATAATCTGCAAAGCTTAAGTAGGGCTAACATAAAAACCACAACCCATATTCAAAAGACTCTCAAATGGGTCCCATTCCCTTTAGTGGAGCCTGCTGCTAAAACACAATAATAATCTCCAACTCTCCAAACCTTTTCTTATTGCTGCAAACACTGAGTGAGAATTCATTTATTATAGGAATATGAATATTCATTGTGTGGAGCCCACAAAACACTTGGTAAGCTTAATCTAATACTAATAAACCTGAATTTTCTTCTGAAATCCCTTTTCCTCCTTTCTGATATCTCTGTCAAAAGAAAGACTCCCCACGTGGTATTGCTTCCTTTATAACAAGCTCCCACCTCCTAAGATAATTATAAATCATGCTGTGTTTGGTATATAATATTGCTAAATGCAATATAGTTGCTGTTGATATTACGTACAATATGATGCAATAAGTACCAATATTATTGTTGATTCTGATTCAACACTTAAATGTATGCTAGAGGATCTTGTCTCTTACCCGTACCTAGTGTAATTAATGTTAAGATTAACTCTGCTGTACCTAATATGTTCCTTGCTAGTTCAATGAGGTGATAAGCTTATACGACTAAATTGAATACGAATTGCTTAAACTGACTTGACATCTGAATCATGCAATTACTGGTAAAATAATAACCCGTATAGAAACCCCATTGCTTGCAACCAGTAGTGTTGTATGTGATGTAGAATTATGTTCTGGCAAGCAACTTGTGCCTGAGAAGGTAGAGGCTCACGGTACCAATCCCAATGGATTGAAAATAATTAGTAAGTCTATGTGAGCTTCTGGATTAGATTGTGTGAGCTTTTTTGTGTCAACGTTTCGGATCACACTCTGTGATCCATTATCAAGATGAAAGCATAGAGAGAGCACAAGGATGATGGATCACAGAGTGTGATCCGAAACATTGATACAAAAAAGCTCACACAATCTAATCCAGAAGCTCGCATAGACATACATATGGATTGTGGAAATCTACAGATATTGAATAATTAGTAATCCATTTCTATCCCCTCTCCTTCACTGGTTCAAATGTCTTTATAGCTTGATCCAGAATATGATAATAATATGATAGGTTGCGTATCCAAAAGATACATCTATTCATTAAGGCTTCTTTTCGTATGTTAATCGCACCTTTCCATATTGGATAACTAATTAAATAATAATCCACCGGTATCAGGTAACTTAATAATAATGATGACTAGTTTCTTATATTTGCTATCTTGATAACTTCCTCTACCTTTACATTATTGAGATAATGATTAACAATTAAACACTATGTCATCCCCTTGTGATTACTTCCTACATTATTTCTTCTCTTATCGTTCTGTGGATATGCTCCTTTAAACAAATGTAATTAATCAAACATCGGTACTAAGATACCGATTCAAACATTATTGTATTCGGTCTTCCTTGGTTGACCATAATATACCAAGTATGGTATCACCGCCACAGATACTAACAATACCCCTAAGATGTCAACAGACTGCTATTAATTCATAGTAACTATATATTCAAAACTACTCTCTCCTAAAATCAATAGACTTAATGACTTATCCAATATTAGTAACATCGTATTTTCAAATATAGATTATATTCTTCTTGACTGATGTTAATTCTGTTTGGAGGAGTTTGTCTTCTTTGCGTATGGGTAAGAGCTATTACTATCATCTGTTCTTTACGTAACGTAATCGATTATATCCCCTTATATTTACACTATGAGAGGGACATAGCAAATCTTTTGTCTTTGTTATATTGGCTGTTAATATTTTATAAAGATAATACTGCTTTCTCAGTCGTAACTACATTTGATGAAATTCAATTTGCGGACATCACAGAATACGTGAAGTCTGATGTAGCTGAGCCTACTGATGACACTGAGAAAGCGCAATGGTGAAAGAACAACGTCATGGCAAGGAAGATCCTAATTGATTCTATTAAAGATCATTTGGTACCTAGGATTTCCAAGTTGAATTCAACCAAGGAGATGTTTGAATGTCTTGAAAGTCTATATGAATTCAACAACTCTAGTAGAGCTCTAGCCTTGAGACATCAATTGTTACATATTAAGATGGCTAGAGGTGAATCAGTTGTGTCCTTTATGAAGATTTCAGAATTAAAGGATCAGCTCAATGCAATTTGTAATATTCCCCTCAGTTTTTTCCACAATTTTTTCCACAATTACATTCAACACAACACTTGTTATGGTTAGGAAATGAAAACCAAATGCTGTTGAAAGTAACCCTCCACTTTCTGATCACCCAGAGCCCAATCTGGGAGTGTGAGAGCATACAGTGTCGAGGGGATTGTTAGATGCCAATAATTGAAAATGATTACAATCTTCGACTGGCAAGCCAGCCCCTTCCGCTTATACAACGGGATAATGAAAACAATGCAATCACTTGGGGGTAGACCAGCCAAGGACAAGCTAAAGAACTGAAGAATGCAATCACTCAACCGCTTGTTCAATGGGAGGACTAGAAATGAAATTACAATCAACTCTACCGCTTATGCAGCGGGAGAACAGTATTACAATATTCAAAATAGGCAGCAAAGCCAGCCTCTTCCACTTATGCAATGGGACTAAGAGCAATAATCCAATTAGATAGCTGTTAGTACTACTAACCAGCTTTACAATGCACAATATGGATTACAATTTAAGGGAAATCACTATTCCAAAGATAGGCAGCAAGGCCAGCCTCTTCCACTTATGCAGTGGGACAAGGAAGAACAATAGAACCTGTTGTTAGTACTACTACAAGCATTACAATATGAATCATAGCATATAAGAGTGATGAACCAAGTGCATTAACATGACCAACAGCTGCAAATGAAACCAAGTCCTTTCTCTTCACACCAATGAACTCACACACCCCAAAACCAACTCCAAACACCAAAAACTCTAATTCTGATATACTCCCAGCACGCTGAAAACACACAGACCAGCAACACCAATTCTCACTAAAACACTCACAACTCACCCAATTCTTAACCAAATGACACAAAACTGAAAGCAAATGATCACTAGGAGGTAGGCAATCATTCCTAGGACAATAAAACATGGCAAATCGACCCCAATAATTTATGCATGCATTCCAAAGCGCTCAGCCACATGGTATGACCAGCTAAGGTACAATTTTGCAAAAATAAAATCCAAAACACCATTTTAAGCTCTATAAACTTGCAAAATGAATCGCCTAAACAATAAAGAAAGAAAGATGAAATACCCAGAATGAGGAGAATGACACACTAAGACCTACGACCCAAAATCCACTTCAGCACACTCCGCGACTAGCAACAAGAACACACTACAGCACTCCCAAAAATCAGAAATCTAATATATAAATCTAATATGCCTAGGAGGTAAGCGTTCCCCGAAGCTTTCACTCTACATTTCGGCAACATTTCATTATAAAAATTCTTAGATACCAAAAACAAGAGCCCAACACTCTTATTTATAGACTTTGTGTCTCCAAATTCAAATTCACATTCCCTCCAAATGAACGTCAAACCCAAATGCACATTCACTTCACATTATTTTGAAATTACATTTCATTTCTCCTTTCTCCAAATCGACCTTCTCATAGGAGCAAATATACTTTATAAAAATGACAATAAAATCATAATGTAGCATCCAAGGTAGATAAGTGAAATATATTATAAAATTAACTTATTTCTCCATAAGGCATCCATCTTGCCTTATTAATATTTCACTTTATAAAGTATTTTTCCTCAACAATAAATCGCCCAATATATAATTAAGGAAATGACTTAGATATCAATATAACTTAAGCAATCCCTTTGAAATAAATTGTCCAATCTTTGCCTCAAATTATAATTTAATTTAAAACACCATTTTTCATCAAATACCGAACCTGCCAAAACAAGCTCCAAGGATATGGGGAAACAAGCTGAGAGAATTGCCTTGCCAGAAATAGCCATCTGAACAAGCCTACTGACATCCTGCTAAAAATGGTACTTACTAAAAATAGCATACTGCTAAAAATAGTAAGTGTTTCCAAAGTGATTTTAACCACATTCTGAGCAGTTGTCGCACTTAGTAAAAATAGTAAGTCCGGAAAAAGTCACCCGATGCACATGCATGTCAAACCATCTTGAAGCTCTCTAAAAACCCAGAAGGAATCCAGAATCCAAACTGTCAAACTCCCACATACACCCTCTGAAAACACCAAAGAATCCTCCTAGAAAATGGGAAACCCTAATTTTTGCTCTCGACTAGCCTACAGGTCTCTGAAATAGGCTAACGGCCAACTGAACTAATCACTGCGGAGAAGGGAACATTACACAATTGGAAATTCCATTTAAGACAAAGATCTTGTTATGTTGGCCATGAATGGCCTTCCACACTCATGGGAATCCTTTATTCAGGGTATCAATGGAAGAGTTGAACTTCCTAAGTTTGACCGATTGAGAGTTGATTGCATTCACGAGGAATGCAGGTTAGAAGCTAGAGGTAATGGACGTAAAACTCATCATGAAGATGATCATGTACTTGCTGCCCATACTTCTAAAGGAAAAGGGAAGACAGGTAACTTTAAGAGGTTCAGAGATAAGAATTTTGACTCAGCTCCTGAATCCAAGAAAAAGAAGAAAGATCTATCCAGGATTCAATGTTTCCATTGTGACAAGTTTGGTCACCTTGCTAGAGATTGTAACTCTAGACCCAACCATCAAGCTGCTACCACTAATGTTGAAAATGCATCTCCCCCTAGAGAGTCTAGTGAAATTTCAGAAGGGTTCTTGTTTGTTTCTGCTCTCTCCAATAATATTCCTACTGACAGTGATTCATGGCCTATTGATAGTGGAGCCTCCCGCCATATTTCAGGTTATCGTGAGCATCTCTCCAATTTGAAAGAGAAAGACTCTCACTTACAAGTTATCATTGGTGATGATGCTTGCTATTCTGTGAAGGGTGTTGGTTCTACTTCATTTCTCGTAGATTCAAGTGTTTCTCTTCATTTGAGTGATGTTCTGTTTGTTCCTGGTATTAAGAGAAATCTGATTTCCATTTCAGCATTGGAAGATAAAGGTTATAATGTTGCATTTGTTGATGGAAAAGTCCTTGCATGGAATAACTCAAGAATTAAGACAGCTCATGAGATTGGTGTACGCCATGACAGTCTTTATAGACTTTCTGCTCATCCTATTCAAGTTTTTGCACACAATTCAATAAGCTCAAGTGAGTTGTGGCACAAAAGATTTGCTCATCTAAATTTCAGAGCCTTGTCTTCCATGGAGAAGGTGGTAGTCGGCCTTCCATAGCTAAATCAAGATCATGAGGGTGTCTGCAAAGGGTGTGCTCTAGGTAAGAACATTAAACATCCATTTCATAGTAGTGAAAGTAGAGCAAAAGATGTCTTGGAGTTGATTCAGTCTGATTTGTGTGGGCCTATGTTGGTTGCTTCATTTAGTAGCTTTAGGTATTATGCTACTTTCATTGATGACTTCTCTCGTAAGTCATGGATTTATTTTCTAAAATCTAAAGAGTCTGATGAAGTGTTGTCTAGATTTAAAGAATTTAAAGCTCTTGTTGAAAATTTGGCAAATAAGAAGATAAAGATCTTAAGGTCTGATAATGGGGGTGAATATACTTCTGGTATATTTCAAAAAATTTGTATTGAAGCTGGGATTAAGAGGGAGTTTTGTGTCCCTTATAATCCGCAACAAAACGGTGTAGTTGAAAGAAAGAACATGTCCATTATTGAGGCAGCGAAAGCCATGATTCATGATCAAGGCCTTCAAACAGTTTTATGGGCAGAAGCTTGCAAGCCAACGGTATATGTTCAGAATCGCAGTCCACATAAGACTCTAGATAATATGACACCTGAAGAAGCTTTCACAGGTTCCAAACCAGATATTAGTCATCTCAGAATTTTTGGATGTCCTGTGTATTTTCATGTTTCAAAAGATAAGAGATCAAAGTTAGAACCTTCAGGAAGGAAAGGCATTTTTGTTGGTTATAGTGAATCATCAAAAGCATATAGAATTTATATTCCAAGTCAAAAGCAGATTGAAATCAGCATAGATGTCTCTTTTGGAGAAGATGTAGCTTGCAAAAAGTCTAAAGAATCTATTACGGAATTGATAGAGAAGATTTTGTGCCTTCTCTAGATATGGATATAGCTGTTTGGAATTCTCCTTTTGTGATTCAGAGGGAGACTTCTGAGTTAGAGGATCCTGTTGATTCTGTTGATCCTATTGATACTGCTGCTGGTCCTAGTAATGCTTCATCTGATAAGAAGAGAGAATTGTGGGCCAGGCATACTATGCAAGAAGCTGAAAAATATGCAGCCCCATGTGGCACTTTCGGGGAAAGTAAAAGACCTCATAAGTTTGCAGGATATGTTGCTTTGATGAGTCATATCATTGCATCTGAGCCTTCAAGTTTTGAGGAGGCTTCAAAACAGCAAGTATGGAAGGATGCTATGATGGAGGAGTACCAATCCATAATCAAGAATGATGTGTGGGACATAGTTCCTAGGCCCAAAGGTATATCTATTGTTTCCTCTAAGTGGTTGTACAAAATTAAACATGCAACTGATGGGAGTGTGGAAAAATATAAAGCTAGATTTGTAGCTAGAGGGTTTTCTCAAAAAGAAGGTATAGACTATGAAGAGACTTTTGCACCTGTAGCACGTTACACTTCTATCAGAACAATTATAGCTGTTGCAGTTATTAAAGGATGGAAACTTCATCAAATGGATGTGAAGACGACTTTCTTGAATGGGATAATTGAAGAAGAGGTTTATATTGAACAGCCAGAGGGTTTTGAGATTCATGATAAGGAATCACATGTGTGCAAATTGAAAAAGGCCTTGTATGGCCTTAAGCAAGATCCGCGTGCATGGTATGAGAGAATTGATCATTACTTATTGAGCTTGGGCTTTCTTACAAATGATGTTGATCCTAATTTATATTTCAAGGTAATTGATGATAAAGCCTTAATCTTAGTACTTTATGTTGATGATTTGTTTCTCATTGGTGAAGATGATCTCATTATTAAATGTAAGGAGTTAGCTTCTGAGTTTGAAATGAAAGATCTTGGTCTTATGCACTACTTTCTTGGACTTGAGGTATGGTGAAGACCAAATGAGATTATCTTAAGTCAAGGGAAATATGCTCTTGACATTCTGAAAAGATTCGGTATGTTAGATTGTAAGTCCATGGTTACTCCTATGGAAGCAAATCTGAAAAAGTTACATGAGGATGCAGCCACTTCAGATTTAGTTGATCCCACTATGTTTAGGCAATTAATTGGTTCATTAATGTATTTGGTTAATACTAGACTTGATATATGTTAAGTTGTTAACGCTCTAAGTCAGTTCATGTGTGAACCAAGACATATTCATCTTGTTGTAGCTAAACACATTTTGAGATATGTACGTGGTACAGTGCGATTTGGTCTAAAATATTGCTCTTGTGAATAGTTGAACTTGCAGGGTTTTTCTGATTCAGATTGGGCACGTTGTGTGCCTGACAAAAAGAGCACTTCAGGATGTTGTTTCAGCCTAGGTTCAGCTATGATTTCCTGGTGCAACAGGAAACAATCTTGTGTTGCTCATAGTACAACTGAAGCGGAATATGTTGCTGCTAGTGTTGCTGCTAGAGAAGCAGTGTGGCTTCGCAAATTGCTTGCAGGGTTGCTTGGACAGCCTTTGGAACCTGCAATGATTCTTTGTGATAATCAAAGTTGTGTAAAGCTTTCAATTAATACTGTTTTCCATGATAGAACCAAGCATGTGGAAATAAAATACCATTACTTGAGAGATATGGTTCAAAGGAAAGCAGTGTTGCTCAAGTACATTTGCACAGAAGAACAAATAGCGGACATTCTCACTAGCTTCTTCCTAGAGTGAATTTTTGTTATTTTTGAGACAAGCTTGGTATTGTGGAGAATGATACTCTTGCTGAGAGAGAGTTTCAACTTCAATGAATCTTTTACATGTTGTTAATGAGTTCTTCTCTATGAGGGAGAAGTTCGAGGTGCAATCCCTTGTTAATGCATTCTTCTCTGCAAGAGAAGTTTGAGGTGAAAGCCCTTGTTCCACCCTCTAGGAGTAGCCATGGTAGAAGTCATGTGTGAGACTTCATGATTTAGTTTTCTGTTCTTTCACCCTCTGAGAGTAGCCATGGTGAATGTCATGCTGAGATGACAATATTGTGTTGAAAAAATATAAAAAAATAAAAAAATAAATAATAATAAAATCTGTGATGAGATTTTGGTTACTAACATTTCTTGTTGCAGCTTCTTATGCTTGTCATATTAAGAGTTGGCAAGACGTATGAATAATCTCTCTCTTGCTAAGAGGGAGTGTTGAAGTTGTTTTTGTAGCTGCGAGAGAGTTTATTTATCTTTGATGACTCGAGCTGATTTATTTAGAGCTGGGACCATTCTTTTCGTGGTCAATGCATGTTCGGGAGCTTCTTCCTTCGTATTCCTTTCTACCGTTCTCTCTGCTGAGTCAGCATGTCATACGATTGCATACATCTTGAGGTGAATGGTGTTTTTTGAGTGACTGGGCAACAGCTGGATAATGTCGATTCATGTTCATCAATTTTATTGTGCCGACAAGTTTTGTATGTGTCTACGTTAAGCTTTGTAACAGCTTGGAGAGTTATGGTTCTTTGGAATGCGATGAGTCTTTGCAATTGTGATTCTTTCACCTCCCGTGAGAAATGCCTTAGTGTTGATCGTAATATATATGTGTGATGAGATATTTGTATAGGTCGGTTTTTCAAGAATATCGCGAGGCATGTGTGATTGTCGAGCTTGTTGTGAGCATCGTTTCTTATGTATTCAGTATTGTGAGTCTTGAGAGGCTATGGTTACTCTAATTCTACAATCAAGGAGTTGATTCTGAAAAGGAAGTTTCTCAGGCTTATCGATTGCATATTGAAGCCATCACTATTTTGTATTTGTTTTGGAGATCTCAATAAAGGCGTTATCTTTTGTGGGCTGGGTTTTTGTTGATGTGTATTTTGTACACGACCAAACACAGAATAAAATACCTAAAGGTACCTTATCCTCTCTTGAATAAAGTCTCTGAATGCTGAAGATATCGCGAAAAGGATCAATCAGGATGACTTCAAGGTTCTTCGTTGTAGGATCTCTACATGTGGATAAGCTCTTGTGGTATGATGTGATTTGCTGGAATCACAAGGGGACCTACACTCAATGACTTGAACATCTGATTTGTTGGAATCACGAGTCCTATTTACTAACTGGAAGACAAACAAATGGCAAAAGATGCAAGGTTCGGGAAGTCTACTCTACTACCTAGAATGCGAGAAGATGGATGAATGACTAGGTGGATTCCTACTGGGCTAGGTCTCACCATCAGGCTGAACAATTCAACACCAACTCAGTGCGATCTTCTAAGAGATGCTTCCAATATGTTTAAATCGTACACCATCTGACAATGATCACCATTCAAGAAAATGCATGAAACAATAGACGTGTAACGACTTATGATTAAGCTCATTTGTTCCAGTTGACCACGCAAGGCGCACTTACCATCAGCAAGAGGCTAGTGGTTTGGATTAGATGGATCCCACACAAGTGCATTCAACAATTTCCTTCATTCGATCTAATCATCTACAATCTAGAATTGAAGATTCAACAAGAAACCATGCATATTGCAAAAAACGACACACTTCACCATTACTTCAATGAAAATGGAGTTTGTTTACAATCAATGGCAACAATTTCTTGCCTTGTCCTCCTATTCTACTCTAATTGCTATTCTTATCAACTGACTAATCACCTTCTAACTACTCTCTACTCACTAACTCTTTTCTACTATCTATTCTATTATTAGCCTTTCACAAATGAAGAGTCGGGGCTTATATAGTGCCCACAATACAATTCGATGGCTAAGATCAATTTGAGATCAATGGCCAAGATTCAATAATGAAAACCCTAATTAGGGTTTGTTACAAGTTACAACCATTACATAACATTTAATGCTTGACCAATGATAAAATTACATCTCTAGGACACATGTCTTCTCTGGAAAAATCGACCAATGGATAGTTGGGGTAGGTACATCGAAGTTTGTGCCACCTCCCATGAGTTAGGTACATTGAATCTGGACATGCTGAGGTGGACCACACCGACTGGAGAAGTGATGATTGGGATGCCACCTCGTCCGACACTTGGTTGATGTCAATTTGATGTCGCTGAGAAGCTAGCTTTAATTAACTCTTCTGAAACTATCTGCTTCTTCAACGAACCCTTGCTCTAACTTCTTTTGTCTTTGATGTGCAGGATGATTGATGTACCTCGCCTTGGAATGCTGGATTGGAAGAAGTTAGTCATGATGATGCTTGACTGAAGAAGGCCATCCTTATCCTTGCTTGATCTTCTTTGATGAGAACCTGCAGACTTGTAGATCCTCCGGACTTTGGAGTCGCCATCTTGATACCTACACAACATTTCACAATTAGCAATATATCTTGAAGTGTAGAAATATAGACTAAAAAGGAAGATTTAAGATTTTAATTAGGAAACTTCATGATAAATCTAGAGTTATCATTTCCTAATTAACCATGCAATACTTAGACTTTTCTAAAAATGTGTCTAAAAATCAAACCTTCAACAATGGTGTCAAGATGATTTCACCATACCTCCTCGAGTATTAAACTCTAAGAAATGATGCAAAAATAGATGAATTTCGCTAGGTAAAGTGTAGATCCAAGCTCTCTTGAATGAATGGCGCCTCCTCTAGCTTGGGAAAGCATAAAACTCCACTTCCTTCTAGCCTTCCAACACTAGAAAGAAATTCGCTCTAAGTACACCAGATTTCGCACCTCCTTCTAGCTCCCCAAATTCCCACTTAAGGCAATGATTGAATGATTTGAAATGTGAAAAAACTCCTCCAATATATAGAGCGCTTACCCCTTTGCTCCCTCTACGCCGACTTGGCAAAAAGAGGTTAAAAATAAATAAATTTCCAAAAAAAAGGGGGGCCGACTTGGCAAAATAAGTGAAAATAAGGCCTTGTGCGCTCCACATTTAATTTTAATTTAATAAAAAATAATTTTAAATGCCTTCACAATAAAAGTTCGATTTTTTAAGGCCTAAAATCAATTTATTAAATGCCAAAATGTCTTTATTTAATGCCAATTTAATTTTAATTTTTTCAAATGCCCCAAAGTTAGCAAATTTTGGTGAATTTCAAGGAATGTCAACATTCAATTAATGCAAAAAATGAAGGATATCATCAATTTCGCCCTGTACCCTTAGTTAAGGCCAGGGGCGATTTTTCAATCTAGACCTTGCATACCTCCTTTTTTCCGCCCAAAACTTCATCTAGACATTTAAATGGCATTTTTAACTGGAATTTTGAGTTTGATTTCATTTGATATTTAGGAGGAAATTGTATTTATTCCTTTTTCGCCCTGGACCCTTAGAGAGGGTCAAGAGCGATTTTGCAAATTCAAGCTTATCCATCTTTTGTTAGTCCTCCAAATTTTCTTCAATGGGTAAAACATACCTCTACGCATCCATTCCAACCAAAAAATTGCTTTGACCTTGCAAGAAAAATGAACTTTTGAGAATTTCGCTCTGGGCCTTCAGAGAGGGTCAGGAGCGCTTTTGCAAATTTAAGCTTGTCCATGCCTTGTTGTTTCTCCAAATTATCTTCAACGGATAGAACACACCCTCTTCCATTTATTTTAATCACAAAACTTGTTTTGTCCTTGCAAGAAAATTGTACTTTTAGAATCTAGCTCCGAACCTTCAATGAGGGTCAGAAGCGCTTTTGCAAATTTAAGCTATTTTCTCTCACCTTTCCCTTTGAAATCACCTTGATCAGGAAGAACTTTCCTTTTTCATGCTATGAATAAATCTTTAAGCCCAACAAGTGATAAAATAATGTGTCTTTCAGAAAAATCGCTCTGGACCTTCAGTGAGGGTCAGGAGCGCCTTTTTTGCTTCTTGGTATATTTCCTTATTCTTTAGACTCCCAATCGCTTCTAAGGTATAAAACATCATCTCTTCCTCCTATCCAAGTCAGGTTTTGCCTCAAAATTTCAAACAAAGAGGAGAATCTTGAAAAATCGCCATGGGCCTTCAGTAAGGGTCAGGAGCACCCTTTGTTTTTTTGGGTTGATTTCCTCCTTTATTGACCACTCAAATTATATTCAACGGATAGAACATGCTTTCCTTGATCTCTTCCAATCATAAAATCACTTTGATCCTGCAAGAATGGTGCAAATTTGAAAATCAAGCTCTGAACCTTCAGTGAGGGTCAGGAGCGTTTTTTGCCATCATGATCAAATTGTTTCACTTTTCATCTCGAAATTCCTTGGCTAAGGAAGATGTTATCTTGTTTCATGCTATGAATAAATTCTCATGTCCAAAAAAGGATAAAATGGTGTGTCCACAAGAAATTCGCCCTGGGCCCTCAGAGAGGGTCAGGAGCGAATTTGCCTTCTCTAGGCAAAACTCCTTCATCCTTTGGTCTTCAAACGGGTTTGGGGCTTCATCATGCTCATTCCACCGCTCTTCTTGCCTTTAATACCTCATCTTGACCACAACAATGCTAAAAATGACCTTCATGGAGAATTTCGCCCTGGGCCTTCAGTAAGGGTCAGGGGCGAAATTATCTTTGTTGCCCAAAATTCAACAATTTTCAAACTTTCAAACTTTCAAATGCATCCAGTAACGTCCAATATTCTCTCCGGGAAAATCTGCACAAAACAAGTTAGCCAAAATTAGCGAGAAATAAACTTGAACCACATTTTCGCCCTGGACCTTCAGCAAGGGTCAGGAGCGAAATTTACAATCTAGGCTAAATTGCTCAATCTTTTAGTTTCAAATCACTTCACAAGGCAAGGTAAGATCATTTTCAAGGCCAGGAACAAGGTTTCAAATTCAAGCGAGTTGGCAAACGAAATCTACAATGAATTTTGCTCTGGACCCTCAGCAAGGGTCAGGAGCGAAATTCCTAATCTTGCCCAGAATTCTTCATTTACTCAAGGTGTTCAACCAATTCCAAAGTCCAAACAAAATGCTTTGCAAATCAAAATTTGGTCAAATAAGGCCAGGAATGAGTCTTAGGTTGATTTTCGCCTTGGACCCTCTGGAAGGGTCAGGGGCGAGATTCGCCTTGGACCTCCTGAGAGGGTCGGGAGCAAAATTCGCTTTGGACTCTCTGTCAGGATAATTTTATGGAATATAACATTAATGATGAGCAGCTTATTTTGCATGAGCTGATTCTTTGGCATGTGCTGTGGTTCCAACCGTAGGATCTGCCTTTGGTACTGATAGCTATGGATATTGACCAACTTCCCTCTAGCCTGTGGCCAATCTTCCCCATCTATCTATGATATATTGGTCAATGGTCTATCCTTATCGGTCAATGGAGTCTACTGGCACGGGATATGGATCTTCAACAACCGCTGGTTATGGGTCATAAACCTTACATACATGGGAAAAAGGAAGGGTTCATCGGGACCAAATATCTATGTAGAATAGGAAGGAATACCAAGCAAAGCTCCTTATAGGAGCTGGAGCGGGAAGGAATGCAAGGAATTGGCTCTGCATTGGGATCTGCTACTTAAACTACTGCTTTGGTGCTGCTTGCCCCTTTGATTCTGGTTCACGGATAGATGGAAAAAGGTCAAAAGATGAAACCGCAACTACTGACTCTGTCTCTTACTATGATGTCTTTTTTACTTCCTATGCTACCGACCAAACGTATGCATCCATCACGGCGCAACGGTAAGCTTATTGGTAACTGGCATTTGATCTGGAACCGGATCTGTATATACCCTGTAGCTCCTACTTCTGATGTTCCAAAATCGCTCGATGTTCCGACATAGCCTATTACTCCTATAAGTTCTGTTCCAAGATCTGTACGTGTTCCTAGAAGCTTTGTAACGCATATGCGGTTGCTAGTGTTCCAAGAAGCGAAGATCCAACATTATAGAGTGTTCCAAGTGATGTTGATGTTCCGACATAAGCTTGTGCTCCTAAGAGTTATGTTCTAATAGAAGATTCTTTCCCAATAAGTATAAGTGACATTTCCTTTTATCCTTCTTCTTTCTTATACTTTAAGTTATATTCCATATATACTTTCAAGATGTTTGAGAGTGGTTTCAGACCTCCAGGAGTTATATTGCAAAATCTAGTTTTTGGAGGTTTTTCAGTTTCCAAACTTAGTCAAATTTCAGGATCAGGACTTCCAGACTTAGCCAAATTTCAGGATCAGGACTTTCAGACTTAGCCGATTTTAGGATCAAGACATCACTCCAGCAGGACCTGCTATCCAAGTGATCCCCTTTGGAGACACTCAAAATGCAAAGGCTAACAGACAAAACCCTAAAAGACTTAGAAAACAAACCCTAAAAAGCAAAAAGCAGGGGTCCCCATTTGCAATGGGGCGATGTGTGAAATGGTCACAACAGTTTTTCACCCTCAAGTGGAGGATTTTCCCAGGATAAGTTTTGTGCTTCTGTTGTTTTGTGTATAAGCTTTTGTTCTTTGCTCTGTTTGCCACATACGGATAAAAAATTAAATGCAAAAAGTAAATGCACAGAACATAATGGAAATATATTAAAGAACCAGTCTCTATATTAATTCAATAGTCCATGTACATCAAGTGCTTATAACATTACACCTAGATACAACTATGATGATGCTACTTTGAAGGAAAGGTATGCAATATATAATACCCGAAGGGGTGCGACCAACCATCGCATCCAACTCCCCTTTAGGACGACTAACTGACTGCCGAAACTCATAATTACCGACAACATAACATAATACGACAACATGACATGATTATTCCCGGCAACATCATCCCCCCCAAGAAAAGAAGTTGTCTCCGGACAACTTAATACAAAATAGAGATGACATTAAACAAAACCAAGGTAGAGAATTGCATGAACTGCTGATGCCAGTGGAGCCTGGAACTCATACACCTGCTGCGCCCTCGCCTGAAAACCCTTTTGTGCTACCATCCGATGCTCAAGTGCGGATGTCACCATTATTGCTTCCGCAAGGAGTTTTTTTTTCCTTGACATCACAGTCCTCTTGTGCCTAAACCAAACTTGTCTGCAAAACATACTTTTTAGTCTCAGCCTCCACCAACTGCTACTCAAATGATACTGTCTCCCTAGCCAATTTGTCCTCGATAGCCACCCGCACTACCCTCTCGGCATCCAACTCCTGGGTACACTAAGCTAAGTCTCACGCTACTACTGCCTCCAACCTGGTGGTCAGCTCCTTGCGAGCCCTCTGATCATCCACCAAGGCAACCTCACGTCCAGTCGAGACATACTCTGAATTCCTCAAAGCGTACCATTCATGCCTGGAAGTGGCCACAACCTTCTAGCACAAAGGCTAGGAGATGCCTCAAATCCTCTATCACACTCCCCAAAGGCTGATAACTGAACTGAATAACTCCCTGGTGTCATACGACTTCGCGTTCTTGCAATGCCTTCCTTCAAACTCTGTTTGTTCGCAACCTCCAAATCCGTCTCCCTCTACAGCTTATGGCTTCCCCGCCAATGCTTAGCTTCAGGCTTCTTTCTCACAGTACGAAACAACCCCAACACTTACCATGACTTCTCTAATGCCTTCGCCCAACTCAAAAAGTGTATTGTAGCTCAAAAATAAACTGGGGGTCTGGGGGCAGTGCCCCCAGCGGGGTCTGGGGCAGCACCCCAACGAGGTCGAGGGGCAGCGCCCCTCGCGGGGTCCGAGGGCAGCGCATCATTTTAACACCTTCAAAACCACACGGAAGTCCATGGCAGACATCATTTTTGTGATATTTTAAGATGCCAAAAACCAACTTCTCCACTCTAATTTTTCAGTGTCCTGGCTCCAGACTACATCGAATGATTTTAAATCTGGTCGTCTTTTTTTTTTTTTTTTTATTTCTTCACGCCACTGCCGTGCTCCTTCAGGCCTACGGACTGTAATGTCCCAAGCCCGTACAGAGGTTATCTGCCAGACGATGGAGTAACTTGTACGGTGACTGGGGTCACCCGAAGCTTGGTGTCGTACAGTGATTGCTCTCCCGTACAGTGGCTGGTCATACGATGGATGAATACCCACCGAGTTCCACCCTAGGTCGGTGACCTCTGTCGATGGTGGTGCACCATACGGGGTCCCACCGCACGGTGTGCACCGTACAGTGTCCCACCACACGGTGGTCGACCGTGGTGGTTCCACCGTATAGTGGCCCCCCGACGGTGGTTCCACCGTGGCCACGATTTTTTTTATTTTTTTTTTCAATTTCCTAATCTAATTGTCCAAAGAGTCTTCAGCTCGGGCCCCATGTCTCGAGGATCGCCCTTCATCCTTCTCGATTTGCCTCGCCCAAGAGTCTCCCACTTTGGTCTCGTGCCTCTTGAGTCCCCTTCCATCCTCTCGGGTCCCCCTCCGGCCTCTCGGGTCCCCTGCGCGCTTCTCGTGGTAGGGTTTCAATTTGGACCCGTTGATGGCAAGTCTATTTTCAATAGCCATCCGAAGACCTGGAACCATAAATTCTACAGGAACCACGGTCTCCTTCCCGTACATAAGAAGAAGAAGAAGAAGAAGAAGAATAAAGATTTTGAAGGCTGTGGCCTTCCACACAGGGTTCCAATCGTTGCCGACACGAATGATTTTGGGATTATCTACGTCACCGAGGTTTGGGGCGTCTCCCTTCCAATATTCTCTATATTCCGGCAGGTACACCTCCTCTGTTACTTGCTCTGGTTCCTCTACTTCGAGCCTGTAGCTCTGGAACATTTCGTAATCCTCCATCTGCCAGTGGAAGAGCCCGTTCAATGACCCCATCTCATCCTCGAAGCACTCTCCTAGTTTGAGAATCCCTTCGTCGTTGGGCTCCCTGCAGCCCTGTCCTTCGTCCCTCAGGTCACCTTCTCTTTCACCCTCCGATTCCGAAGATGATGCCAGTTCCTCACTAACAAACTGCGTCCCAAGGTCTATGATAAACTTCCTTCCTCAATTTTCCATAGACAGAGTGTTCTTCTTCCAGTTGTGGGTGGCCTTGGCTGCCACTAGCCACCCTCTCCCTAAGATCGCATCATACCCTTTTTTCTTTAGTGGGATTACCATGAAGTCTAGTATGAAGGGTTGCGTCCCGATGGTAACTTGTTGGCCCATCAGTGTCCCGATAGGTTTAATTCCATGCTGATCTGTTCCCAACAGATTGAATGTAGATGGCCACAGTGTCGGCTTCCCCAGCTTCCGCTAGGTTTCTTCTGGAAGAACATTCACTCCTGATCCACCATCTACGATGGTATCAGTTAGAATGGTGCCAAGGATACCCATCTCCACAATGGTCGGGTTCCTTCCAGTGTTAACTGCCAGCAACTTGGGGTCTATTGCAGACCCCCCAGGAACATCTGTGCGTGGTTGGGAGAGATTATTCACCAACGCCATTCGTAATTGAGGCATCGTCTGGAGGAGGTCATGTGCCTTCACAGGCACCTCCAGTTTTAAAATTTGATTTAGTATAGCCTCCTTCGCCTCCAGTCGGCTGGAAGTACCAGTCGTACCCTTCGCCTTCGCCCCCTCTCGTATCTCTTTCTCGATTTCTTCCCGTGCTTCCCGTACCCTTCGCTTCTCCGTCTCCGAGTCTGGGCACATTGCTTGTCCGGCTTGGGAGCGGGTTACGACCAACACTTCCTCTTCTTTGGTTTCCTCGATATTGAGCAAGTTGACGCCGGACTTCGGGCGGGTGGTGTCTTCGTGGTCTCCCTATCCGCACCATTTGCACAAATATTGCGTTGCCTCTCCCTTCGGGCAGTCTCAGGTGAAGTGCCCCCACTAGCTGCACGCTCTACATTGTATCATCGGTCGGCCTTTGGAGTCGTATTGGATCCAGCTCCTTGTATTGTTATTGTTGTTTCATCCTCCCCATCGGTTATCTCGGTAGCCTCCCGATGTTGCATTGTTGTTCGCCTGGGAGCTGCTGGTACCGCCCGATGTAGTTGGTTGTTCCTGCGTAAGCAATACTTGTTGGTTTCATGTTTTCATGTTGTATGGGCACTCCTTGATGGAATGTCCCATCACTTGGCAAATCTCACAAAAGGCCTTCTTCAAACAAGTACCCTTCGTATGTCCCTCCTCTTTGCACTCCGTGCACCATACATCCCCTTCGGTTCGACCCGTGCTTCTCATTGCTTTAAATTCTCTCCTCATTCGCTCCATGTCTTTCTGGAGCGCTTGCACCTTTTTGCCGAACTCACCATCGCTGTTGCTTCCCTCAGAAGAGTCATCATCCTCGAACGAGCTATCCTTCTTCTTTTTCTTCTTGGATGTCTTGGTCTCGCTCTCGAGATCCATCGCTCTATTATATGCATCTTCGTACGAGGTTGGTGGAACGATTTTCATCTTCTTCCGAAGGGAGTGTTTCAGTCCCTCCACGAACCATCTCTTTTTCAACCCATCCGCTAGTTGACTCTTCATTTTCCCCAACAGTTCCTTGAGCCGCCGACTATAGGCTCGGACCGTCTCGTTCTTGTTCTTCTTTGTGCCATAGATTTCGGCTACTATTTCATTGTCATCTTTGAGGAGGCGGAACTTTGTCTCGAACTCCTTCTTCAGGTTGGGCCATGTGCCGACTTTGGCCTTATCCGTATTGGACTATAAGTCGATGGCCACTCCCCTTAAGGTTGCTGGAAATTGTGTTACCCATTCGCCCTGGTCGGTAACACCGTTCGCTGACCATATGGTTTCGCAAGTGCGGCAATGGCAGACGAGATCTTCCTTCCCGTCGCCATTGAACTTCGGCAGCTTCAGTTTACTGGCCATCCCACCGCTAGGTCTCACTCCTCTGGTGCCTTGTGTGCTTGTACCTGGTGATCCTCCGCCTTCACCTCTTGCACCTGACCCTCCACTCATGGGTCCTCCAAAGAAGGTTGTTGACCCCGAACCGAACAAATTGCCTCCCGTACGGTACCCTTGTGCTCCCCTGGCATCGTCGGCCATACCGTCACCTTTGGTCGTCTCCCTCCAGTTGGTTGTCTCCCTCTGGTTGTCCTCCGAAATGGACAAGTTCTTTAGTGGGTCTCTGGTAGCGTTGATCAGATTTAGACTTCGCCTTGTTTGTTCCACCAACTCTTCGCGACTTCTTACCCTACAGTGGTATTCTGGCGAACTGTAGAGTTCTCCTTCAGCACCCTCCGTGACTCCTAGATTCCCTTCGGGCAACCCTACGATAGTATAGAGAGTGTAATCCTCTCCGTTTATCTCTGCATCCGCAACCTCCGTGACACCTCTTGGGTTCCCTTCGAGCAACCCCTCGGTCGGTCGTCCCTCGGCAAGCTGCCTTAGCCTACTCCTTCAATCTATTTATTGTCTGAGATTCAACGCTCTTTGTGCCACTTCCCATTCATAACTTTGCATCTTTTTATTTTTGTCCTTATTTAGTAAATTGGGCATAAATCACTTCCGTACATAGCAAGCACACACCATGTACACAAAAAAAAAACTTTTATTATTTTCCCTTTCGACCACAATTTATGTCAACATTGTGCCGGGATTATTACAGGGTTCAATTTCCCCTTCGCCTCTTGCCATCACGCTCTACGTCCCAACGACGATTGTTTTCTTCATACTGTCGAAGGACCTGTTGGCGTCGCTCCGCACGGGCAATCTCCTCCAGGCGGGTTCGCTGTGCCAGTGATGCCTGTGCAAGCAACTGGGGGAGGTGGTTCATCAACCGATTCGCTGCGGGGCTAACTTCCAATGCGGTCCACACGGCACTTGTTGGGACTTCAGCCTCCATGGCCTCTCTTCGGACGTAGGTCTCGATGGCCGCCTGAAGCAGAATTGAGAATTCCCTCGTTGCAGTGTCCTCTCCATCGTAGAGTTCCGTTTGTGCGTTGTCGGCCTCTGGGTTAATCTCACCGACGGTTAGGCCCATCGTGTCCATACGCCATCCGCTCCTTCCTTTCCCGAGTATGTCTAGGCAACGACACCAAATGTTTGCCACATACAGGTAACAATTAAATGCAGAAAGTAAATGCACATAACATAATGGAAATATATTAAAGAACCAGTCTCTGTATTAATTCAACAATCCATGTACATCAAGTGCTTATAACATTACACCTAGATACGACTATGATGATGCTACTTCGAAGGAAAGCTATGCAATATATAATACCTGAAGGAGTGCGACCAACCGTCGCGTCCAACTGTCCTTCGGGACGACTAACTAACTACCGAAACTCATAATTACCGACGACAACATAACATAATACGACAACATGACATAATGATTATTCCCGGCAACATGCTCTATTATATGTATTCTGGTTCAATTTCTAACAATGCTTAGTTCCTTTCTCATGTCTCCAAGAAAATACTGAAGCGAATTACTCTGATACTTTAAGGCCTATTGCACTCTCTAACATGACCTGCATGAACACTGCACTAAAGAGATACGTTACAGGTCTATTTTGCAAGAATATTGACCTGCAAAGGGAACTGGAGCAATCTGTCTATTCTGGAGAGGATGTTGACCAACAAAGAGGACTGGTACTGTGGTGCATCTTTTGTGAGGATCTCACCCATCAAACGTGATCAGATCAGTCCTATGCTTTTTCTAATCCCAAAGCAGGATATCAATCAGAAAAGTATGTCAACAAAATTTTGGACCCTCCTTGTCATAACCCTTAATATGCCTTCCCTCAAGAGAGAAGCAATCAACTGTATATTGATATTCCAACAGAGGACATGCTAAGCCAGCACAGATAAAAATTTAATTTTTAGCCTTAATATGGGTAATGACATTATCAATTTCTTATGACATGCTTCTAAATTTCTAACATTATCCTCATATTTTTCCATAAATTTCTGAAAATTTGGCTATAACCTCGCATATTTTCTTTTTTGGAAAACCAAGAATTCAATACCTATACTAAATGTAGTTATGCCATTAGTGAAACCCATTTTTACCCCTTGACATGGACTGACTATTGATAACAGAAAAGTGTCAAGGAGGAAGACTAATAGCTATTATATAATATTTATAAATGTGTTTGATGACTAATAGCTATTATATAATATTTATAAATGTAAATAAGAAAATCCTGAAAGACTGAATGAGTTTTTATTGCTATAAATCTTGGTGTGCATTTTATTAGGGCTTAAGTTGAAGTTGATCATGTCCCTAGTTAAGAATAGAAGTCCACTAAGGTTGCTTGTTCATGATTCCCGATGCTTGATTGAAAGGTTTATTTTACCCATCCAAAACTCAATATTGGTACTACTCGTTAATAGTTTTTGGCATCAGTTTATCAATCATTTGTGTATCAATTCAATGTCAGAATTAGTTGTTTCTGGTCAAGTGGCAGGGTGTACTATCATAGTCCAGTATTTCAAACTAACAAGTTTTTGCAGATTTTTCATGGTTGCACATGTTCTAAGATTAAAGTGAATAAGTTCCAGGCCGATGGAGAAGATGGCATGGAGCTGTGAATGAATGTATTGACAAATAAAGGATCAGTAAAATGAGTCTAGAGGCACACTTTTAGAATCCTAAAGTTACCAGCCATCAGTCACATTTGAGTTTAGTAAATTGTGCAAGCATGATATAAAATCAGCACGCATGTTTGATCTCATAATCAGCAAGCGTAAGTGGCAGATCTGACTGATGGTTCGCACCAAGGAACAACAGAGAAGTGTTTTAAGTTTTGGCACACTTTCATATTACATTCTCATCTTTAGGAATTGTGCCCAAGGCGAAGTTTGAAGAGTCCTTCAAGCCAATGCACATATAAGGTGGTACTACAACTGCAAGCAAGGAAATCATGCTTAAGGTAGGAAAAAAATAACAGAAATCTGTTTGTAAGAATCAATCTACAGTTAGCAAAGGAAATTACACTTCATTTAAAATTTGTCTTGTCTAAGCATAGGTGTGATTCTTCTATTCTGCCAGAATTTAAAAATAGCGCTCATCTTTTCTAAAATCTAGCATGTCAAAAATATGTCAACATCTCTGAATATTGAACTCAAATCAGCATCTATAAATATAATTGCCACCATCTTTGCCCATGACAAAAAAGTATTTCCCACTCTTTGCAATGCTACAAACCTTTGACGCCGCTTCCAAATGAGCAAGATCCTTGTAAAAATCAAGGAGCTCAGACAGCTTGTCAGCAAGCACCTGCAATAATATAAAACAAGCAAGCAAATATTTATTTTGAGTATGGAGAAATCATCTTTAGACTTGGACTTCTAAGCCTTCAAAATTTCACCAAAACGAGAAAATTCATCATGATAACTATTTGCATGCATCAAATCCATAATTATTCCATTAATGATCATGGTAAATTATGAGAAATCAATCAAGAAATCAAACTACAGCACAAGTTGAATGATATGGACCACCAGCATACACTGTACTTTCTGTCCCTAGCAAGAAAAATCTAAAAATCCAACATTCTTAAGTGTGTCTCTTAAGGGCATTCCATCTATACCTAAAGGACTAAATCATTTTAGAGGAATTAGCTCCTTGCAAAAAAAAAATCTAACAGGAAGAAGCCTCAATTGCTAGCTCTAAATTTTATATCCTTGACAGTAAATATCACCTTATACAGTAATTTTAAAGCCTGTAACTTTTCTTCTAAGTGCTTGACAACATAAACAAGTCTCTGAGGATAACATACATTGCAATTATTATCAACTCTCTATATAAGTAAGGTTTAAGTTTCTACCATAAAATTATGATTTAACGACGGTTTCTTTGAAAGAAAAACTGCTAATAATTAATTTGAACACACAAAAAAAAAACTTATCCCAACTCAATCCAACAAGGAAGTAAGTAGACTTTACATCAGAAACAAAGAATGAACAACTCATTGCACTTATGGCAGAAACTACTATATTTAAGTAGGCTTGACAAGCATGCAATGCCCAGTAAATAAAATCACAATTAAAACTGGATTACATGAGGAACAGCTCATGTCTCATAATAATCAGAGTTGAGCCACAGACAAGTATGCACATTCTAGATGACTAAGGAAACCAGGCTCAAAACTTAGGAGGCATTTGATAGGATTAGCACACTTCATAACAATATTTTTTAAAGTGCATTCATCTTATCTCAATAAATTGTATTGAATGCAAAATACCCAACCAACAGGCATTGCTTCAACATATAGCATATTTAGGGAAAAGATATAATTAAAATAAACTAAGCTCCTTGTGTGCATTTTACCTATTCTATATAATAGTAATGAAGATTGAATGGTCTCTTGGTCAGGCTGTTAACCTTGGACATTACTAGAACTTGCTACCTGTCTAACTAGGGATATTGATATTATAAAAACAAATCAATCTTTCAATGTGAAGTAGGCTAAGGAAAAACATTTTGAAATGTGTGCAAATGGCCAGCACAAAATTTTGAATTATATATTAACACCAATTACAACAGACTATGGCTAGGCACATACAGTTCCTTCGTGGTGTCGCCTGCCAGCCCGCCCTGATTATTGTATTCGGTCTTCCTTGGTTGACCATAATATACCAAGTATGGTATCGCCGCCACAGATACTAACAATACCCCTGAGATGTCAACGGACTGCTATTAATTCATAGTAACTATATATTCAAACAATGACCATGTAGTATGTGTAAGAGTGTTGCTAGGACAACTTGTGTGTCCTTTTTGAATCGACGTTTCAGATTGCACTCAGCGACCCATCATTGGGAAGAGGAAGGGTAAAGATTTTGGATTGCAAACTTAGTCCTAAAAGGAGGATCTATTGAGGACAAAACGAAAAGCACAGAACAAGTGTGAGGAGGATGGATTAGGAGAGAGAAAAAATTAAGAACAAAAAATTATTTTAAATAGATTAATTCATATAGCTAGAAACATACTATAATTAAAATAAATTATAAACTATTTAGAATCAATTTATTTATAATTATATTTAATTAAAAGTTCATAATTTATATATTTATTTATAATTAAATTAAAAATGATTATAAATTACTGAATTAGAATAAAAGGGAAGCAAAGAAGGAATATAAATATTTAATTGACAATATATAATTTATTGTTAGTGACCCTTTCTGTTTGCTCCAACATTCAAGTCTTTAAGGTCGATTTGACTCCTAGCATCACCACCACCTGTATTACCTCCTCTCACATGCCACCTCTTCATCCCTCAAATCTCAATCTTGCTCACTTTTTCAACCCTTCGATATCTCATCTAGTTAACTCTGCCACCGTATCTCACCAAATGGCTAGCAAAAATTTGGCCATAATACTCTCCTCACTATCATCCACTCACCTTCTCTCTCCACCACATCTTCTCATCCCAAATTACACATGGACTCCTCTAATTTCCACTCATTCACCCCTTCCCCTCCTTCCTCAGTTTCCCTTCACCCATGAGCCCCAGTTTGTTCAACCTCTTTGCACTGCGACTTCATTAATGTTAACCCCTAAAAAACAATCCCCGCTCATGTCAATCCTAAGTTTCACAAAGATTGGTTAGAAAAAATTGTCATCAACCTTTCTTAAATGCTTGTTGTTGACCCCCTTGCCCTCAACACCTTTATACGTGATCTAATTTTTGAAATTTCTCCCTTAAGAATTCCCAAGGAAAAATTATTGCTTGAAACTCAAAGTGCCATTCACCATATCCTAGAAGATGTTGCTAATGAGATTAGACAAGATTGCAGCATTGCTCTTAGGCATGCAAACCCCCCATCCCCCCAACAAAATGTTCCCCAAGATGAATTTTTTGCCTTTAATAAACAAATTAATAATAAGGACATCATCATCACCAAGGCTAATAAATGCAATGTTGCTATCATCCACAAGAAGCAATACTACATCAATGAAATGCTAGATCACCTATTCAAAATGGCAGCTACAAGGTTCTCTACCATCTCAAATTACTAATGAAGTCAAGCATACCATCTCTCTCTCGTCTCTTAATGACCTTACCAGAAAATGCTTGATGCCTCGCAAGGTCATTACCCCTCATATTTATGGTGCTCCTAAAATTAATAAAACAAGTATTCCTCTCCACCCTATTGTTGACACAACCTAATTTGTAGACTTCGTTAAAGACAAAAAATGGAAAATAATGAGATCCTTGTCAAAGTTTCGTCCTTATTCATTCAAGTTCCTGCGTGTGACTTAGTGGAACTAAGAAAAAGTCCGAGTCTTGGCGAGTTTGGCTCAAACTCATCAAACTCGACGAGTCTTGAGCCCCAAACTCGGCTATTGCCTGGGTTAAGTAAAATGACAAATAAAAAACATTTTAAAAAGTTTTTTTAAAATAAATGGTCTCGTCTTTGTTCACTACAACCTCCGCCTAAGAATGAGAAAAATTATGGTTACAACATGTCAGCCAATAGAAAAATAACACCCGACGCCTTTATTAAATAGACAGACATCTTCAGCCTTGTAAAAGTTTTGGGAATTACATAGATGGTCCTTATTTTAGGATTTGGAACTGCTATTAAGGGGATGGCAATAGGTAGGTTATTGTTTATGACAGTCAGATGATAAGCATGAAAACAGGCTTCTCCACTTTATTTTCCTATCAAATGTATTCCCTTCTCCCCAAACTTAAGATCTTCCTTCTAATACCTTCTGCATTGATATCTGAGTTCCTAGCCATAGGAATAGCATTTCCAAGGGTTCTGTTATTCAATACATTGTTTGAATATGTGAGCGAAAATTGGAGATTTAGATATTTAGCACCATATCTTATAGGAGTTGGACTTCAACTGCATGACTTGATTTTTCCATATAGTCATCTCTTGGAAAAAATGCATGATTTGGATAAAGTACATTATGGTTTGCCTCATTTCAACTCGTTCTTTAAGTCAACGCCGCAGCACCCTGGATGGAAAACCCTGATTTGCGTTTCAATATAGGTAGCAGCTGCCCCATTCAGATGTTGCAAAGCCACCTTTTAGTTTCTCTTTAAGGTCATTAACTCTTTGCACCTTGAATGCTAGCCAAAATTTACTCAACCAAGTATGTACCTCTACTTCCTTCCCAAAATCATTGTCAGATCTCCATTTGCAGCTTTGCAAATTAATAGAGGATTTGTGTTGGCATCCTTCCCCCACTCCTCTGTCTCCCCATATGGGAGATTAGATTCACTCCATGGGTTAAGATCTTGTTTAAACTCCAGATCCACCAACCTTTTCCCAAAAGAGATAAGAACCATAATAATATTTGTTCTGAATTTTGCAAGAAATGCCATCAAATCTTCACTTGTCACAAGCTTTAAAGTATTTAATGGATAAACCCCCCATGGCATAATTACAGCAGCAACAAGGACCAATAAAAGTCTGATACCACTTGCAGCGTCTCTAAACTGTTGACTAAAAAACAAACAGAAAATATTGAATAAAAAAAGCAAATATGCAGAAAAATAGATTCACCTCCTCACCCAAGATGGATTGCACCTACAAATCCAACTGTAAACATTAATCCTTCAGTGTTCCTAGGTAAATGGAATGTGTCTTAAAAAATAGCAATAAGACTAAGCATTAAAACATTAATCTGTAGTATGTTGGGTTTAGGTACAGTAAAAAAGACAAGGACTATCTTTCACACCTTACACAGGTAGTGCATCAGAGTCATCTTGTTGTTGCGAGCACGTGTATCTGACAATTTCAAAAGACTGTCCAGCCTAAATCCAATTGCAGAACCTGAAAACATTAAAATCAACAAGAATAAGAAAAATTATAATAACTGTACCACATGCAAAAGAGAAACTCGATGAAAGAAAATAGTAGAGCTAGAATCAGTAAATATGGGGGATACATCTCCAAATTGTGCCAAGGTGCTCACCAAGGGTAACAAAGGTACACATTACTATATATGCAGAAACATTAAATGACAATAAAATAGCTCTTTCAATCTTTTCCCTCTCATCTATAAACTTATGTTTCAAAAACATGAAAATGAATTGGTTAGGATTTAATTGAACTCACCTCGTGCAGTTCCCTGATTCATTGCATTTCCTAAAGAAAGAACTGTTTGCATAATTCTCCGTAGCTTGACTGACTGCCTGACCTGTGAAAATGCAAAAGCTCAAGATAAAAGTCCAGAGAATAATAAACCTGGACAAAACAGCTATGATAATTTTTTTAATGTGAGAAAAATAAGAAATCACCTCTTCAGATGCATTCTTTACAATATTTAGGCTTTTTCGTAGGTCAGCAACCTGCAAATAAATATGATAATAACCAGTGGTGATACTGCCATGGATGTTTCTTATGAGCCCATAACCTCTACTTATCAGAAAAGCTAAATAAAAATTGTAAAAGACCAATATCTGCATACCTGTGACTGAAATTGAATCTTGAAGGAAAATACTCTTAACTTAGACTCCACTCGTGGAACTTTCATCATCTCTAAGAAAAACTGCATTACCCCACAATTACAAACCATAAAGCACATGGTTAAATACCTCAATGACCTGAAGCTTATATCACGTCTGAGGAAAGAAGAAATATAAAAACAGAATAATTTTACAAAATGTCATCAGTAGCTAGAACTTATCTGAAGCTGACAGACATATCAGCAGCAATCCCAATAAGTTATAACCGATTGTTTGTCACTAATAGACATCAATGGAGGTCTTTTCTTTCTCTCTTCCTAGCATTTACTGTTATTTATTATTACCACTTTGCTCACCTTCACTCCATTACACAAACATAAAAGGACGTGTATTTAAAACAATGTAATTTTCTCATTGGTCAGTAAGGTGTTAGTTGCAACTAACCCTAACTTGGGTTTGTCTTGAATTATCTCGGTCATTGATTTCAAATCAATCTAGGCCATTCATTTGTAATTAGGACCTCTATATAAGGCTTTGCCTTCTCTTTTTCTAAGGTTAATAGATCAATAGTGAATAGAGTAATAGTTAGAAGCAGCAGCAGTAGTAGGAGGTGAAGGAGGTGAAGGAGATCAGAGATTGTTGCCAAGACTATGGTGAAATAAATACATGATTTTCATTGAAGATATGGTGGATGTGTGTTGTTTCAACATGTTGCATGATTTCTAATTCTCAAGTTTTAAATTTCTTTAAATGGAGTTGATTAGTTGAATGGAAGATCTTATTGTTGATTAATGGTGAAGCCTATATGTTCATACCAATTGCAGTGCATGGTTAGTTTGAAGTTTGAACTCATATTGAAAGTTTAACTTCAATTGCTCTATGCTCATTGTTCATGGTGTTGATGTGCATAAGTAATTTGAAAATCATTTATGTACCCTTTGAAGATTGCACCATCTTTGTGTAGTTGTTTCCTTGTGGCAAAGCAAAGCTTGGTTTGGTTTCACAAAGTCAGAAATCATTTCTTGCATTGTTAGGTTTTAGATTAGATTTCTCTAACCTTGTCCCTTATTGTCCCTTATTTGAAGTGAGTTTAGTAATCAAGTTCCACGTTCCAGCAAAACATAAGTCCCTTTGTGTTACTAGCAAATCACATCATATTCGCTGAGTCTATCCATCATTTAAGTCAATTGTTCACATTGTAAACCTTGAGGTTGCCTTGTTTGATCACAAGGGAGGATAAAATACTTAGTATTTTATTTTGTGTTCAAAGTGTCGTAAAAAACACATCAACAAGATGCATACTGCTTCTAAATTGTTTTCTAGAATTTTGTTTCATATTACCTACTTGATCCGAACCACGAACATCCTGACCTTCATCATATTTTAAAGAAGCCAACAATTTGGAAAGAGATTGGTTTACAGAATCCAGAATTGAATCAGGGATGTAAACCCCTACACCCCATTCCTCAACTTGAGACAACACATTAAGCCAAGCAGAATTTTAATTTTTTTATGGAGTAGTGATCTTCACAAAATATTGCTTCTACTCTTTGCTCTTCTGCATAGGAGTTTCTGCCATGCTACACAATGTCTTGACCTTTCTTTTTCTCAACACATCCAAAGCCCACTTATCCTTGCTTTTATTTGTTACACCTTCAATTATCATCCCATCCAAAGCAACGAGAGATATAGAAAGGGTGCAACAATTTGCAAGCCATCCAATCCACAATGTCAAAAAGACTTACAATTTTGTCATTAGTATAGAGGGCAAGAATGGTGTTGAAAGGGAAACATTCTCCAATACAAACTTCTAGTTTATCTACTATGTCCACTAGGTGTTTGTCTATTATGTGTCATCCCTTGTCAACCTCAAGTGGTATGGAATTGCATTCTAGTGATGGAGTTGATTTAATAGTTGTGAGCATATATTACATGCTTCAAATACTATTAAATTATTAATTCTATGGACTACCTGATGCACATTTGGAGATATGGATTTTAATGGAATTGATTTGAGTAAAAAATTGAAAAAAATGCAATTCTCAACTACAAATACATGGGTGTGATCTCTAGAATCCAATATATGGAACATTTGTTCCATGAACATGGGTGAGCCTGAATAGAGGTTGGTGGATCAAAGGCATGAATCTTACCTTGTTAACCTACAAAATCTGACATTGCTACTACTTTGATTGGGGAAGATCACACATTATTTGAAAACTTTGGCAGAAAAAAAGAGGGTGAAACTTTTTACTTGAGATGCCTAATTTTGGGGGGAGATGCTATTTTGAGGATTCTTCAACAAATCTGCAAAAGAGTCCAAGTCTTCTAAAGAGTAAGGAGTCATACATTTCACAAAAATGTGGTCAAGACAAGCTCCTCTCACCAACTGTCCTATTTTGAGGAGCACAACTTTACCACTTTGCAATCAAATGCAATGTGACCAACTTGTAAGTATTTTTTTGCATTGAAAAGGAATGTTCTTATATTTTGTCATCATCTCGCATCCATATTTGTTATAGAAACCCTTTATATATATCTAACTCCACCAAGATTCTGGCAGAGGTAGAGTGTATCAACCCATCTATCTTTGGATCCAATTTCAAAATTCTTCCCAAATACATTCCCTATTCCTTGAAAATAAGTATCCATTCAAAACTGAAGGAGGGAGATATGGAAGCCTAACCCAAACTAGCATGACAAAAAAGGATTGTCATTGGATTAAACCCACTGAACTAGGGCTTGACCATCAAAAAAAAATTCTTAGTACCAAGATCCTTTTTCCAAAATATGTGATCTATCCTCTATTGATTGACACAAAAGTACGAAAAAACCTTGAGCCCTAGGAAAAATTTAATTCAATTCTTTAATATTGTATGACCACCATTTCAAAATCCACACATGTAAGTCAACAAGGGTGGGCCATAGATTACTAAACTTACATGTCAAAACTTTGTTGGAGAGCTTTTCCTCTACAAATATCACCTCTTTACCTGGATACAAGATCAGATGTGTACCTATACATAATACAATATTCATGAACCACATCTGCAAACACAAACCCTGAATAATCTCCTTCTTTGAGATGTTTGGATTTGCGGCACTCACAAATGGTTGTTTCTCCTTATAGTTGGGCCTTGCTCATTTGTATCTAAATAATCTTCACCGCCACAAGGCAAGGCATCCAAACCTAGTTTACACAAAGTCAATAAGGCCATAAGGGCCTTGTGACTCACAAAGAAGGGGCCTATACCATCCTAAGCACATTTCCCCATATCTATCAATGACACCACATCTGCAAATAATGCCCACACCTGATCCAAGACATTCCCTATTGCATCACACTCAGATTCATGAACTTAGTTTGTAGAAAAACAAGTGGGAGATTGCATTTTGAAATCTTGAAAGCAATTGGTACAAGTACAACTGACTTTGATCACAGCTATTGTGAATTAGCTTATATATCGATATATATCGATGGACTCACACAAGTAGACCATTCGTTCACTAGTCATCTAAACCTACAAAGCACGTAAACATAAAAATGTAAGCACGCACATGAGATTCCCATATGCACAGATGCTTTTCTTATTAAATGTAAGGTTTTCCTTTCTTTTCATACTGCGTGCAAGTTTTTCCCTGCTTTTATTTTTATCCAAGCAATCTTTTATAGCCACTCGCCGATGTGCAATTTTTTTGTTTTTCCTTCCCTTAAATGTATTTTAATCCATGGTTGTCTTTTGCATGCAAAAAAATTCTAGCATTTTTTATGAATGCCTACTTGTCTAGTGCATGAAAAGATTATTATTTTAAAGAAAAAGCTGATATATCCATGCTTTTTCCAAGATAATCTTGAATTTTTAATATCATGTATCTGCATTTCTTTTTCTTCATAACTTGTGGCATTTTTTACCACAATTTCCTTCTGATTTTATCCTCTCAAGTCTCACCATTTGTTGCCTATTTCTCCTAATTATTATGCCATCTAGATAGATCCTTATGAATCTTTTTGGTTTTCCCTCATACATTCTTGAGTTAGGTTGTGAACCTAACTCCACATTTACCTTGGTTTCATTCTAGATCTTTGTCTTCCATGTTATCCCAACACAACTTGTTCTCCTTTGGATATTTTTCTCCTTCTTAGAATGTTCTTGATGGGATTCGTGTTCAATCTTAAGGTTCTCCATTCCCCCATCTTAATATTGAGCAATCCTTCCATCTCAATATTTGCAAGCACATTATTATGTAGTTCATGATGAGCTTCTATTATAAGGCCCTCTACAGCCCCAAAGAAAGTTTTTCCTTGGCGTCCTTGTTTAGTATTCCCCTTTTCTTGTTAGTAAAGCTTCATCTGATCTGAACCTTTTTCTTCTTTTTCATCTTTTAGAATCCCACCTCCACCTTAGCTGTTATCTTAAATTGAGCTTTAAATCAACCCTTTCTATCTAGTTAAAGGTTGGATTTCTCAAGCAAGATGACCATGTTAGAATTCTCATGCATATCCTAAAAAATTTCAAGTTCCCAAGACATATTCAACTTGCAAGAACACAAGTTATTTCAATTAAATCTCCAACCTTCTTGAACACATTCATTCCAAAACAAAAGCAGCAAGACATACAATCTAGTACAACAGTCTTCCTTTGATATGCATATCTTATGTGGATTTGAAACTTTGGAGCCAAGATGCTAAAACATGGAAACATGCACATCAAAAAATCCAAGGACCACCTCAAGAGATCCTATCTCTATTGTCTTCATTTGCAAAAACTGCAACATGTGGTCTTTGATACATGGCTGGAACTTATATTTCCCCTCGGTTTTCCAAATCTCTTTGCCTAATCACACAGATCAATAGGGATGCCCAGATTCTCAAGAACTCTTGATTGGCTACTTATACTACATTATCTCACAAGTTTTTTCGACTAAACTCAAATTTTAGACTTTCGTCATTTGGCCTCTAGAGGTGCAATACAAACCTTCTTATCTACAATCTTTAGCTTTTCTGATCCCCTGAAAATTTGGTAGAAGAATTTCTCCTTGTTAAGAAACTATGTGAAAAAAGAGTGGATTGGGACAAGGTGTACCCTAAGCCCTTCCACCTCTTGAGTGGCAACTACAAATTATAAACAAAAACTCAAATTCTTAATATAAAGCTTTCAAGAGCCAAATATTGATGCCTCAACTATACACTTACTAAAACCTAGCAAAGCATAGCAAGTGCATCCACTGGGGTTATACATAACAAACATTATCACCATTAGTTGGCATAAATTTTCCATAGTCCATGATTGAAAAAATATACACAACGAATCCAGAAGCAATCTTATTATCACCATTGTAGAGTTCATCAATGTCAACTCTAGCATAGAAACTAGAGTGTTAGATCTATGCTCATCCTTGGTCCTTTAATTATATGTAATAAATTCCGTTTTCCTTAACTTGAACATCTTAAATGAGCCACGAGTTGTTACAATTTTCTGAATTTCACATAGAAATAAGAGGTTGATAATATAATCTTTGTTTATTAGTTAGAAGCACGACATCATATAAACTACATCCATTACAAAGTTAATAGACATGATAATAAGCTATTACAAACTACCTTTCTTGTGTCTGCATACACACACGGTTGAGATGACATGAACATGAATATACAGCACCAAAGAGATAAAAATATAAGTAAAGCAGGAAGTACGTTTCTAACGTGATATTCAAATATGCTCAACTCTTAAGTAATTAAAGGTTTGGGTGTGGATGTATTGAGGAGAAGGACATGGTTATCACAAATCTGTTATAAATAAATATTACTCGATGCTTAGCGTTTGCTTCTTGCTGCTATTTTGGTGTAATAGTTCATGGGTCCAATCTACTTTGTCACATTTATTAATCCCCTAATTGTTGCGACATTTTCACACATCGCCCCATTGCAAATGGGGACCCCCACTTTTTGCTTAGATTAGCTGTCTTAGTTTTCTTAGTTTCTTTAGTCGTTAACCTTTGCTAGTGAGTAAGAGGTGTCAGGTTGTGGTCACGTTGCAAAATTGCTTGAGTATGTAGGTTGTCAATAATGTCAATGTGTTGCAAGAATTGCCAAGGTTGTCAGGAAGGAGTCAAGGCAGATAAACTAGGAAATTCCCTTCTAGGCTTTGATTTTGGGAAAATAATGATTTTGAAGGAAATAAAATCTTCCTTGTATAACAAAGTCCCTCTCTTGTGAATTTCAATTTTCATCTTTAGGAGAGAGAATAAAATTCTAAGGCACTGGACCTGGACAATCAACCTCCAACATAAAGCAAGAGCCTACACATTAACTTAAGCCTCCGGATCAACTTAGGTTGATAGGAAGTAAAATTTTCTAAGTATTAAGCCTACGGATCAAATTAGGTTGGTGAGAAGGGGTAGTGAAATTGCTTAAGCTAAAATATCAACCTTCAATGATAAGAAAAGGATTGTGAATCAACCTAGGTTGGCAAAAAGGATTAATTTTGAAAGGGGTTTCATTTTCTTAGCAAGTTAAAGAATAATCCCTCCCAAACTAAGAAGTTGATAAAGTCTAGAAAGCAAAACCATCAAGTTTGAAGGATTAATGAAGAGCATTTCGACTTAGGCTGATAGAGAACCTCATGCGGATTGACTTAGGTTGGTGGGATATAAAAAAGTATCATAAAGTCACCTACGCACCAACTTAGGTTGATAGGAAGTAAAATTTTCTAAGTATGAAGGCCTACGGATTAACTTAGGTTGGTGGGAAATAAAAACATCATGAAAAGTGCCTACACGCTAACTTAGGTTGATATGAAACCAAGTTTTCTTATACAAGTTCAGCTCCCAATGATAAGAAAGGCTAAGGATTAACTTCAAGCGATGGGAGTCGATCTTCCTAAAAGAGAAGAGGCACACATCAACTTAACTTAATCAGAAGTTGATCTTTCTAAGAATATGAAAAGTGTGAATCAACCTAAGTTCGTGAGAAGAGCAAGCAAAGGAGATAAAAGTTAGCTTCCAATCATAGAGGGTAAAATCTGCCCCATGCTTCAAAAGATAAAAACTAGATGTTGGAAGAGATGAAGTTGAAACAAATTGGTACTTTTAGGAAGAAGAAAAGATGAAACTTTCAAGTTGCAAAGATGAGGAGTGAAAATCATTTAAGTATCAAATTTAAAATTCGAACCTCTAAGGATTCAAGTTGGCCGAATCATCAAGTGAAGGAAGATGCGAATTTAAACCAACATAAGAAATTGTTACAAGGCAAATCACTAGAAGTTCGAAGGGTGGAGGTTTGCTGAGGGCTTCAAAGCAAGGTGAATTTTCATTTATAACATGTCGGCTGAAGGTGAGATTCCCTTTGGGAATTAAAAGCAAATAACAAAAAAAAGTTGCAAAGTTGCAAAGTCGGCTTGCATAAGGTGAAGAGGTGCGACTCCCAACTCCTAGCCATATAAGTAAAGGAAGAGAAGCCTCTTAGATGAAACAAATTCAAATCAAATAATATCTGCCATTCCAAGTTCGCACAGCAACCAAATTCGCCCAGCAACCCAGTTCACACAGCAAGTAAAATTGGGAAATTCACTTCAAGTTGACAAATTTGCACAAGAAAGGAGGTTCGCCAACCTTGATCAAACAGACTTGCCTTGTATCGGCATCAAAAGAGGACTCCACGAACTCATCTAAGAAACTGAAAAAACAGAAAGTTAAGTGCCACGAATCTGCCTTGAGAGGGTACTGTTGTAAAGAGTTTTTTTTTTAAAACATCAACTAGTGGAAGGAAGAATCAAAAGGCTGGTCAAAGACCAAAGCCTAAATCGTCTCACATTCTGAGTGTTGATTAAAGATACATCTATCTCAGAGATTGGATCAATTTTTTCAGAAGTAAAGACAGAGAAATATATCTCAGATTTTCTGAGTGACAATCAAATTTCTAAGGTCACAAAAACCAGGTTTTGAAAGATAAATTGAATGCACTATTATGCTATCTTCAGAATTTAACATAAATGATTCTAAGTTTTGATCTTGTAAATTTGAAAGCATCTGTATTCACTAATAAGAAAATCAGAACTAAGAAGTATTATTGGAATTAAGCTTTAAAATATTCTTTAAACCTTCTAACTTCTAGCTTCGTACATGAACATGTCAGGGGAAGATACCACTACGAATCAAGGCAACTTGGAGAAGGCGAATTGGCATCATAGAAGAAGGCTGTAAGCTTGAAAGTGTAGAGATAGAGAGTATCACAACAAGCACATTTGAGCCAAGTCAACAAGGAGATCCACACATTGAGGTCTAGCTCAACGTTCCAAGGGAAGCACATGCTTCACATTTCAACATCAAGGTCATCAACATGATAGAAGATACCTCAAAGATGCATGAAGAGGATACATGTCACATGGATTCCAAAGAATCAAAGTCTACTTTTCAAGACAACAACATGTTCCAAGTCCAAGGCAAGGAATTTCAAGATCAAAGAAGGTTAAGGAAGGAAATACTTCATGATTCAAAGGTTGAGATTGTGAATGCATCACAAGGAGGAAAATTTCCAAGTTAGAGTAAAGAAAAGTGAACGTGATCAAGGAATGGAGATAGTTTCGGAAGACGCTGATGTGGCATCCTATTCACATTCAAGCCAATCAAATTACTTCCACATCAGCGAGTCCAAGTTCGATGAACCTAATTCATCTCATGGTGGAGCAAGTGACACATGGCGCCTCATCAAAAACAATTTTATGTACCTAACCTATTCTCTCATTGGTTAGAAATCAAGATGGACATGTGTCCAATTCATTGTAATGATCTTATTGGCCAAAAGGAAGTTTGCTGTAACAAACCCTAATTAGGGTTTTATTGTAAAATCTCGGCCATTGATCTGAGCCTTAGAATTGTAAGGAGCTCTCTATAAAAGGCTCAAGTCTCTCATTTGTAAAGGTTAATAGTTAGTAGTTCAAGAATAGTTTAGTAGCAGATAGCAGCTAGAATAGAATAGGAAGAGAAGGCAGAAATTGTTGCCAAAGTTGTAAATAAATTTCTTTTTCATTGAAATTATGGTGGAATGTGTTGTTTCTTATACAATTGCATGGTTTCTTGTTGGATTTTCATGTTAGCTAATAATAATTAGATGAATAAAAGAACTTTGTGCATGATCAATAGTGAAAGTCATATATCCATACCACTAGCGATTTGCTGATTGTAAGTTTGCCTTGTGTGGTCAACTAGAATCTTTAAATGAGCTTAACTTCAATTGCTATTCATTCCTTGATATGTATCACCTTGATGGTATCCTTGTTGCTAATAGTGATTTGAACATCATTTTGCTATCCTTAGAAGTTAGCACTAAGCTTTGTGGAATTGTTTCTTTGCATGTCAAAGCAAGGCTTAGTCGAGTTTCACCAAAGATTGTCCATCGTTCCTAGATTCTTAGGATTAGATTAGATTCCTTGAGTCCTATTTCTTTTGTCATTTTATTTTCCAAGCAAGTAGTTAGAATCTAAGTTCCAGCAACATCCCAATGTTCAACATTCAAGTATTCAACGTAAGTCCCCTTGGATTACCAGCAATCACATCAACCAATTGAGCTTATACACGAGTCAAGACCTAACAGTAGAAACCTTGGAGTCTTCCAATTGATCACATAGTTTATCATTTGGGAAGATTTTGTTCAAGAGAGGATAAGATACCTTGGCATTTTATTATGTGTTCAAAGTGCATAAAAAAACATCAACACTAATCATCTACATGTGATTATGGAGTGCAGAATCAAAGAAGCACATAACCTTGGAGTAATCTTTTAGTAGTTTCACATTTTCTGATTTGTAATTAGGGGCTTATAGGTTATCCAACAGTAATTTTCTCTAAAACAAAGAACATGTCTCCATTTGGAAATAATTAGTTGGGTAATTCACGTCTTTCCCTGATATCATTGCTTTATCATTTCAATCAATTAGTCATTTAAGGCACTCTACCTTACATATCATTTTCAACCTACTTGCTTCTGACTTTATCAGCCCTTTTGGATGTGTTCAGTTCTGCTCTGGTTTGCTACTACTGCATGAAAAGCATCTGCTATAATATTAGAACTCAATCTTTTCACTTGCAAGACAGAAAATATCATTTCAGAAGGTATGTTGCAGTGCAGAGAAGGAACAAGGGAAGACAATGACGGTGGTGTTGTGTTTTAGGGTAAACATTTCTGCAATTTTGGCCCAAATGAAGTATATTCTATCCACTTTCCTCAATAGATGCTGTGCTAGATTTTATCTAGTTCTTTTTCAGCCTTTCCTACAGCAATCACTTTTGCATTTGCAAGAATGGTTGGGCTTGCCCTAAGCCCAAAAAGTTGTCTCAAACTGGAAAGAATCTCACGTTTCTGAATGCAACAAAGAACACCATGTAAAATTAGAAAACATGTCCTAGTATGGGATCCTTTAGGATTTCCTAGAGACTTATCATTGGATTCATTTTGCTAAACGATCACATTGTATTGGTCTTCCCATAAAATCTCTTTTGACCCCCTGTGTGTGTGTATTCATACCCATATCTTCGAAGAAATATAACCTATGAAAATGAATAAATAATGATGATAAAATTGAAATGTAAATCAAGATTTGAATATTGAGAATAATTAATCTAGAAAGTGAGACGTTATTCACACGCATACGTTCATACATACTAATATAACCTATTCACACTCAAACACTAGTATCTATATTGAAATATTGTTTACTTTTAATTGCAAAAAAAACAATTACTTTCCTCAGGCAGATTTATGAAGATTGAAGAACATATGTTAAAATGCAATGAGTTGTGCTACCTGTTCGCACTTGCCCAGGTTCTCTTTCTCTCCACTATAACCCTAAAGTTTCAATACAAAAAAGGAATTAAAATGTTTAGTTAATCTCAGAAAAGGACTATTTATTGCTGCTTAATAATAGACAAAGCCCCGACATCAGATCTATCCAGGAAAATCTAAGAAATGTAAAAATTAGAGTGAGACATACTGCATACTGCAATTTCTATTTCTAATGGCACCCACCTTTAAGAGTTCCATTTCTTCCTTTGTTGGACAAAACTTTATGAGGTTGTCTACCTGATCAACATCTAAGACTGTATCATCCAAAGCCAATGCTGCACCCTGTGACCAAAGCATAAAACATGTCTAGTCAGACAAATAAGAAAGGAAAAATAAGTTTCTAAGGTGAATTCGAACTTCATAAATTTTTTAAAACTCAAACCACCTACAAGCCTGGCTAGAATACAAGATTGAAAATAACTGTGGAAGTAACAAAAAGTGGAAGATAGGAATAAAACTTGAAAACTAGCATCCTAAGGTGGTAAGTACTTGATAGAAATTTCCAGTTGAGAGAGTATACATTTATATTGACAACTTATGAACTCAAGCTACCTGCAGTTCATGCCATCTGATGGAAAGCAACTATATCATAGACAATAACAATCTGGGTTCAATTTTATAATGGGCTCCTCTTAGAGCTTTTATGTAATAATATTGGCAGGAAGAAATATCTAAGTTTTGCACATAATTAGAGTTCAAATATGAAGCAAGCACATAATGCTGCAATGTGAGACTTTGACATTAGGAAAGCAGGATCTCAATGGCATCCAGCAGAACATCAAGAACACGATTATATTTCCAATATGAGATTAATTCCAGTCATCTTGATTGTTGGTGAAGAGATAATTACCATAGGGATAAACAAATTGCTTTTTACCTGAAATAAAGAGACATAAAAATGATGGCAGCATCTATTGAAGTTTTATTCAGCTATTAGATAGCTTACCAATACATCAGGCAATGGCATCTTGACCTTAGTCAGCATAATTTCACAGTTATTAGCCCTTCTTAAATCAACCTGCAAACATCCATGGAATGAAATGTTGTTATAACATGGAAAACGCCAAAGATTGTTTGACATGGGATTCTAATTCTAATTGCCACAATTATCTTTCCCCAGTTACATAGATCTCATATCAAGCAATAATTTCATCCAAAACCTATATAAGTCTTATGAAATAATACATTTACATTTAATGCTAAAAGATAGAAATCTTTGACCTTTCTATGATGTTATAGATTCTAAAAATCCAGCTAACCATAATATTTCTTGTAAGAACTCACTTTTCCAATTTGTACTAATACAACATGCAGGCAGAAATAGTACTATTAGAGCATGTATGTCCATTTTTTATCATGTCCATTGCTAAAAATGATATTACCGAGATTAGAGAAGAAAGAAATGAAAGACTGACAATCTATTTCTCAAACTCATAAAACCTAAACCTTCAAAAAAAGGTCATATCATACTTATATTGTGCACTTAAAAACGTATTATTCTGCTTGCAAGCAACCAATGTTTTCATCATCAATGGTTTCTAAGAAGCGTGGTTTGGACATCCAAATAATATATTGGAATGAATTTTTTTTGTCTGTCTATAATAAATGAAAGAGATTAATAAAAATTTGTCGATGAAATGTTTGAATACTTTAATAAGCCTAAAAATTGAAATGATTTTAAGTTGAGGGACAGAGTCTTAAGCTTGAGAAGCTTACCTAAATGAAATAGGTAGATCAGATCAAAAGCAAAAAAGGAAATGGAAAAGGGGAAAAGAACAGTAGTATACACACACTGGAACACATACCAAATGCACTCTATCAGATTTGGCCCCTCGAGCTGCACGACCTCCTCCTGATCTTTCTGAGCTGCTATTAACGGAAGTTGGCATGGCAGCAGAGAACAGACTTTCAAGTTCTGACATGTCAAATTCTGGTGGCCTGACACAGATGCACAAAATTAAAGTTTATTTGCAAATTCATTCCAACTGAAAATTTATCTGAAACGTCATGACCGAAATGTGCTCTAAATACTAATGACATAGGAAAATAGTAGATCCTAGAAAGGATGGTTAGAGAGGTACTTAGTTGCTTCATTATATATCTGAGCCTCTGCCCATAAGCTTCCCTTCACCGCCCTTGTTACTTTGATCCAATGCAATGGCTTCAATGATGAGCGTCTAGGTGTTGCAAGAGAAGGCGATCCAAATCCTGGAGATACTCGTCCTCTTCCTAGAGGAGGAGGTGGGGGCCCAGAAGCTCGTGGTGCTTGACTAGACAATGGACTAATAGTACCATTTGGCATTTTCCCACTTGGTAGTGTTGGTGGTGGTGGAGGAATGCTACGTCCTCCAGGAGGAGGAGGTGGTGGTGGTGCTCCCCGACCAACTGGCGGAGGTGGTGGTGGTGGTGCTCCTCGACCAATTGGAGGAGGAGGAGGTGGTGGTGCTCCCCGACTATTTCCAGATGGTGGTGGTGGAGGGGGGGGAGGAGAGTTACGAACTCCACCTCCAGGAGGTAAGGGCGGTGGTGGGGGTGGTGCAACAAGTCCAGACCTAGGAGGCGGTGGAGGTGGAGGTGGAGCAGCAATTCCTGATCGAGGAAGGGGAGGAGGTGGTGGTGGGAGTGGTGCAAAAGTTCCAAATGCAACAAGTGGAGGGGGAGGAGGTGGGGGTGGTGGGGTACTTCCAGATCTAGGAGGAGGTGGAGGTGGGGGCAGTGGGGCAATTCCAGATCTAGGAGGAGGAGGTGGTGGCGGTGGGGCACTTCCAGATCTGGGAGGAGGAGGAGGTGGTGGTGGTGGGGCACTTCCAAATCTAGGAGGAGGAGGTGGTGGTGGTGGGGGAGGTGCAAAAGATCCAAATTTTGGAGGAAGCAATGGAGGGGGAGGAGGTGAGGGTGGTGGGGCGATTCCAGATCTAGGAGGAGGAGGTGGTGGTGGCGGAGGAGGTGCAAAAGTTCCATAGTTTGGAGGAAGCGGCGAAGGGGGAGGAGGTGGTGGTGGGGGAGGTGCAAAAGATCCAGATTTTGGAGGAGGCGGTGGAGGGGGAGGAGGTGGTGGTGGGGGAGGTGCAAAAGATCCAGATTTTGGAGGAAGCGGCGGAGGGGGAGGAGGTGGGGATGTTGCAGGAGTTCCAAATCTTGGAGGGGGCAGTGGTGGGTGAGGAGGTGGGATCAATGCAACAGTTCCAGATCTTAGAGGGGGAGGAGGAGGAGGTGGTGGGGGTGGTGTAGTAGTTATAGATCTTGGAAAGGGAGGAGGAGGAGGAGGAGGAGGTGGTGGAGGAGGTGGGGGTTGTGTAGTAGTTATAGATCTTGGAAGGGAAGGGGGAGGAGGAGGAGGAGGAGGGGGTGAAACACTTCCAAAACTTGGAGGGGGAGGAGGAGGAGGGAGGGGTGTAGTCGAAGGAGGTTCATGACCTCCAAAATGAGGTGAAAGGGATGGGGGTGGATGAGTGGAGGATTCAAGGCAAGGTAGATGAGGGGAAGGGGAAGGTGAGGCAGGAGGGTTTGCTGCTGTATTAATTCCTGACTGAACAAGAGAGGGAGGAACTGAGGGTGAATTTTGAGGAAGTGTAGGAATGTGAGCTATATGACTGCTTCCAAGTTGAGGAGGACCAGAAAGTGGCATTTGAGTCTTCGGAGGAGTTAAGGAAGATGACAAGGAGGAATCTTTCCCTGATAGAGATAATGGTGGAGAAAGCGATGGTAAAGGAGGAGCAGTGGAACCAGGCCGAAATGGACGTAAGTTGGAAGTCCTCCCATGCACAAGGTTGTGGGCAGAAGTTGCATTTACTTCTACAGTATTTCTATATGCAGCACGCAGTTGCAATAAAGAATGGATTCCAAGAGCCGCTGGTGCACTATGATATCTTGATGGAGGAGGTAGAGATGGTGGCTGTGAAACATTAGCATTAGCATTAGTGATACTATCTGATAAAAAAGGCGGTTGTGTCCATGGACTTAAAGCCTTTGGCTGCCCAGGTAATAAACGTGAGTTTTGGAGTTCCTTCCAATCTATGTCCTCGTCTTCTGGAAACAAATCTTGCACCAACAAAGTTGAGCTAGGTGAACTTGATGTATCATTTAAATCAGAATGTACTATAATCTCTTGTTTATCCTCCTGCTTCTCTTGTTCTTCTGACAACAAATAATTTAAATCAGAAGCTAAGGCTTTATCTTGCTTCTCAGCTTGATTTGTTTGGTTCCAATGCATCTCTTGCTTCTCCACCTCTTGTTGTGAAGTCAACAAAATGTCTGAATCAGAATTTATGCTTTTCTCTTGATTGTCTTCTTGTTTGTTTTGTGTCTGTGGTTTCACCTCTATCTGCTGCTTCACCTGTATGTCCTGGTTTTCCTCCTTTTTCTGTGAAGAAAACAAATTGGCTGAACCATCCTCTTGATTGTCTTCTTGCTTCTCCACCTCTTGTTGTGAAGTCAACAAATTGTCTGAATCAGAATTTATTATTTTCTCTTGATTGTCTTCTTGTTTGTTTTGTGTCTGTGGTTTCACCTCTATCTGCTGCTTCACCTGTATCTCCTGATTTTTCTCCTTTTTCTGTGAAGAAAACAAATTGGCTGAACCATCCTCTTGATTGTCTTCTTGTTTAATTTGTGTCTGTGGTTTCACCTCAATCTGCTTCTCCACCTGTATGTTCTGATTCTCCTCCTTTTGCTGTGAAGAAATCAAATTGTCTGAACCATTCTCTTGATTGTCTTCTTGTTTGTTTTGTGTCGGTGGTTTCACCTCAATCTGCTGTTTGACCTGTTTGTCCTGATTCTCTTCCTTTTGCTGTGAAGAAAACAAATTGTCTGAACCATTCTCTTGATTGTCCTCTTGTTTGATTTGAGTCTGCAATTTGGCCTCTATCTGCTGCTTCGCCAGTATTTCCCGATTCTCTTTAAGAGCACTTGATGCCAATATCTGCTGAAGTATGCGAATTGCAGTATCCTCCTTGACATTGTCCTCGTGTTTGTTTTGAGTTTGTGATTTCACCTCTATCTGCTGCTTCCCCAGTGCCTCCTGATTCTCTTGAAGAGGACTTGAAGTCGATATCTTCTTAAGTATGTGAATTGCAGTATCCTCTTTGCCATTAATCCAAGTCACATTGCTGAAGATTTCTTGTACCCTTGCAAATGCATCGACTGGAAGAGCTTGCTTTTCCTCTCCCCCCAATGTTGGTACATTGAGAAGCGATGAAGTAGTATCCAGGTCAGAGAAAAGAACCTGCTTACCCATAAAACCCCAATCTAGTGTCATAAGTTTATCAAAGTAGACATAACGCGTATATTAATTACTGATGTCTAATAAACAATTAATTACATCTAAATGGGATATAGAATGCACACCTCTGCCCTGAAATCCTTTGGAAAACGATCTTTTGCATTCCATAAAGTGTCAATGTCATCACGATTTAGCATCAAAATATTGGATTTAATGAATGCGGTGTTGAACATGACCCGAAACATCATCTCTTCCTGTCCCAATTCTGCATCTAAATTGATGCACTCAAGAACAACATCGCCTTGCACATGACAACGGATGTCAATTTTAGCAATATCACAATCTGCCTGCAATGGAAAATTTTGAAGTCAACCCATAGACAGAAGTCAGTATTTTATTGTAGTTCAGTCCAATGGATCATTGGAACTCGCCATAACCAATCTAACATATACACTCGAAACCTATACGTCTAATGGTAGGAATCCATTCACACAAAGGAATTAATTCTTATCTAGTAACAAATTCAATGATCCCAAACCAACACCAGGAATAAGAAAATTCAAAACTAATAGTTCATATCTTCGTTCTGAATTAAGGAGGATTTTCCCCATATAATGATGCACACCACCATTCCTCTTAAACTATTGAATGGAAACAATTGAAGGAAGTTCTAAACAAAATTATTGGTATTCCTTCATAAGAACTAAACTATTAATACCTGTGAGTAATATCGCACATTCTTATTCTTCTTTCCCATGGAGAAGAGCAATTCGGATGCCCGATCATCGCCACTAAAGGGGTTCACACCATAAACACGTAAAATGGGTCTGCATCCTCCTTCACCATCAAAGTTGGGGATGACTCTAAGCATGAGGCAATCCAATGTCAAGGCCCTATCAAGAGGGGGCCATTCTGTCCCAATGTTCCTTCTTGATACGTATTGAAGATATCTGAGCTGAGAAGGTATGGGATTCAAAGAGCACAGCTGTTGCAGAAGCTCCCTGGGTGCTTGTCTGTGAACTGCGTCTAATGCCTTCTGTTCCACTGGATACTGTTTTAAGTAAATAAGAAGACCGGCCAACATAACTGCCAGCACAGGCCACCCTCCTCTTTCACAATGCATTAGCAATATATTATGTTTTTGATCCAAGGTTAGCCAGCTCTCGCTTGACTTCAAAAAATGGTGGATCATTTCAAGCGAGAGCAGGGGACACCCTTCGTATTGCTTGGGATAGTCCATTACAGTCATGTCGAACGGAGACAAAATCTCTGTGAGCTGACTTTGTTTCTCCCCTTCTCTAAAATTAAATACCATGAATGAAGAATCCCTAAATTGGTCATGTAACTGTGTAACAATGTTTGCCAAGTACACCTTATAAGCCCGTTCCTCCGTAATCTCTGTTGAGAAGCAGGAGTCGAACACTGCACGACCCCAAATTGAACTTCTTAAACCCCAAATATAAAATCAAAACAGCGAATAGAAGGAAGTGCAGCGTATTATTTAAGTTTGACGTTTACTCTTCGAATCTAAATCCTTAAAGGAAACGAATTTTCGTCTTTTACAGGACCCCAAATATGGTGGAAAATATGGTGGTATTCCAGAATACAGAGACGGAAAATGTCATGATTTCAATTACTTTTATTGCATTTTTTTTCAGTGATAAATTCAGCCTGTCCATAGAAATAAAAACACAATTGAATTGAAATAAACGCAGTGATCGGAAAACTCACCGTAAACGCGCTCAGAAATCTCAAAGAGCCCGTCCGGCGGCTTTCTGTAGAAAAGTCTCTTGAACAAAGACATTCTCTAATGTTGTCGATGAGGTATAGATTGTCGCAGCTGAATGACACCTCGTTTCTGCTAATAATCGAACGAGAATCGATGGATCCTTCAAAATATTGCCTGTACAGATCAGCGATCCCAACCAGATCGCTGCGTCTGACTTCCAAATAACGGAGAAATTTTCCAGTAAATGGAAGAATAATATAAAATAAACAAATGGAAGGGAAAGGAGAGCACAGGAGAATAAATAATGGTGGAAAAACTGTAAGAAGCTTCATAGATGATCAAAATCGATAGTCCTGCGCATCCTCAAAAGAACAGAGTCATCAATTGTTAAATTGTTTGATCATCTTCTTTTGCAGCAAAAGCAAGCAAACTGCACAGTACGTGCCAGAACCAAAAAAAAAGCCCGTAAACGTCCAGTAGCGTGGCAGACCGCAAACTCACCCGGGTTCGAACCCGGGTAGTTTTCCATTTACCCGGACTTTTTGCTGACCCTCCTACCCCATATATTACACGCGGCAGCGCCAATTACTCGTGGCGTAAATTTGCACCACCGAGTTTTGGAACACGTCGTACAACGTTCCGCGGGTACTTTCCACGTCGTCAACTTGCTGTAGTTCTATACCACGAGATCCTTACTACTTCCATTGGAGACGCTTCTGAGAATAACATACTTAATAAAGCATGTACAATAAGAGTTGCAATAAATATATTGCATGGTTCATCAAAACAAAGGTTTTAAATTAAAATCACAAATTATAAAGTGTTTTTAACAAGGAATATAGTCATATAAAAAATATTGAACGATTCATCACATTAAAAATTAATTATAAAAATTATGAGTTTTTCATTTATCTTAAAATTTTAGATTATAAGTTTTTTACTATATTTTGTTAATTAAATCTGTAAAAAAATCATTTAATAGGTCAATAGTCATCCATATTATGAAAAAAAGTTAGTAATTAGATCAATTGTAGAACTTCCTTTATTGGTACATAGTTATTGGGGTATTTGTGCATAAATATTGAATCAATTGTTTGAATTTTTTGGTTGTCAAAACAAACATGTACTGGGATAATATAGAATATGTTTCAAACGAGACTTCAAAATGACCACGTTTGACTATTATGTGCATAATGGATCCCACTGCATTCATCTAGCGTACCAGTAGCCATTATAGTTTGATAGTTTTGATACTTAAAGATAAGTACAGATGCCAAGCTAATAAGATGAGAGGGGGGGTGAATCATACAAACTTAATCTTCCATAAAAACATCAGATTCAACCTCGGTAACATATACTTCAGTAATATAATCAAAAACTGCTAAACATGCAAACTCAAAAGCATATAAACATCATAACACTCATAACACCAGATTTAATGTGGAAACCCAAATAGGGAAAAACCACTGTGGGATTTCGGACCCACTAAGAAATATACTCTTCTAGAGTATACTCGGTTAAAAGCAAATCCTGTTAAAGATTACAAACACATTGCTAGATGTGACCCGGTTAAGGGATTTCCCTCAGATCTGTTAGGATCTTCACCTTGTTAGAAGTGACCTTGTTAAAGGATTTCAAACACTCAATCAGAATGTCACCTTGCTAGAGGGTTTTACAAATAAGACAGTTAAGTCCACTCGGTTAAGAGATTTTCTATCACTTTCACAAAATAACAGTAATAAAAATCTACCTACAACTTCACATCTAAAATGCTAAAGCATATTCTTATTTGCTTAATACAATATAGACATAAAACTAATCTTGTCCATCTGTTGGGCTCTATACTCTGTTTATTCAAAACAGGTCTTCAAGCTTCTGTGCTTGGTAATCACTATGTAGTATCCCTGTGCATACACTTGCCCGCATGCATTGTTTATCAATAGTTCCCTATTTATAAACAATTCGCCAACCGCTTAATTTCCTTGATCACATTTCCCATGATCAATCATAGCCATCAGATCTTCAAACTTTGACTAGGTTCAATGTATCCTTCGATCTGAAAACGTTTTACCCTGCCTTGGAACTTGCATACATTTCTTGGAACTTGTGTCAGGGTATTGTGGTTCAATCTAAGATGTAGATCTTCCTGCCGATTTTCCTTTGGCATAGATCTTTTAACAAACTTCATTCACGACATACCAATCATTTAATCATGGCCAGCTCATCAGCTTCCTTCATTAAATAACATTTGTAATCATTTAATGCATTTTGTTACAGCTCGGTTACAACTCGGTTGCAACTCGATGAATACTAAACTTTACTCGGTAGACATTTTGCCTTCATTAACCGATAGCGATAACCTTAGGGTTTACCGACTAGGTTCTTTGCTCGGTAACATAGTATAATATTACCCTTACAATCAATAGCATATGTATGATATCAAAACAATCTAAACATCATGATCTCATCATTGTCTAACTCGGTAATAGTTGCCCATTGAATAACTTATTTCTCCCCTTATCCATTATATTCTTTCTGTGTCTTTTACCGACATCTTTATACTCATCAAATCATACTTCTCAAGATATGGCAACATCATACTAAATTAGAAAATCAATTTCTTGACATCAATGACAAAATAATAATATTAAGACAGTAAACATCCTTAGTCAGTTATATCCATAATCATCAACAACCTTCTCAATATCCTTATTGAAATGCCAACAATCTCCCATTGTCTGTTATGATGCCAAATGCCAACATAGTTAACTTCATGCACCCACATATTCTAAACGGTACATCAGATTTTGAATTATTTTTTGGTTGTCTCCTTATGCGACTTAACTGCTTATAGTTATTGTTTTGGCTTCTGGGTAGTAACAATGCACATTGTGGGATCTGTTATGCACACAAGGGTCAAAAAGTACACATTTCAATGTGTTGTCTGATACCTGCTTTAAGATGCCCCAATAACCGTGCACTTAAAATTGCCAATACTTATGCACAAATGTCTCAATAGTCCTTACTATGGGTACCGATAAAGGTGCACAAAATGGGCCAATTATGGTCCAAAAATGCAAAAAATTGAGCGGCTATTGGTACATCTAAAATTTATTAATGGACTTATTTTTTTATTTTTTTAAAGTTAATAATTGGGGGGTTGGATGTGCAAGGAGCTAAAGGTTATCAGAACATGAACGATAGCTAGTGCTCTTCCCCTGCTACTAAAAATCCAAAACAATAGCTATAAGAAATTAAATCACATGCAAAGACAACCAAAAAAATCGTTGAAATCCAATGTATCGTTTAGGAGCTTAGGGTGTGCAAAGTTGGCTACAAAAACTATTGGTTCTCTTCCCCTATATATTTTGATTAAACGGTTTCTTTGAAAAGGATAGAGATGTTTGTATCTATGTGATCTAGTTCTTTCCATTTAAAAATAAAATAAAAAAATTAGTACTAGCATTTGCAACATCTTGTATAGAGGAGGGTCGCCTCCTAGATGCTTGTATCTATGTTATCTAGTTGTTTGAATCAAAAAAACAATAGGACTAGTCCTTACACCATCTTGTATAGTAGAGGATCTCTTAGATGAGCTAACAATCTTTCCATGTGCAACTAAAGATTTCAACCTCTTTGTTAAGGAGGAAGAAGGGATGAGAGAAGACTTTGACTCCAACTATAAGAATGACTCATATATCCAAAAACCAGTGACTATGTTCCTTCTGATGAATAGTTGATAGTAATTATGCTCATTATACACGATGCACTCTCCTAATAATTAAGCATAACTTAAAGATATTACATGATAATTTACCACTTGTTTAACCTACATTTAAATTTAGAAATATATCTACTTGAAAACATACACTTTTATGTTGATAGTAATTTTGTTATACACAATGCATTCTCCTAATAATTAACCATAGCTTAAAGATATTACATGATAATGTTACTTGTTTAACCTACACTTAAATTTAGAAATATATCTACTTGAAAACATACATTTTGTATAAAACAATAAACACAAAATCAAAAATCGCATTATTCTTAAAATTTAATGAAAAATAATCTAATAGATAAGTAAATTCCAAACAAAATAATTCTCCATTCTTCATGAACTAAAACAAACACAACAATTCGGATCCTTCTATTCTAATTATGACCATGCGCAAAACACAGCAATTTGGATCCTTATATTGATTATGACTATGACAAAACACAACAATTTGGATCCTCCTAAACTGATTATGACCATGCCCAAATAAATTGCTGTCATATTTATTCAATTAAAAAAAACCATATATAACCACAAAAAGACAAGAAAAATCCACACGAATAAAACCTTTCCCATCGACTAAACAGTAAAACCCAAAGTGGATCACCTCGCAAGAGAGTATCGGTCGTAATTACCTCTACCTTTTGTGTAGCCTAAAAAGAAGGCAATTCAAAATCCATAATTAAATGCACTCTACAGTCAAAGCTTTACCTCAACGGAAATATATATATATAGAATTTATCTCAATCTGCAGTTCGGACATCCCCTCAGCTGGGCCCTCTTATTAATGTTGTAATCTGTATTTCATTTGCCGCCTGTTAGGTTAGGTGCCGCTCCTCCTCGAGACTCGAAACCACGACCTCGCAATTTCCTTTACTTTCCCCGCCGTCCAAAGAATTAACGTAAGACGTTAGTTAGCCTGCATACCGTTTGGACGTTGGAATTTTTGTCGTGGGTAAAAGCCGTCAGGTTTTAACTCTAGTGCGGAGGGCCCACCGTCAAGTGGTGAAGAATATTTTACACGCACAAAATTCGTTGTTTGTTGCCGGGTAGGAGAAGTACGGCAATTGTCGTGAAGCCCGATGTGAATTAAACTTATATTTACCGTCAGTGTATGTGAGTGCATGATGCATTTGCAGCTTTACAGAATATTAAGGTCGGCTAACGTTAATTCTCTTTCGGTTGTTGTGATGTGAGGCATTTTTGTTTGTTTGTTTCTTATTTTTGTTTTAGTTATTTAACTATTTCCTTGTATATTGAAATTGTCAACATCCTCATTTAATGTAGAGCATTACTGGACCATTTTCTATGGCTGTTGTTGTTGCAACCACAGTAGAAGAGCTTGCACGAATGATTGCGTTAAATTATAGTATAAGTATTTTAATGATGTTGACCCTCGATGTTCGAATTACTTGAAATTAATATACACAACTTAAATACATCTATGTAGGAAACACTGAGAGATAATTATTAGACTTTATTGGGAGAGGATAAATTTAATATGCAAGGTTATAACTTTTTAATATAGTGAGATATATAATTTCAATTATTAAACCTTGTTTTATTTTATTTGAAGAGATTAAATTTAATATGTAATGTTATAATTTTTAATATATAACTTTATCCAATCAACTCTTCATTAATTAAATAAAAATTAATATACATAAATATTTAATTATATAATTAATCTAATATATTATATCTTTGGTTATTATAGATTATATCTTATTTTTAATTATAATATAAAGATATTCTTTTATTTATATATTTAATCATATAATTATTTTAAAAATATTATCTATTATTTTAATTACTAAAATAAATAATTTTTTACATAGAATATATAAGATAAATTGTTACAATAATTATCAAAACTGACTGGTCATACCACGGCCAAGAGCCTAACTTTATAGGTTCAAACTCGGATTAAATGTTGAATACATAGTCTAAGTAGCATGTTTGAGCAAAGGAACTAAACACAAAATACAACCTATACACAATGCTAGACATCCTAAAATGGGAGGACAACCAGTTATCCAGTTGTCGATCCAAGAGGTCCAAGCAAGCAGACCCTCCATCCATATAATATGTTTGTCCTCCATCACCGGGATTGCTCCATGCGCGGCAAGCTAAGTCATGAACTCTCTCTCAGCTCTCCTGCCTTCATTAATTTCTGCTACGCAGGCTGCAAGGCCATTGACAAAGGGGATCCTTTCTATCTTTGTTTATTATAAATTTAAATCTTACTTTTAATTATAATATAAATATATTATTGTATTTATATACTTAATCATATAATTATTTTAAAAATATTATCTATTATTTTAATTACTAAAATAAATAATTATTTATTATTTTATTTATTAAAGTATATAATTATTTCATAAAAGTATTTTATTTATTATAGTTAAATGAAAATACTTATAGGCACAAATACAATATTTTTTTAGAGAGAAATTAAACTTTTTATGAAAGCAATATAATTTTATTTGTTTTGTATTTTTATTATTTTTGTATCTCAACTATTTAGTAGCTCTTGTGAACATGTATCATCACATTCCACTCCTTACTACCATTATAGTTATGTTTATGAATGTCAAAAAATAGTTTTTAAATATTTTATATTCGTAACAATACCTGAAAATGTTATTAAATGGTTGATAATACAAATATTTATAGTTCTATCAACTAATATTTCTAATCTTATTTGTGAAAGATCAATTTAGTAATATTCGATCACAAAAAACTATAAATATTGGGGTCAACACAAATATTAATAGACTTGTGGATCAAATTTTAGAATGCAACATGATTTGTAGGACTATAAATATCTCTTTTATGGACTAAGTACTTTATTAAATGAATCTAAAAAATATATTGTGTAGTGTTTGGTCAAAATGACTATAAATATGTGTGTTTGTGGGCTAAGTACTTTATTAAATGAATTTCAGAACATAAATGTGTAGTGTTTGATCAATATGGATATAAATATTTATGTATATTAAGCATTTACTGATATTAATTTAAGATATATTTTGAATTAAAAAGTTGAATGATGGTAAAAGTATTATAATTTATTAATATTGATGAAATTATTTTGAAATACATTAATATTGATAAATCAAGTGTTAATCATAAGGAGTAAGACAAAAATTAATAAGTTATGTATTTTACTTTGTGACACCATATCTCTTTAAAAATAATGGAAACATTACATAGTGAGCCACATACAATATGCATTATTCTTATAAATTAAAAGAAATTCTAGATTTGTCTATATTTTTGTGTCACACGGATTGCTAGATACGTCGTTACCTCTTACATTATGTTTTGTGTACACACTTTTTCTATCTCGTATTAAAAAATCATAACATAGTTAGTTTGTGTGAACAAAAGAGGATATCAATAATATGTTCATGCAAAACAAACATTTATTAAAAAATTTCTTTAAATCAACTTAGAAACAAGAACGACAATCAATATTCTTCATTTCCTTTATTTCAACATTATTTTTAGTTTTTACAAATTTTAACACACTAAAAAATTAATTTCCTTTGCTTTAACACCATCCAATATAAGTTATTATTAGTGATATGATTTTATTTTTGTTTTGTTTTTATTTTGTGGATAATTGTTCTTTTATTTAAAATTTTCCTACACTTCTTAATTAAAAGTATGGGCTAAGTATGGGCTAAGTAGTAAATATAAGATTTATAAGAAATACTCCATGTCATACATTATATGATATAAGATCAATGTTTCAAAGAAGTTTCCAGCCAAAAAGTAAGATAGATCTTACAAAATATAAATAGATTTGTAAATTAATTTATAACTATTTTATTTATATTTTTACAAGCAATTATTTTGTTTTTTCGTTTTGTGAAATTAATTATTTTTTAAACTATCTTGTCAAGAGAGTTAAAGATAAAATAAAAAATATTTTTTTTCTAATTTTTTTTTTAGATTATGTGAATCATTATATAATAAATTGTTTTAGTCATCAAATTTAAAATTAAATTTGATAACCATTGTAAAATAATTCACATAAATACTTCAAATGTATTTATATAAAAAAATGTTAAGAAACATTAATCTTTAATTATTATATTTAATTAAAAATTTATTTTATTTTATTTACATTATTGAGTTTGTTTAAAGAGTTATTTTATTTAATATACTTAAAAAGAGTATTTAATAGTTTTAGTTTTTCTAAATATATGTATTGACTTTTTAACAATAGTTTTTTGTTAGTTAACATGTTCATGTTATTTTAATTCATCTCTTGTTGCTATTATTGTGATGTCTCTTAGCATAAAGATCATCTAGTCTATTAGTCTAACAAAATAAAATTTACCACAGTTGATAAAACATTTCAATACAATTATAATGACACCATAGTTGTCATACAAAATAGATATTATTTATTCATGAACACGTATCCATTTTTTTCTTTTTTGTTGGTGTAATTAATTATTCATGTGGGATATTATTACACTTTACTTAAGTTTACTTAGGTACATGCATATCATAGTAGTTTGGGTATGAGACACTTGGGTGTTTGTGCCACATTGGGATAGAGTGTGTAGGAGAATTTCCACCTTTTGTGGTCTTATCTTGTTGTTACATTCCACATTCGATGGGTGATCCACCTCATGTGGAATATTATATTATTTCTCCTACCTACCATACCTATTTCCTACCTACCCTTGTTTCTTATTGAGTCACATGTCATGTTTGTGTGCTCACATATCCATATAGCCTTGCCTATATAAGCAGGCTCATATTCATTGTATGTAACAACGATTGATGATTCAGTTGATCAGTATTTTCATCTTGATAGAATATAATTTATTCCTATCAATATTTTGTCTCTCTATTGTACTTTTCATTGAGATCTTGATCTTGGCAAAATCTCACATGGTATTAGAGCCTTGGAGCGTCTTTGATTAGTCTTTTGGAGGCTTCAATTTTTGGATTTGGGGATCTGTATTTTTTGGTGTGTCGTACAACGATTTGGACATCACAGTTGAGTCTAGGAGTCCATTTCCATAAATTCTGAGTATAAACTCGGCCTATGTTAGAGAAAGAATTTAGCCTATAAGGCTATACGATACGGATTTTAAAAAAAAAACTGTGAATTAAATATATTTTCATTTTATATTTAAAAAATAAATAAATAAATTTTTTTTTGTTATTGTAAATTTTATTTATTTAAAAAAAAAAAAATCAAAAACTATTGTTTTGGGGGGTCCCGTGACCACCCCCATCTTCATACTCTGTTAGCTTTTTCTGCAGACTTTTTTTTGGGCCCCGTCATTGTCATGCTTGGGTCTCTCGTCGTGCTCTAGTGTCATGTTGTCATCCGCTATTGTTTCTTCTCGACCGCCTGCAGTTTTTTCCCGACCACCACTCTGCACGTTGTGGCCACCGAGCTCCGTGTTGTTCCCGACGGCAGCTTCGCTGAGGGTTGTCGACCACCGCCAGAGCTTGTTCTCGGCCAAGCTTTTGTCGCCTTGCCTCAACGACCTCTGCCCTGGGTCTCTCGTCGCTCCGCTGCATCCTCCCACCTCAGTGCCACCCGCCTGGTCTTCTCTGCCGCCAACCACTTGCGCGACCACATAAGCACCCAGCAAACGCCAACGAGCAGGCCACATGGTAGAACCCTATTCGTTGGACCCGATACACTCAGCGGCACAGAGAAGACATGTGTCAACCATTTATTCAGCCACGCAGGACCCTATCAGCCATACAGAATACACACTCACGTGCGTAGTCAGCATCATGCCATCTGTACGAACCATTCAACATTTGACACTTGTCATTTTCGTACAGTACGAAACACTCTGCATTGTGCCATGTGGTATGATGACATCATCATCCATACAGCCTGGGCAAGGGACACGACACTCATTTTGGCGGTCATACGGTCATCAATTTTAAGCTCATAGGTTGCTAACATCATCCTGCATCAGCATTTTTTGAAAAAAAATTACGCCCTCACCATTTGATTTTTTGAAATTGTAGTCTGACTTCAGGAGGGCATAACTTGGTCATTTTGGCTCCTTTTTTGGTGCAATTTTTTTTTAAATGGGCTAGAATTTTGTGCTCTTCGCAGTGGTAGAGGATGTTTTTGATTTTGATGGACAAATTTTTCAAAATTTGCAGATTCTCATGATTGTACCTGTCTAATCCTAGATTTTGCAACTTTAGAGGCTTCATTTGGGGTCATATGACCTCCTTTTCAGGTGCCGTTTTTTTTTAAGTGCATAATTTTTTGTCTACTTTCATAATCTGCCATTAGTTTGCAGTGATTTTGAGTAGAAATTGTACTTTCAGTATTTGGTCATTTTTGGCCTATTTGGTACTTGCATTTTGCTTGGATCTTAGATTAGATCACTTGCAGTGTTTGTTGAAGTCTATTATATCTCATTTTGAGAAGTTGTAAATTTGAAATCAAAAGTCCACCTTGCCTTGTTTTGCAAGTGGCCCATTGTATATGCACTAAGTATAAAGTGTCAAATCATCATTTTTATTTTTATTTTTATTTATTTATTTATTTTTATTTTTATTTTTTTGGGGGGGGGTTTCTTGATTGAGTAATTTGGGGGGGTGCATTGTGTGATTACGTATCTCTCTATCTTGTGTTTTTTTCATTTTGGTGCTATGGATTCTCCTAAATTTCCACTTTCAACTCCTCATAATTATGTTTCATGGAAGATAAAGGCATGGAGTGAACTAATGGAAAAATGACTCATTCATTATGTAAATGGAACTATAACAGCACCACCTGATCCTAATGCTCAAATTGAATGACTCACTAAGAATGCTATGGCACTTGGAACTCTTAGAAAGTATGTATCAGATGACCTCATTTTTCACATTGATAAGTGTACTAAAATCAAAGAGGCTTGGGATATTTATGAGAAATTGTATGGCCAAGTTGATGAGATTAAGGGCTACAAGCTTGATAGTGAACTCACAACTTTGGATCCCAAGGATTTTGATACAATCCAAGATTTTGTCACAAAAGCAAATGAGCTAAGAGCAAGCTAAAGGATTGTGGAATTGACAAAAAAGATGCTCAATTGGTTTACAACTTGTTGGACAAGCTTCCTTCAGAGTATGTAGCCTTTGTATCTAGCTTTCACACCCATAGGTTAGCTCAAGGTTCCTCATACACTTCTCCCTCATTTGATGCATTCATGGAGATGTTGATACTTGAGCAATCTAAGTTGACCAAGATGGGGATTCTTAAATCTTCAAAGTCACAAGCTTTGGTGGCTAATGAAGGGAATCAAAGCAATCAAGGAAAAGGAAAGAATCAAAAGCAACCTAAGTCAAAACAAGATGGAGCACAATATTCCTCTCCACAACAAGGTAATTCTACATCCTCGCCTAAGAGGAAATCATAGAAGGACAATCTTTTTTGTGCCTATTGCAAGAAGGCGGGACATGATGAACATCATTGTTACAAGAAGGATATTGATGAGTTGAAGAATCTTCTTGAGAAGAACAAAATCAACCTACCTTCTAGAATGTCTACATCAGCTTCTTCCAAAGAAAAGGATAAAGGAAAGGATCACTCCTTTGAGACAGATAAAGGAAAGGGACAAGCTCTTTGTGCTACTACAAGTCATGATTCAGGGAGATGGCTTCTAGATTTTGGGGCTTCTCATCATATGGCATCTTCGCAGTCTATGTTCTCTTCATTTGAGCCTTGCCACATGCCGCAGATTTTGATGGGTAATCATACATACATGGATGTGATTGGGAAAGGATCTATTACCATTGAGGATAACTCCTTCAATGATGTGTTGTGTGTACCCCACTTGACAAACAATCTTCTTTCCATCTATCAAATCACACATGGGGCAACTAGGAAAAATGTGGAGTTCACACCCAATTCAGTTATCATTAGAGACTTGAAGACTAGAGCTATTATTGCAACTAGGGTGGTTGATCATGCATCTCGGTTGTACTCTTTTTCATATTTTGGTCCTATTTATGAGGTTGATTCTTCCTATGTTGATGATTCAGATTTTGAGGAGAACTTTGGGTACTTAAACTTGGGGATTCTCACATGTGACCCTATTCTTGAGCCTTGCATTTCATCTCCTCCTATTAATATCACATCACCTATTGCACCTGATGATGCAGCTAGTGTGACATTTTTGCCTTCTTGTGATTCAGTGCAGCAGGATATTCCATGTCTTCCAGCTTCAGTTGATTGAGATGCCTACTTGATAGACATTACAGGTTTGTTTATGGAGTCCTACATTGCAGATTTGGGAGACATCATTGATGACATTCATCTTCTCTTTGATGAAGATGATCCTTCTTCGATTGTTGCGAGGGAACACTCTGACCCTCTTGTGCATTCTCTACATGATCATTCTTTTGAGGTTGACATGATTGTGGATACTTTTGTACAACAGTTGGTGGAGGTCTCTTTATGCTTTGAGGAGACATGTGAGTCTTTGGATATTGTTTTGCATTCCTCTCCACTAGATCTTGGAGTGCCTTTTTTAGCAATGTGGAGTAGTATCACTACCTTTGGAAGGGGTATCTTTCATCATCGACATGGGGACACTTGAGCAGTTTTTCAGAGATTCCATTCATTATGAGTTTTTTTCCTACATCTTCCCTTCATGATTGGGAAGACTTCATGGATACACCTTTGGTTCTGTTTCTTCCTAAGGGGAGGAATGTTGTTCGACATTCATGGAGCAGTTTCTTCATACATCATCAAGCTTCTATCATTGGTGCAGATTCTACATTGAGGGGGGGGCTACCTAATCTCTCTTCTTCTCTCATATGGGGGGGGGGGACATTTTCCTCACAAGGGGTTTTGTCCTTTTCATACTTCTATGAGAGTTATTTGTATAGTTTTCATCTCTCTTTTGGGGGAGGGTTTTTTCCCATTGGATTTTTCTCTCTTTCCCCACTTTATGGGAGATTGCATTTGCATTTGTACATGGCTACCTAACATGGCCTTGTAGCCAGGACCCATCTTGCATTGCATAGTTGCATTGTAGACTTAAGTGCATTCCCCTCAGTTGCACTTAAGGGGGGGTGTTGGTATAATTAATTATTCATGTGGGATATTATTACACCTTACTTAAGTTTACTTAGGTACATTCATATCATAGTAGTTTGGGTATCAGACACTTGGGTGTTTGTGCCACATTGGGATAGTGTGTGTAGGAGAATTTCCACCTTTTGTGGTTTTATCTTGTTGTTACATTCCACATTCAGTGGCTGATCCACCTCATGTGAAATATTATATTGTTTCCCCTACCTACCACACTTATTTCCTACTTACTTCTTATTGAGCCACATGTCATGTTTGTGTCCTCACATATCCATATAGCCTTGCCTATATAAGCAGACTCATATTCATTGTATGTAACAACGATTGATGATCCAGTTGATCAGTATTTTCATCTTGATAGAATATAGTTTATTCCTATCAATATTTTGTCTCTCTATTGTACTTTTCATTGAGCTCTTGATCTTGACAAAATCTCACATTTTCACTTACTCTCACAAGCATTTTTCTACTATCTTTTCACAATGAAGTATCATGAGGTTTTTGATCTTTCCTCCTCTCTTCATGATTTCAAGGCACGATTTTTTTAGGTGGGTAGTTCTATTTTAGTGCATTTTAGAGGTTTTGGGCTTCTTTTGGGTGTTATAAGGTTAAAAATTGGGTTTTAGGTAAATTAGGGTATGGGGTTTATAGACTAGGGTTTAGGGCTCAATGATTACAATTTAGGGTTTTAAATTTAATAGACTAGCATTGATATCTTAAATACACCTATTGAAAAGATGTCAAGAGATATTAGTCTCGAGGTACCTATGTTTAAATTATTATTGAGAATAGATAGGTGCCTTGAGACTAATATCTCTTAGCATCTTTTAGATAGATGTATTAAAGATATCTATGCTAGGAGCATTCACAAGCAACATGCAAAGTACTCGTTTATCACCTTTTTTATTTGAATAAAGTATTAGTATGGTTTATAAATCACGATGCCTATCATAATCATTCAAATGCACAATACGAATTTATAATGAATGAGACATTTCATATTTTAAACCAAAAGTTTGATCTCAATGTTAAGTAGTTAATTTTTAATAAAAGAGTTATATTCAATAATGTATACATTACATAAAATTATTATGTTTCCAAATATTTGAATATTTCTTCCTCTACTTTTCTTTCAGTGAGTTGCTTCTCTTTCTTCATTTTTTCATAATGATCATATGAGATTTTGAGTCCATCCAAGGACTTAACACGTGATATACAAAAAATGTTAATATTGCCTTGGAAAGAGTCAATCCATGTGATTTTTGGATTGTCACTGCTCCAAGATAATCATAAGGATAATTTACATGTGCACCCCTTTTGTATTGATGAAATTGGAATTAAATTTGGAGATGCATCTTCAAATGGAATTCTAGAGCAATTTTCATATTCAACCATAACATGTGTTGGCGAATCTCATGGGGCTCTTCTAGGTCTGTATTGATATTTTGAATGTATCCTAATGCTCCATTCACAAGACCTACTTCTGTCCATGAAAATTAGATGTTAATATGGCCCTTGCATCCTTACTAATTAATAATTCAACATCCAATTCATCATTCTGACCTCCCATTGCATTAGTACTATTTTCTCTACTTGCAATGCTATGCACTTTTGGTCTTCTTAATGAATATAAGTTTTTTTAATTATGGTTCTATACATTATCATTTGTTTCAAATAGATGAATACTACTATCAAACTCCTCCTTAACTATTGGATGCAATGAAACATCTATTCTTGTCATCAATAATTTTGTATTATCTATAGTTGGATGTGCATCTCTAATACTTATGGTAAATTGATGAAACCTTTGTTGGGCTTCACTTTCACCTTCATGTTTGAATACCTTATTAAAAGTAACAACTATCTTAGACTCTTACCATAATAATTTTGCACATATATTACTATCATAAGGTGGTTTGTCACTAACAAGAGGTAGTAGTCCCAAATCTCCTACCAAAATGTTTGATCTTCCTCCAAAACTCATGTTGGATTTTTCAAGAAAAGCTTGGCGTAGTCTTGAATCAATATTTTGTAACATTTTTTTTCAATAAAACTCATTTCATCAATCTATGTATATTTAATATGTTGAATCTTCGGAAACTCATGAGCCTTGTGCCTTTTAATTCAACAAAATCTATGAGAGGGATCATTCAAGTTGAATGAATTGTCAGTGCGCCAATGTTAAACACTATCTCTTATTAGTGCTGGGTAAAAACACAAAACTATGTCACGTTTCATGCCAACTAATCAACACAAGTGAATTTAAGTAATTCTAACTAAAAATTAATTTTAGTCAAACATATGGTCTATAGAGATTCATTGTAGCTATCTTATATATGGGCCACAACTTTTCCAATTGGAATTGTCTACTAAATGTATATTTTATACCACTTTGGGTCTAATTACTAATTTTATTTTAGTTTTTTTTTTAAACTCAATATCTCAATAACTCCTACTCTTATAAATATATGTTTTTTAAATGTAAAAATACTCTTTTATAGATCTATAAGTGAATTTTCCAAAATATATATCTTTTAATATTTATTTTCTCTAGACTACAGGAATCGGGTATAGCACCCCCCTATAAACTGCAGTGTGTCAGGTAAACATTTTAACGTGACCAGTGACGCTGGCACGACACGTCCTCCGCACCACGTGGGCTAGGGGGAGACTAGACCTTGTGACCTCGTACTTCACCACTAGAAGCTCTCGCCAATCAAGCTAAGCCCTAAGCCCATATCTTTTAATATTTTAATTAGTTTTTATATTTTAATTTTATTTTTATTGAAAGTAGGTCATCAACACTAAAATATAAGGTTGGTTATCTTGTAAAGGAAAATACTAAAATTTATTTAAAATTTTTGAAAAAGAAAGATGTAGTAGAGAAAAGAGTCTATGTCAAGCTGATATAATTCTTTTTTAATTTGGATATATAATTAAGGAAAAAAATGGCACCAAGTAGAAAGTTATATTTCAATACACACAACTTTTCAAATTTATTGAAAAATATATATATACATAAAAAATAGTTAAAATATATTTTTGCACTAATTTTTCAAGTTATCAATATACACAAAAAAGTTGAAGAAAAAAAGGTAAAATTTACTATATAAAATGTGATGCCTCTTGTAACTTCAATTTTAATATTTTATTAACAACTAAATTATAGTGTTTACTTTATAAGAAAGTATATTCAAATATTTTTTTTTAATTTTAAAAAAAGTTACAAACATAAATTACAGAAAAAATACCCATTTTATTAGTTTACATCATTTCAAAATTCAAAACATATATTTCACTTTGTATTGATTCAATTTAAAAAGTTGAATCAACGTTGGCCATTTCCTTTATAAAAGTGTAATACAACTTTTTGCTTTTACCCTGCTAGTAATAATAGAGGATAGCATTGTGGTGTTGATGCATCATAAAGAGCTTGACAAATTGTTTGAATTAGATATGATTAACTTGTTCTTTAGATTATCATGCATAGAGGCATGACATTTTCATCTTGATTATAGTGTGAAATAATAATATCAAGTATTTTTTCTTAGCACATAAAGTTTCATATGATATACTTGACATTATATCATCTAGTATTAGTAAACCATTCTATTTCATAGAGTTGACAAAATCTATTGCTTTATTTGTTTAATCCTTTAATATATATTCTATATTCCATGATGTTTGTCTATAAATATCTCTTCTACCCAACATATCTATATTTTGTTACATCCAGAATCTATCCATGATGTAGTCTTGATATGATCTCTCACTCATGTTCAATTGCATTATGATCATTTGGTAAATTATCCCCATCTTCAAAATCATTGATTTTTTATTTTATTTGAAATACTCCTCCATTCCAAATGCCATGTATAATAATTGAGTAACTCCCTATTTGATATAACTATAGTATCATTAAGTCCAATATCTCTTTGTATATTATGAAATGGCTTGTGCAACAATAACTCTGACCAACCAAATTCAGCCCATTTTTCTGATTGATGTGTAGGTACAATGATAAATCTTGGAAACACTCACTAAAACTATCATAGTTCTTGCTTCCCATTTGTTATCTCTTTTTTTCTTGGAATTACAAGTCTAAGATCTAGCCACATCTATAACTGCAACACTTTTCATTGCATATGGTTTATCCATATATCCTTCAATGAAATATTTTAGGTGATCTTCATCATAATTTTCTTCATTTTTTTATCACTATCTTGAACACCTCTCTTGGAACATTTAATGTAACAAAGTACTCTTTACTTTCTACCAATGGAAACTCTAATAACATATGACATGTTTCTCATGCTCCAATGTCTCTTTCAACATGAGGGCTGCTATTAAAAGTCTCCAATATGCCCTCGATGCTTCTTCATCTAGGTTTTCTAATATTTATAAGTTGCATTATAATTAATGGTATGTTTCTAAACTTTTTTTAGATTTTGTTGCATACTTTACAATATAATTCATTGTCTTGAAAGAACTGATTGTCAATCTACATTTGCTCTCCAAAACTGAAATGTGTTACAGTTACATGTGTGTTTACTCAATCATCATTTTTTTGTAGATTCATATATTTTATTTCCTATGGTTGGGTCTTTAAATAATTTTGATCCATCTAGATGCAATGGCCGTCACACATTGTACATATAAATAAAAAGTAAATTGTTTTTTATTAAGATAAACGATTTTTACAAGGACCCGAAACCCAAAGTTAAAGAGCACAACAAAAATAAGTAGTTGCTAACCAGTCCAGAACCAACGACATATCAACCATAGAAACAAGGGCCAAGCCCACGTAGCAAAAACCAAAACAAAACAAGAAATAACCTAAAGCTCACTAGACCAGAGATTGCATCATCTCTGAATTCTTCTAAATCACCCTCTTGTTGATGTCATCAAGCTCATCCATGATGAATCTGGAGGTATTCTTTTCCTGGTTCCTTCTTCTAGTCCTCGTATAAGGGCCTGTAGTGGTTTGACATCACCTACCCTAGAAGTTCGGTTCCTGGATTTTCTTCTTCTGATTGATGTCAGAGGAGGGAATATTGGTTGTGGACTAAGCTATTTGATTTGCTATCATCGCATTTAACTTTTTAAGACCCTGAGCATTGTTATTCATGGCTTCCCTCCTAATATCCACCAGGTTCTTCATATCACCCTTAATTTCTTCCAAGGTAATCTCCAACTGACCAATACTTGATTCATGACCTATTTTCATGGTCTTTACATCTTCAGTGAGTTCCTATGTCATTCGGATAAGTTTATCCATTTTACTTGGCATAGGTGTCTCAGTGAAAGTATCAATGATGCCTTTAATTCCATCCTTTAACAAATTAATCTCCCTACTGACCCAAAGAAAGCAGTTCTCCTGGATTTTGACAGCACTGCTAAGGAGAGTACCAAAATCATAATCTTTTTAGGTATCCCCTTGTTCCCCCTGTTCAACATTAATAGGGATTTCCAGCTTTATTTTGTAAGGAAGTTAAGTAGCGGAAACAACTTCCTACACTAACCTTGAGAGGAGGGTAATGCAAAACTTTTTCAGATCATTACAACAGTTACAGAGAATAGAAATAGATATAATAGCAATCATACCACAACACAATGATTTACGTGGGGAAAACCCTTTCGGGAGAAAAACCCCACCCTCCAAAAGCAGCTCAATATTTTATTCAGCAATCAAAAACAGATTACAAAATACTTGCAGAGCAAGCTCTTCGCAGGAGTACCACTAATCAGAGATTCAGAGGCAACTCAATAGCCATAGGACTCTTACACACAACCTCTATCTCACACACCTCATAAATAGGAGATACAATACAAGAAACCGTCAAACGGTATTACAAAACCATGGGCTAAAACCACCCAATAAGGTGTAGCCGACCTTATCTCCCTTCTATGACATGTTAAAGCACACATCAACACGTGTCGCTCCCTTTTACAGCTCATTTATGTATTCGATACAAATTATTTTTCCTATTTCAGGAGTACAAACTTCCGGAGGCCATAACTTGAGAACCGGGTGTCCGATTGACGAACCGTTTGAAGCGCCGGAAAGCTCGCGAAGTGCTCTATCACCTCGTAACCCACTTCATCGGTTACGGCCACTTTTCAGGGAATTTCGGAGCCTCTAAAGTCCCCAAAATTAAGTTTAAACATTTTATTGCACCCCTCCAAGACGAAAACTTTAATATCTTCAAAACTAGTTGTGACCTTGTGACACAACTTTACCGGAATGCTTATCTAGCCAACCAGAAGCTTCAGGGAGAGTTTCGCACCATTTCGTGCTCAAATAAAAACTTACTATAAATAGTAACCTCGCATAAATGCAAGGTTGAGACACCATTTTTCCCAACATATTTCCTTCTCCTTTCCCTTGGTTTCCCTAGTTTTTCCAATTTTAGACTTATTCATATTCAGAGGACCAGAATCCTATAATTTGGGGTTGGGGGTTTTATACTTACTGGCAGCCCATCTGGGGTGTTTCTTTCTTTTGTTTCTTCTAGTGCTAGGTGTAATATTTTGTTGGGGGCCCTACTCCTAAGAAGGATGGTATTCCGAATCATCTGAGACATTGAGGTCTCGCCAATCCATAGCCCTACCATACTCTTCTTCATCCATCTCTGTATCACACACATAATGAACATCAGTGTTGATCAAAGAGTTAGGGGGTTTAACCACTGGTGAGGGTTTAACCCCATGATCCTTAGCATATTCCATGATGAGCATGATTTGCCTCTCATGTAAAACAACGTTATCACCATTTTTGGCATGATTCGCCAAGCTATTTTCAAGATAAGATAATAGATAGAAAGGTAGAGAAATTCTTTTGTTGTTCCTAAAATGGTTTAATATCATAAAGTGGTAAGAGAAAATACCAACATAGCGTCCATCAAGAGTAATGTACTTCATAATCACTTTGGCCATCTCCATCCAATGTGATTGCAGGTCCTTCCTGTTATAGCGTCGTCCTTCATCTTTTGTACCTTTTTCCTCTTGCTATCTTTGTCAAAGAAAGTCGCAATGGCTTCTTCTGCCACCTTCCTTTCTCTATATAAAAAACTTCTTGCCTTCCATCTGCAAACAAGATATCTCCGCGATGAAGGTTTCATCAATTATAAACTCCACTCCAAACACCATGAGGATGCCTTTCTCCCAACCGTTCACAAAATCCTTTGTCACTTTCAGATCATTGCCATGGAGCCTCTCAAGATACGAAACAAGGCCTCCATCATTAATCTCCATCCATATCTCTCTGTTCTTTTTTCATTTCTCATAGGAGGTAGGTTCCATTATGTTCTTGTCATCTCCCATGATAAAATTGCCTCTGCAACAATGGAAACCAAAGGAAAACTAGGAAATGAAAAACTAGATACAAAAGAAGGCTCTAGAAAAGCTAGTTTTGGATTTGGAACAAAAATCCCACGAAAGATTATAATTCATTGGCAGTTTATCATCCTTAATGCGATAGGAATGGCCAATACAATTAGAATCCTATCTCGTCAGTTTGTACAATTGTATTGAGAAATTTTCCTTTGCCGTCCACCGTCGTATGTCCACATAATCCACACCCATGTTTTCTAGGTGGTCCACTGGCCTATTACCTTCCCGATAAACGTGGGAGATCTTGAAATCATCCAATTTAGTAATCATGATATGGAACTCCTGAGTTAAATTCTTGATGGTCTAGCTGGGCTTAGTTTGCTTACTTACACACCTGATGATATTTAGAGAATCACTCTCAATCTAGACTTTTTTGAACCCTTCTCTGATCGACATGTGTAACCCAATGTAAGCAACTTTAGCTTCGGCATAGTGGTTTGTCTGGGCACCTAGTGGGAGTGCCACCATCAAAACAAGCCTACTATTATGGTCACGAGCAACTCCCCATAGCCAAGTGATCCAGGATTACCTTTAGCTGCCCCGTCAACATTGATTTTGATCCACCCACCTGGGGGAGGAACCCAAACAACACTATTTCTCATTTTCTTTAACTTGACAGTAGGTTTAGAAATATCCCAGTTGATATGCCATCTATTGATAATATCCCAATCCAGAGGCGAAGTAGGAATAGGGGGATCAATCTTGTGAGAAGGCCAAGAAGAGACAAAGTTCTCCTTAATGGCATTCTGGATTCTCTGAGCAACAGAAAGAGAAGAGGATTCTTTTTCCCTGAAGATCCGGTTGTTTCTTTCTTTCCAAATCCCCCACGCCAAATGGGGTAACATAAGACACCAAAGCATGTTGAGAGAAGGATCGTCCAAAGGGAAACACCACTAGAGCCAACAGTCCAAGAGGATCCCTAGAAGGCACCACACAATTCCCTAGAGATCAAAAAAATGGGCCCAAATCTCTCTAGAGAAGGAGAAATGGAGTAGAAAATGTGAAGCATCTTCAACATCTTCTTTGCACAAATTTTTTTTGTTAGGGATAGCCATACCCCTTTTGCACAAGTTGCCAATGGAGAGGATCTTATTCTGCATAAAGAGCCACAAGAAGATATTAATTTTAGGAATCAACAACTTGTTCCAAATACTAGCCTAGAAAGGGGCTAGAACAAAGGATCTTGTCAACATGTTGAAAGCATGGGAGACAAAAAAAAATCCCGAGGAGGAACCACTCCACAGTGCCACACAAAAGAGTCTTCAGCATGGAAAGAGGGAATGTGAATATTTGCTAGCCATAATTGAAGGGGATTTAAGATGGGATCCACAATGATAAGATTGATCTATTTACCCTCTCTGATATAATCAGTGACCCAGTAGCCAAACCATCCCACACATCTCTCTTTAAGCTTAGTAGCCCAATGAAAGTCTATTAGAGGCCCATCACCAACCCACCAATCATCCCAAAAATGAATTTTTTTCCCATTACCAAGGACCCATCTTGATCCTTTAAGAATAATATCTTTGGAATTGTGGAAATTAGTCCAAAGATCAGAGGCCACCATAGGAAGATTGTAATATTCTAAAACACTTTGGGCAAAGATACCATTAACATGGTATTTGTTATGACAAATAGAGATCCATTCATTAGAATCCTTCAGGCATCTCCACGATTGTTTGGCCATGAGGGATTTGTTGAAATCACAAATGTGCCTAATGGAAATCCCTCCAAGTCTCTTTGGGAGACACACTCCCAGGCCTGAAGATGAAGGCAATTTTTAGATTCGGTACCTATCCATATAAAATTATTTTGGATTTTTTTCCATCTGATCAACAAATTCTGATGGAACTTTAAACAAACTCATGGAATAGACCAAAAGATTTTGCCAAGAGGCCTTAATTAACTAGAGCTTACTAGTGTGGTTCAAAAGGGCACCTTTCTAACTAGCCAAATTATTCTAGAAATGTTCAATCAAACCAAACCATAAGGAATTAGGAGCAGGTCTCGAACACAGTGGTAATCCCAAGTAGGTATCCGGTAAAGAAATTAATTTATACCCCAAATATCATCTATCTTGATCTGTCTATGGGCAGGCGTATTGAGGAAGAAAATAAAACTCTTTGGCAAGCTAATCCTCTGCCCAGATCCTCTTTCATAAAAATTAAGAATAGACTTCAAAAGTTTAGCTTCCGCCATAGAACTTTCCCCCATCAGCAAAGTATCATCCACAAATTGATGATGGGAGAAAACTTGGGATTGTGAAGAAGGGTGGAGCCCTTTGAGTCTTCCAAAATTGATCTCTCTTTGAATAATTTTACTGAGAGCTACACCCATCAATATGAAAAGTAACGGTGAGAGGGGATCACCCTGTCTAATACCTCTAGATGACGAGAAGAAACCTGAAGGAGATTGATTGATTAAACAAAGAACTTCATTGTGGAGATGAATTGATTCACCAATTGAATGAATTGATTACAAAAACAAAAGCTTGAGGAATTTTGATCAAAAAATCCCAGTTAACCCTATTGTAAGCTTTAAGCAAGTCCAACTTTAGCAAAAAACCAGGTCTCTTATTGACTGAGAGTGAGTGAATGTTCTCATGGACCGCAATGATAGAATCTAGAATTTGTCTCCCCGGAACAAAACCATTATGATGCTTCAAGATCAAAAGCATAAGAACTTTCTTCAGTCTAAAAACAAGAATTTTAGTGAAGATTTTGTAGATAGAGTTACATAAGTTGATAGGTCTGAAATCCTGAAAGCACTTGGCATCCAGTTTCTTTGGGATTCAGACAATGAAAGTGGTGTTGAGCTCTTTTAAAAGAGCGAGAACCAAAAAACTCCCTAGCAGCATCCACAACATCTTTTCCCACAATCTGCCAAAACATTTGGAAAAAAAACATGGGGAAGCCATCAGGACCAGGGACCTTGTTTCCTTCAAAGGAGAAAATCACCTCTTTAACTTCCTCAGAAGAAGGAATTTTGGTTAGCTCCTTGTTCATCTCCTGAGACAAGTAGTTAGGGATTTCACACAATAAATCTTCCTGAGAACATACATCTGGTTGCCCCTCTTCAGCTAGAAGGGAGGATAAAAAATGAATAGGCTCTTGACTTATCTCCTCTTGTTTATCAACCCATTGATTATTGGAGTAAATCCACTTGATTCAGTTAGATGCTCTATGTTTCAAAGTTGTCATATGAAAAAACTTGGTATTCATGTCCCCACTTTTGAGCCAGATAATTCTTGACCGTTGTTTCCAATATTCTTCTTATTTGGATATGACATCATGAATTTTAGAGGGGAATTCAACTTCCTTATTCGTGATATGAGGATCATAACCAAGAGTTTGGATCTGTTGTTGAATATCATCAAGCTCCATTTTAAGAGAGACCTTCCTCTGAAAGATATTACCAAAGAATATTTAATCTATTTCAGGACATTGGACTTAACATTAGACAATTTATTGACCACTCTATACATCGTCGATCCTTGAATATCAATGCCACACCACTCTATGATGTTATCATATGGATCAACATTTAGGGTCCACGTCTTCTCAAACTTGAAGGGAAAATATTTCCTTCTAGAGAGGGGGGAGATACTCAGAATATTTGAAAAGCGATTTGAGCCAATCCTTGAAAGAGAAGAAAGATAACAAGAAAATTTCATTAGCCAATCTGGGGAAAGGAGTCCCCTATCCAACTTTACTTGAATAAGATCATAGATGCTACACCTATTAGACCATGTAAATCTAGCTCCATTAAGATCAGGATCCAATAAACCCAAGGAGTTGATCAGATCAGACAAATCTTGCTTACCATCTTCAGAGATTTGAGCCCCTCCCATTTTTTCCTCACTTGAAAGTGGAGTATTAAAGTCCCCCATGAAAATCCACTCCTCATTAGGGAAGGACTATCTAATGTCAATCAACGAAGACCAAAGGGCTTTCCTATCATTTTTACTATTCAAAGCATAAATGTTGGAAATGATCCAGGAAGAACCATCTCTCAAATTAGTAAATATGTTGTTAACGTGATTATAGTTGGAAAAGATAGCCATACCTTGGATAAGTCTCAAATTATAGAAGGAGGCAATACCACCCTACATGCCATCAACATTAGAGAAATGAACACCACAGTCCTTGAAAACAACAAGCTTCATTTTCTCCAGTCTACTAGAAGGCATTTTAGTTTCCCGAATGAGACTAATCTCAGGTTTATGATCCCTCACTAGATTAGAGAGGAGATCATGCTTGTAGGGGTGATTAAGCCCCCTAATGTTCCATGATGTGATCTTCATTTAACAGGGGAGGGAGATCCAATCCCCATTTCCTGAAGAGTTCTTTGGGCACCATCCACAATCTCTGCTTTGTTTTGTTTATCCTTGTTGAATATATGTGGTGGCCCTCCCACCCCTCTTGATTCAGATCCACAGTCCACTCTCTGTCTATTCAGGTGGTTTTAACTCCAGTCAAGCTCAGGTTAGGGCCACTGCCTGAAGGAGAAGGGGAGCTATGTCTGTGGTTCCGGGATTTGACTTCAATGAAAGGATTTTAATCCTCAACCCGTTGATCAGAGGAGTCCTTTTCCAATATAGCCCAACAACAATCTGAGAATTTAGGGGATATGGGGCATTTCTCACATCCAAAATTAGCTGAGGGTTGTAATCCTCCAAGATAGGAACAACAATGGCCTCCTGATCAAGGGGCCCACTCAAATCCTATGGATCAAGAAGACGAGAGTCCACTTGGGCATAGGAAATCATATTACAAGCGTCTTGAACCTTTGGTGGAGTCATCTTTCCTGAAAGAGGCAGATTGATATCATCATTCATAACCACCTTCCCTGATTGGTCTTCCTAGATCGAAGGCATCTCCCCCTCAGAAAACAAGGTCTGTTGGGTTTCCCCAAAGTTAGTTTATAAAAATTGATTATTTTTCAGTAAAAAATATTTTAATTTATAAATACCTTGCCTATAAACCATTGTTCCTATTTTTTATGAAGGAAATCACCCTCTTTACACATTGTATGATGTTTAACACAATTGAACAACTCTTCATAGTCACATTATAAGTCTATTTGGCTTAGTTGTTGTGTATTTTGAAGACATGGATGTTGTGTAAAATTTTGTAGGACCCATAATTGATGATATAACATGTTTTATTAAATAAAATATAAATTTTTAAGTAATATATTTTGAAATAAATATACACTTGAGATTTAATACCCTGTGTGTATGTTTTGTTGATGTGGATCTCCTATGGATCCCATGCATGAACAATAGAATCAAAATATTTTTGAGCACTTTTTCTTTTATGATCATTTCCTCAATCAAAGTTGTCTATGTTCGATGCTCCCTCTAACCTTATGAATCCATGCACATATGGCAATATTTTATGTTGCCTTTGATATCTTGACCAATAATATTTTAATTTGATTCCCTTTTGTAGCATTTCCTTTCAAAACATTGTATAATGTAGGTGCATTTAATATGGCACAATATGTGGGTAGCCAATATTATTTTATCATCACCACTTTTGTGCTTCTTGTGGATTAGTTGGTTGTGTTCCCATCATCAGTGTGTGCAAATCTAGCCATTGCATACCTATTGCACTTAAAGTAAAGAATATTGTTGGCGTTCCAATTTGATGCAAGAGGTTGAAGATGATAAAATACTGGTGAGGTGGATTAGTTAATAAGCATGCAAATCAAACATGGAAGTATATGAAATCAAAGACATAATTTGAAATGCATGAAAACATGAATAATGAAAATGTATATACCTCACACAATCCTTTTACCTTCTCCTTCGGATGGAGCTTGATGAAGTGAAGGCACCCTTGGATGATGCTCCACTTGATGTGCTCCTCTTGCTTTCTTGATGTGGATGGCTCTCCAATGTTGTGCACAAATGGAATGGATTTGGAAGATAATGGAAATGAGATGATTAAGTGTGGATGTAGGATGATTTTGACATGATAAGGATGTTAAAATGATTTTTCTAGGCTCAAAAGGGCAGCATAAGATTACGAAACTTGGAGATGAAGAATGGAGGGATGGATTCCTCAATTTATAGGAAGAGGAGAGGAAGAATGGATGGCTAGGATGGATTCAAGATGAAGGGCTAGGATTTCTTGTGAGCTCACACAAGGCCCAAGAGAGGGTGTGGAGACCAAGAGATATGCCTTAAAGGCATTTCTTGTCTCCACACTCCTCAAGGTACATTGGGAATACTTCCCAAGGAACCTTGAGAAGAGCAAAGTGCATTGGGAAGACTTCCCAATGTGCCTTGAGAGGAGCAAGGGATGTGACATTCCTTGAAGAATGGGGAGGAAGAATTTAAAATTATCCAAAAAGGAATAATCATGGGGATTGGAGGAATAAGAAGGAATTAAAAATTCCTTGGGAGGGGAGATGCCTAGAGGATTGTGAGATTTTGAAGATCTCACATTCACCTAGGAAAAGAGCATTAAAAGCTAGTGGTTGGATGGAAGGGACAAGGAGTTGACTTCGTGGCTAATCATGATGATTAGCCACTAGCAACTCATTAGGAGGGGGATTAGAGGAAATGTTAGGTGGGATTAGGATTTGTAGAAGGATTTGACTAGGAGAGAGAATGAGTGGAGGGAATTAAAAATTAGAAGAATAAGGTTAAGTGAGTTTAGGGAGTTTCTAGAAGAATTTATTAGGTTAATGATGAATTAAGAAGATGATTTGTAGGAATCATGTAGGTTAGCTAATTAATTGAAATTAATTAGCCAAGAGGAAGATTTGTGAGGATTTAATCTTCTAGAAGAATAAATAAAGGGATTGATTTATTAAATAAATCAGTCACATGCTATAGTGACAATATCAATTATATTTAATAAATATTGAGGAGAATTTGAATTAACATAATTAATTAATTAATTAATTATGTGAGGAATTAAAAATAATTATTTTTAAGTGTCTACATTTTTCCCCTCTTTGAAGCGAGGTGTGATGATGCGTTGATTCAAAGAATAATCTTGTTTTTTGATGATGATATTGATTTGATAAGATCTAGATTCAGTCTGGTTTCAAGAAGGATTCATCCTATATAAGACAAAGATGATCAAAGCGTTTGGTTTCAGGAAGGATTCATCCTGTATAAGATATGATTGATCACAACGTCTGGTTTTAGGAAGGATTCATCCTGTATAAGACATGATTGATCACAACGTCTGGTTTCAGGAAGGATTCATCATGTATAAGACATGATCAGAGCGTCTGGTTTTAGGAAGGATTCATCCTATATAAGGCATGATTGATCACAATGTCTGGTTTTAGGAAGGATTCATCCTGTATAAGACATGATTGATCACAATGTCTGGTTTCAGGAAGGATTCATCCTATATAAGACATGAATGATCACAACGTCTGGTTTCAGGAAGGATTCATCCCGTATAAGACATGATCAAAGTGCAACGTCTGGTTTCAGGAAGGATTCATCCTATATAAGACATGACTAATCACAACGTCTGTTTTCAAGAAGGATTCATCCTATATAAGACATGATCAAAATCAAAATTAATTTTGTGAGGTGTATGGCGATGTGTAGAAGATAGAAGAAGAAAAGTATGCCCCAGCGTAAAGCATGGGAGGTGTATGCCCCCTCGAGAATTTTTTCAAAAAAAAGGACGAATAATTCTCGAAAAAAGAGAGGAAGAAGAATCAAGGTGGAAGGGATAAATGAGGAAGAAATATGAAGCAGTCGCAAAGAATTTGGAAGGAAGAATAGGAGAGGCGAGACTGTAGGGAAGATGGGCCCTCACGGGGGCCCATATACGCCACAACGGACCCAATGAGGGGTCATTGTATCATGATGGACATATTTTCCTCTTTATATATATATATATATGATTCGATTGGTGACAGATGATGTGTAGCATTTATTGTGATGGATTATTTTTGTTTGTCTTATGATGTCATATATGGATGCAATCATGGATGTGCTATGCTGACCTATTTTGTGATGCAGAGTGGATGCTTATGTATGTATGTTTATGATGTGTTGCTGACATAGTTTTTTATTTTTTTTGGATGCAAGATGAGTTTTTTTTATGCTTTATGTATAAATACACATGTGTGAATGATTTATGATGCAGTCTAAATGTAATGCTATATGGATGAGTGTATCTTTTATTGATGCAATCTTATATGGTAAATGTTTTGTGGAAAAAAAAATGACTGTCTAAGAAATACACTCTACATGATGTGAATGAATTAATAAAAAGAGGGAATATGCCAATAATAACACAATGATCTTAGATAGAGGAATATGGAATAGATGGGAAGTGGGGGAAATTGAGAACTCCATGGGATTATTGAGTTTAGGATTTGATGGAATGATGGTGAGATTTTGTGCACAACAAATGTGGAGAGCCAACCTAGTTTGATGTTTCCTTGAGTGGCTTGCACCATTGATTATAGAAATCAAGATGCCATGAGAAACCCAGGGCGTGGACTGACTCTATAGACAAACAGGAATTTCTTGCACACAACAATGCAAGTGTTAAGAAACACTAATACAAAGTTGTGGGTTCGTGCAAGGAAACCCTCAAACACACCGATACCTCTTGTACATGAGAAGGTAAGTGTTGATAAACACTAGTACCAAGTCGTCGGTTTATACAAGAGGGATCCAAAACATGTCGTACTATGAAATATGCCCCAATATATGTCTATCATAACGTACCTAGATATGGAAGAACCCAGGCAATTGAAAATAGTGGCAGTCATAGGGCAAAAGATGCAAGTCTATATGAAAAGATCTAACAAAATCTAACAAGTCACTTCCTTGCGACCAAATGATACCTCTTGCCAAGAGTAGAACTAGGATGAAGGATTAGGTTTCTAGGCAAGGAAAGGGGTCATCCCTAGGGCAAAGTGGGCTTTTGGTTTAGGCAAGTGATTCTATGGTTTTGGAGAGTGACCTGTGGACTTGGGATTGTTTCTGAAGACTTCTTGAAGCTTACACAAAGGCATAAAAGCTCAGTTTTAATGGGACATTCCTTGTTCATGACTCAGACAAAGACTCATCATCATACGTATGTTTTATTGGGAGGCAAAAAAGAAGGAATGTTGCGCATGGGTGGGCTGGATGGTGGATGATTTGCAGTGTCGATCAGATAGATAGTGGATCCGGTTATTTACCTTGGCGCCTGCATGGAGGTTTTCACCAAGGTACTTGTCCATAGCGCCACAAAGTGGTTTTCACTGGTGGACGAATTGTTTTTCTTTCTTTTTCTGATTTTTTAATTTTTTTGTGTCATAAGGCACCTGTTTGCCAGGTTTTCACCAAAGTGATGATTTTTTCAGGATCTTTTTCTCATTTTATTTTTATTTTTATATTTTTTCTTGATTTTTTTGACAATTTAAGACTTTCTGAGGACTAAGCATAAAATCTTTTGAGGTGCATGATATTCATTGGATCATCCAAAGGATCACCTTCAGGAGTAGCCAACTGATAAGCTCCTGATCCGTATTTTGTTGTGATTACATATGGTCCAAGCCAATTAGGCTCGAACTTGCCTTTCTTTTCTCTTTCTTGTAGATTTTTTCTGATTCTCCATTAGGACAAGATCACCAACTTGGAATTCCCGGGTTTTGACTTTTTTGTGATAACTCATCCACAAGCGGTTCTGATATACTCGGAGATGGTTCAAGGCCTTGAGGCGCCTTTCATCTAACAATTCTAGCTCTTGTAAGCAGACAATTTTGTATTCTTCCTTTGGTAGGATGTCTTGCAGCGATGCCCTTAGAGAGGGGATCTCGATCTCAAGGGGAAGGATGGCTTTAGAGCCAAATACTAGGGAATAAGGGGTGGCGCCTATGGGGGTGTGGATGGAGGTGCAGTAGGCCCACAAAGTGGGATGGAGTTGGAGGTGCCAATCATAGCCAAATTCATTGACTGTCTTTTTGAGGATTTTGATTAAGGTTTTATTAAAAGCATCAGCTTGGTCATTGCCTTGGGGATAATATGGGGTGGAGAAGCGATGTTGGATGTTGAATTTTTGGTAGAGCTCTTTGACATCCTAGTTTTTAAATTATTTGCCATTATCTGTGATAATAACTTTTGGGATGTCATACCGGTAGATTAGATAGTTCAGGATGAATTTGGATATTTGCTTGTCGGTGGTGAAAGTAAGAGGGATAGCCTCTACCCACTTGGTGAAGTATTCAGTGGCAGTGATAATGAATTTATGTCCATTGGAAGATGAAGGGTGGATTTTCCCAATGAGATCAAGCCCCCACTGTGAGAAGGGCCATGGTGTTATAAATTGTTGCAATTCTTGTGATGGTGCATGAATTTTGTCGCCATGTTGCTGGCAAGGGATGCATTTCTTCACATAATTATATGCATCTACCTCCATTTTAGACCAATAGTATCTTGTTCTCAAAAGCTTTTTAGCCAATGTGAGCCCACTTGAGTGTGCCCCACAGATACCCTCGTGTACTTCACGTAATTCCCATTTTGCCTCTTGTTTATCTAAACACCTTAGGAGGGAACCATCGAAATGCCTTTTGAATAGGGTGTCTCTGAGGATGGTGTAACGAACACATTGACAGATGAAGGTTTGTTGTTGTGTTTTTGTGAGATGTGGGGGAATGGTGTTGTCTTGAGGAAAGCGAAGGTTTCTTGGTACCAAGGGGACTCAGGACCAACGAGAACACACACCATTTTAGACTCTGGTAGGTCATATACTAGTATAAATAATTGCTCGACCAAGAACTCACACTTCTGACTATGTGCTGGCATTTGAAGGAGGGAGCCAATGGTGGCCATTGCATCTGAAGCCCTATTGTTTGTTCGTGGGATTTGATTAAATGTGATTGCTATGAAATGTTTCTTAAGATCTTCAACCATGGTATGGTAAGGAAGGAGTTTATCATCTTTTGTCTGGTACTCATCATTGACTTGTTTTATAACGAGCTGAGAATCACCATAAACTTGTAACTCCTTTATTTTCTAGTGGATAGCCAGACGCAAACCTGTGATGAGTGCCTCGTATTCTGCTATGTTATTGGTACATGCAAAGGCTATCTTGTATGATTTGGAGATGTCATCTCCTTGAGGTGTGACCAATAATATTCCTGCCCCCAATCCATTTTAGGTGCAGGAGCCATCAAAGTATAATTGCCATGTGGAGGATGTGGAAACAGTCATAATGAACTCATCTAGTAATTTTGTGAGAATAGAATGGTCACCTGGAAGTGGAGCTTTAGCCAACTGATCTGCAATGACTTTTCCCTTGATTGCCTTTCTATCCACATATTCAATGTCAAACTCACTTAGGAGCATGACCCATTTGGCGATTCTACTAGTGAGAGCAACTTTTGATAGGAGATATTTAAGTGGATCAATTTTAGCAATCAACTTTGTTTTGTTGTTCAGCATATAGTGTCGAAGTTTTTGTGTGCTAAACACTAATGCCAAAACATGCTCTTTCAATGGGGGTGTAATTGAGTTCACATCCTACCAATGTCCGATTGATGTAGTAAATGGCGTGTTCCTTTCCTTGATCATCTGTTTGTGCCAGTAATGCCCCCAATGCCACTGTAGTAGCACATATGTACAAAATGAGGGGTTTTCCAAGGGTAGGTGGCATCAAAACTGGAGGTGATGCTAGATATTCTTTTAATTTCTCAAAGGCCTTTTGACATAAGCAGTCCCATTTGAATTTTGCGTCCTTGCGCAAGAGGTGTGCAAATGGATGGCACTTATCTGCTAGTTGTGAAATAAAATGTCTAACAAATTGGAGTTTTCCCTAGAGATTGCGAAGTTGTCTGAGAGTTTTTGGTGGAGGCATTTCCATGATAGCTTTTACTTTTGTAGGATCGACCTCGATGCCTCTGCGGGAAACAATGAATCCTAATAATTTTCCCGATGTGACTCCAAACACACACTTTTTGGGATTCAAGCGTAGTTTGTATTTTTCTAATCTTTCAAAGACCCGCTTTAGAATGAGAATGTGTTCTTGTCTTGTCTTAGATTTGCCTAGCAGATCATCCACATAGTCCTCCATATTTTTGTGTATGAGGTCATGAAAAATTGTTGTCATGGCACGTTGGTATGTAGCTCTAGCATTTTTGAGACCAAAAGGCATGACCCGATAACAGAAAGTACCCTATGGTGTTGTGAATGTGGTTTTATGTTGATCCTCATCTGCTATCCTGATTTGGTTGTATCTGGAAAACCCATCCATTAGCAATAGCATTTCATGTCTTGTTGTAAGGTCCACAATCATGTCTATATTAGGGAGTGAGAAATCATCTTTAGGACAAGCTCTATTTAGATCTCAGAAATTTGTGTAGATGCGGATGCCCCCGACAGGTTTGCTGACAGGTACAATGTTAGAGACCCATTCAGTGTAATCTATTGGTTTGATAAATTCTACGTCTAACATCTTTTGGAGTTCCTCCTTGACCAGGAGTGCAATATGTGGGTGCATTTTGCACAATTTTTGTTTTACAGGTTTGGAGTCTGGGCGGACGGCGAGATTGTGAACCACCAAGGCAAGATCCAATCCTGGCATATTGGAATAGGAGCATGCAAAATTGATTTTTACCTCTGTAAGGAAGTTGATGAAGTTTTGTTTCTCTATTTCTGTGAGGGATTTGACAATGAGCACATTTTTTGGAATGACTTCGTTGCCCTTGTTGATACAGTTTGTTTCTTCTATCAACAAATTTGATTTGTCCTGTGGAAGGTAACCAATGGTAGGGAGGTCAAGTCCCTCATCGTCAAGTGCCTTTTCCAAGTTTTCACTTTCGGATATGCCCTTTGTTTTTATTTTTTGTTCATCCAAAGGTGCCTCAGGGAGGTTTTCACCTAAGGAATCATGTCTTTTCCTTTTATTATCTTTTTTGTGGCTAAGGGCATTGACCTGACTACCAAAGTATCCCTTTTCATGTAGTTGAATACCCTCAAATCTGTTACAATCTTCCAGGTTTCGCGCCGTCAAGAGAGCAACAAGAGCATTATCGTCGGCGCAGATATCTAAAGTGGGTTTGTCTCGTTGGCCCCAGTCAATGAGTTCAGGATGGATAAGATGTAGCTCGTGTGAAGTGGCAGGGGTTACAAGGGTGATGGTATTGATGTAAGTGTCAAGGAAGATATCTTTCTCGTATTCATAAGGCATTTCGTGGAATTCCTCTTCGTCAGCACTTTTGATATCCGAAGAAGGACTAGAAGGGGCACCAGCGATAGTAATCTTAGGCACCGGGGTGTACCCCAAACCTCTATTGTATCTGTAGGAGATAGAATTTATGGGTGCTTTTCTTCCTTTTTCCTTTGGTCCTAGGTTGTATCCTTTGTATCCCATTTTTTCAACTATGGCAGATGCTTTTGGGTACATTTTATTGGGTACTTTCGTTGGCTCATCATCCTCTTCTCGGTACAACCAGGAACAGACATCTGCTTCTTCAAGACTCTCCTCATTAAGTGGGCCCCATTAAAGGAAGGTGGTATTTTGGCATTGTATGACTAGTTTTAGGTCCTTTTTGAGCTCCTTTGGTTTGCTAAATGACTTAGGAGAGAGAGGGAGGTTGCCTATTAATAAGACGTCCTCCAATTTGTATTCTCCACAACCATTGTCCAAGATCTTGATTTGATTATCTAGTTGGGATGATGTGGAGGCAACATTTGATGTGTCAGAAGGAGGTGTTGGTGAGGGTCTATTTAATGGGCAATGATATGGATGGTTTTCCTCTAGGAGTTTGCAATACTGGAAGGGTTGTGGATCACTTTTGATAGTTATCTCTCTTCCATTGAAGGGGAACTTGATGCATTGGTGATAGGTGGAGGGTACAGCCTTCAAGGAGTGAATCCATGGTTGACCAAGGAGAATGTTGTAGGGGAGATCAAGATCTAGTACTTGGCAAGGGGTTTCAATTGTAATGGGGCCCACTTGAAGAGGTAAGGCGATCATGCCCTTTGAAACTCTTTCCGCATCATCATATGCCTTGATTGTGATCCTTCTTGATGTGTCTATCAGATCCTCAGAAAGTCCCAATTGTTTTATTAATTTTATGTACACAGATTAAGCACGGATCCACCGTCTATCAGGATACGTTTGACCTTATGCTTGTGGATAAGAGCTTCGATGTGCAAAGGTTTGTTATGGTCTTCATCTGCGGGAGCATCTTTGGAGGTAAATACAAGCTGCTGCTGGGCAACAAGGTTTCCAATGAGGGCTTGGAATTGGGTGGCGTTGATGTTATCAGGAACACGTGATTCGAGAAAGGCTTGTTCCAAAATTTCTTTATGGATTGGGGAAGTTTTAAGAAGTTCCAAAATGGAGATCTGAGCGGGAGTCTTCCCAAGCTGGTTCGGGAGGTCATATCGGCGGGTGGAAGACATGGGTGGTGGATTTGGTGGGGGAGGGGCTCCTTGGATGGTGACTTTACCTCGGCATGTAGTTACATTGTAGTCATTTTGGAAATGGGAGGTGGAAGGCGTGGCGCCTTGAATGACTATCCTAGCAGGATTTGGTTTGTTTTGGGAAGAAGGAGGATTAACTCCTTGGATGGTTATGACATTGACATGAGTGTCCGCAGGTTCAATGCGACCTACTAAAAAATCAAATCTGGTTATGTGATTAGCGTAGTCATAACCCATTGCGTTAGATGATGAGCCTTTTCCTTTATCATGCTTCAGGAAGGGTTCCTGGTACATTTTGAGTTTGTCATTGTTATTACTAGGTTTTGCATTTGCTACTTCAATCTCACCTCTATCAATGAGATCTTGTATATAGATCTTCAGTTTCATACACTTTCGTGTATCATGTCCCTTGATACGATGGTATTCACAATACTCATTTTCATTATACCATCTTGGTTTAGGTTGGTTGGGGTCAAACGGGCGAGTGATTGGAAAAACCACTACACCTGCTTGGACAAGTTTTTGAAACACCATTTCAATAGGCTTAGCAAGAGGAGTGAAGTCTCTTAGGGTCCTGCTATTCAATTGGGGTGGTCGTCCCTAGATTAAGACATTGTTGTGGGTTTTTGGGATTGATTTTGATTGTTTTGATTTATTGAATTGATGATTATTGGTGGGGGATTTTGGGGGAGATGCCATGGTTTGGACCCACTTTGCATCAGTTACACCATCATTGACCACGTTTTTGTTCTTAGACTAGAATTTTGGCCTGTCGTTATGATAAGAGGAAGAACTTTGTGTTGATTTCTGGTAATGTTTCAAGGTTCCTTCCTCCAACAAGACACATTCAAGGGCGAGGCCCTTATCGGTCAATTTTTGGAAGGATTTGATACATTGGGATATTAAGGGTCTCAAAAGTTCAGGCACCAATTTCTTTTGAAATAGCTCAATTTGATTTTGTTCTGGCATGTCCCATTGGAATGTTTTGATAAGATGTCACCATCTTTGTAGGAAATTGGGAAAGGTTTCTCTGGGTCTTTGTTTTGTATTGCATAGGTCCATCATAGAAACATCATTAACCATGTTGTAAGCATAGTGGGCCACAACTTTTTCTGCCAAGTCTGGAAAGGAGACAATGGAACCTCGCGGTAGAGATGAGAACCATGCTAGGGCATCTCCAGTGAGACTCTTGGGAAAGAGTCTGCAAAGATAAAGGTCACTATAGGAGACTTCTTGGCATAAGATGTGGAATTCTCGGATCGTGGGGTCTTCTTTGCCTTCATATAGACGGGTTGTAAGGACAAGGGCAAAACTCTTCGAATGAGTAAGTTTTCCTTTTATTAGTCCTTTGTTTCATGTCCTTGATGATATTTTTCATGTCTTGAATTTCCTTGATGAGATCTTGCTATGGACTTTGATAATGATGAATTGTATTTGCCCCAAGAATTGGGTGAGCCAAAGAAGGTGCACCACCACCAATGTATTGATATGATGAGGAGGCGGGAACGTGGGATGTGAGGACCGATGTCGCAGGGATTTGTGTGATAGTTGGTTGCAGTCCGCAAATTGTTGTGACGGGATTGAGTACGGCCCAGATGAAATTTGCGACATTGTTGGCAGGAAGGGAAGTTTGTGGAATAGACATATGTGGTTGAATGGAAGGAGGTGGTATAGAAGTGTGTTGGAGAATAGATGAGATCATACTTGATAGTGGTATAGATGGTAAGGAGGAAGAAGATGGGATGGAGACCATGGTGGGAGGTGCCATGGGTGGCATTGATTGAGCTTGGATGATTGATGGGGCTGCGATTGATTGATTTTGAATAATAGGTGAAACACTTTGTGTGGGAATGAGGTCTCCTTGTGGTTGTTGGGCGAGAGTGGATCTATTAAATTCAGGCGGAAGTTGAGCTCCATTTTCAAGGAGAGTTTTTAGAAGTGCAGTGGGATTGTGTTGAATAAACTTTTCCATCATCTCTTGGTTATAAGAATCTGCTAGGAAAGTTTGCACTTCTGGAGAGAGTTCATCTTGCCTAACCATGCTAGGATTTTGGCTTTGATATTGATTGCTAGGTTGCCCACTTTGTGTAGGATCTTGTGTGGGATCTTCATATAGGGCACTAATGTATGGCATGCCATATTGTTGTTCGGCCATCTTTCTCTTTTGGGATCGAGTTGTAACCATACACGAATAACCTTGGAAAAGTTTGGAGGGGGAGATTTGTGATGAAAGGACTTAGCAAGATATTTGTGGAATTTTGGATTTTGTTGATTGGTATGGTTCTTGGATTATAGCCCAGATTTTATTAGGATTTGACACCTTAGTCCTTGGATGAGGATTTTAGGTGGTGGATGCAACCACAAGTAAGGTGATGGCCAAGTTGTGTGGAATTTAGACCTTGGATTGATGATTAAGACACCTCTCTTATACCAAGGGTTGACTAATGACCCTAAGCAAAGTAAAGACGTGAGTTAAGAGTCTTGATCAACTCAAAAGGATTAGGAAAAAGGTACTTGGAGAGGATTCCCCTTCAAGCACGAGATGCAATTGATTAATGATGAGGTCTAAATGGAATCTCGCAAGGCATGTAACCTTAATGCAAGGTTAAATTGGATTAGAGGATGATTGGATTTGAATTTTGATAATTGATTTGATAACAGTGGGAGATTGATTTAATGTGCTAAGTCCTTAGGAAATTTGAGGATGATTGATGGAGGAGGTATGATAGTGATGGTTTAGAAGAAACTTGATGACTAGGTTGTCTTTGGCATGAACATGACTTAATGGAGGATCGATTCGAATGGCAAGTTGTATGAAGGGATATGACCACCCTGATTTGGATGATAGTAGGTGTTTCAAAGGACAAACTTGAATGTTGATGGAGAGGATGGACTCTTAGATTCTCTCTTGGGCTTATGAAACATGGGACTAATGGAGTTTTGATGTAATTTTGGACTTTATGTGGGTAATGACTTGGACAATTGTTTGTGTCTTGACAAGTGTTTTTGCAAAGTGTTTGGGGATAGTGATATGTTTTTAGTCTTCTCTTGGCAAGTATGTATCAAACAAAGAAAACACAATGATCAAATACATATTATCTCAAAGACACTCATGCTCATATACAACATTCTTAAGGCTGGCAAGGACAATAGTCATTGGATCCCAATCGGTTTCCCAGCTATGCTTACCCAGCGTAGACACTTAGATGCTTAACTCCACTGGCTCCCCTCCATAGCACTCACTTTTCGGGGAAGCCAAGCATCAATTCCCATGAAAACTCCTCATGGCGAACTTTGTGTCTCTACTAAGGGCCGTAAAAATATGGGTGGCTTCGAAGATCCGACCTCCTGCACCAATGACTAGAAGGTTTTTTGCCACTATGAACAAGGTGTTTAGTAAGTCTTCTCGTTAGGAGCTACCCTTCAAAGTTGCGCAAGCACAATTGAGGCCTATAGCCCAATGAAGCACCAAGAAATTAGTAGTCACGCAAGTGTGATTGAGATCTCTAGGATCCTACTAAGCACCCAATGTGAGAGTGAGCTCTCATATAGCCCCAACCATTGACCCTTTCGTAGTCAATGGCCTATTTATTATAGTGAGTTGGGAACCCCAAGTCCGGGTGTACTCACTTGGGTCATTCCCCTCTTACCTTCTCAAAGAGCAAGTTGGGAGGGCAGGCCCGCTAGAGGTAAACATGCAATCAAACAAGAAAAGGTTGGAGGGTCTGAATTTCTGATCATCTAGCTAGACGAGAGCATACTCTCCTACCTTTACGCTTTTCTTAAAGACACACAAGACAATGGTTCATTCCATTTTAATTAATATCTAGGTGCCTAATTTAAATAAATGCACAATGTTTGGTTGGATTTATTAGGCAACCTGCAAAACAACTTGATTAGTAGTTTGAAAAATGGAGTCTTCAACAAGCGTCCTGCAAAAGACAACAAAATGACAAAAATATTTTTTTTTTTGAATTTTTTGGAATAAGTAGAAAAACAGGAATAAAAACTTTTTTACTAATGACAAATGTGGATTTGGAGGAAAATTTGATGGGTAAATAGTGTTTGACTAGGTTTTTGCTACTTTCCAAGGGATAAACAAGTAAAAAATGGGGATTTTTGGAGGAGAGATGAAGGAATGGAAATTTTTTTCCAAGAGGGACAAAGAAGAAAAAGTTGGAGATGGACAATATGGGAAAATTTGGAGGTGATTGGATAAAAGGGGAAGGAGTTATGACAAACCCTAAAAATAGAGGAATGTGGGTTTTTGGGCTTCAAAAAGTGGATTTTGGGATAAGGCCCCTAAAGAAGGAAATGCGCAAAATGGCAATGCGGGGGATCTAGTGAAGTTTGGAGGGAAATGGAGTGAAGATAAAGCAGATATGGCGAAAAAATAGAATAAATTTTACACAATTCATAAATTTAACAGAGCAGACAGTCGCGCTAAACAGAATTGAAAAGTGCCAAAGGTCTGGATTTCTGATTGTCTAGATAGACAAGAGCATACTTTCCTACTTTCACACTTTCCTGCAGACAGACAGATTATTTAAAACTAAACAAATGATTAAAATTGAATAGAGCTGCGGACAGACATTATTTAAAACTAAACAGAGCTGCGAACAAACAGATTATTAAGACTAAACAGATGATTAAAATAAATAGAGCAACTAACAGACAGATTATTAAAACTAAACAGAGCAGCTTACAGACAGATTATTAAAACTAAAAAAATTACGTAATAGAAAAGGAAAAAATGCAGTCGCACGCTGATATTCAAATTTTTTTTTTTACAAAATATGCTCGCATTGAAGCAAAAACAGAAAATAAATAGGAGTGAGAAAATGCAGGAGAGGAAGAATGAGGAGATAGAAGAATTTTATGGGTGGATGCCCAATTTTTTTTTGAATTTCTCCTGCAGTCGCGCCAAATCCCTGAAACAGTCGTGAACCTGCGAAAAAAAAACTTAACAAAAAAAAACTCAAAAAAATTCATTAAATTCGGGACGTGGGTCCCACCGAGCATGCCAAATTGAAGATGATAAAAGACTGGTGAGGTGGATTAGTTAATAAGCATGCAAATCAAACATGGAAGTATATGAAATCAAAGACATAATTTGAAATGCATGAAAACATGAATAATGAAAATGTATATACCTCACACAATCCTTTTACCTTCTCCTTCGGATGGAGCTTGATGAAGTGAAGGCGCCCTTGGATGATTCTCCACTTGATGTGCTCATCTTGCTTGCTTGATGTGCTCATCTTGCTTGCTTGATGTGGATGACTCTTCAATGTTGTGCACAAATGGAATGGATTTGGAAGATAATGGAAATGAGATGATTAAGTGTGGATGTAGGATGATTTTGACATGATAAGGATGTTAAAATGATTTTTCTAGGCTCAAAAGGGCAGCATAAGATTACTGAACTTGGAGATGAAGAATGGAGGGATGGACTCCTCAATTTATAGGAAGAGGAGAGGAATAATGGATGGCTAGGATGGATTCAAGATGAAGGGCTATGATTGCTTATGTGCTCACACAAGGCCCAAGAGAGGGTGTGGAGACCAAGAGATATGCCTTAAAGGCATTTCTTGTCTCCACACTCCTCAAGGTACATTGGGAAGACTTCCCAAGGTACCTTGAGAAGAGCAAAGTGCATTGGGAAGACTTCCCAATGTGCCTTGAGAGGAGCAAGGGATGTGACATTCCTTGAAGAATGGGGAGGAGGAATTTAAAATTCTCCAAAAAGGGATAATCATGGGGATTGGAGGAATAAGAAGGAATTAAAAATTCCTTGGGAGATGAGATGCCTAGAGGATTGTGAGATTTTGAAGATCTCACATTCACCTAGGAAAAGAGCATTAAAAGCTAGTGGTTGGATGGAAGGGACAAGGAGTTGACTTCGTGGCTAATCATGATGATTAGCCATTAGCAACTCATGAGGAGGGGGATTAGAGGAAATGTTAGGTGGGATTAGGATTTATAGGAGGATTTGACTAGGAGAGAGAATGAGTGGGGGGAATTCAAAATTAGAAGAATAAGGTTAAGTGAGTTTAGGGAGTTTCTAGAAGAATTTATTAGGTTAATGATGAATTAAGAAGATGATTTGTAGGAATCATGTAGGTTAGCTAATTAATTGAAATTAATTAGCCAAGAGGAAGATTTGTGAGGATTTAATCTTTTAGAAGAATAAAGAAAGGGATTGATTTATTAAATAAATCAGTCACATGCTATAGTGACAATATCAATTATATTTAATTAATATTGAGGAGAATTTGAATTAACATAATTAATTAATTAATTAATTATGTGAGGAATTAAAAATAATTAAAAATAATTATTTTTAAGTGTCTACAGAGGTCATTTAATTAAAATTGATATTTTTATGAATAAGACCTTGTACCCCTTATTGTTGTATTAAAACACATCAAACAATCAGCTAGATGTGAGTGGCAGATATATTCCATATGTTCTTGCAACTCATTGATTGTGATTGACATGTCTTGCAAGATCTTTTTGACAAACACTATAGATGAATTTTGTGTATGATATTGCTTAATCATATTCATCATATAATATTTAAATCATAGGTTTCATCCAAAACAATAATCTCAATATCAAAATAAATGTTTTAAAAACTCATGTAGATGGACTCTCCTCATTTGTGGTTTTATCCAATCGCATCATCCATTTGGAAATAGTGTTGGAAAAGCCATATCAAGTAATCTTTCCATGAAATACTAATTCACTAGAGATGCTCTAATTCATGGCCAATCAACTAGTGATCCAAGATCTACATTAGGGTTATTTACCCATGCATGGATTAGTTCCATTTCTCTTTGATCATTTGGTGGTCTAGAGGCCATTGATGTAGTGTGATTAATAAGATTTCCTTTATCCAACTCCATTGTTGGACCCACAAATATATATTCATTTGCATCTAAATCAAACTTCATATGAACAAAGTTCATTTGGTCAAAAATGTTTTTATCCGAATTGCATGTAAGTTCATTGGGTGCATTTTTATCAATTTGAACATCTATATAGAACTTATCATGTTTTATTTTATACTTAAGTGCTTTGTATACAATCTCTCTATAGATTGTAAAATTATAATCTGTTCCAAGTTGATCCTTTTTTCAAACAATAATAATCGGTAAATCTTTTATTGTTTGAGTAAAAATTTAGCCATTTCTCTCACTTCTTGTAAAAAATTATCTTATGTCCTTTTTATTTATATTAACTTGCAATCACATGTGTAAATTAAAGAATTGGATTGACATGTGCTATCAACATTTCCTCTATTTATGTTAAATTTTCAAGTTCTAATGGTTGTGCACTAGGATCCATATTGTTTAATGTTGAAAATAAAGGTTCATTCTTCTCTTGATGATATTGATTGAATATAGGGTCTTCAAGTACCCATAAAACCTTCATTCATGATAACTTTCTTGACAAATATAGCACATACTTGGTGTAACAAGTTTATTTAGTCCATGTCAAAATGTCATTTGTAAAGTCTTGAAATCAATCTTAATATTTCTATTATTATTAAATATTCCTCAATCCCTTCTATTTTGTGTTCTTTGCAATTGCCTTCATCTTCTTAGTTGAGACATTAACTCCTCTTGTAAACTATTGTTTTCTATATGATTTTGAGAATCAACATTCATTGCAACTTGAACTCTATTATTTGGTGTTTGTAGCACGTGATTTATTGTAATAAAATTCATCCCTTTATAACTAACCTCAACATTCCCATGATATTGACAATGTATTTGAATTGATTCACGGTTGCACACTTGTATTTGTTGTCTTTCTATCTCATTCAATTGATCTAAATGCGTAGCTCTTTGCATTCTTCTTCTCAATTTGCATTGATCATCTTGAATTATTGTATGATGTGTTATCATCTCATCTACAAGTTGTCTCATCTCTCCTTTAATCTCTTCCACTATCATATTTGTCCTACATTTAACATGTCTTTCTCTATCATTTTACTTTTGATGATTTCTTTCTTCCTATCTTTGTGCATTTGTTCATACCATTGTCTCATATAATTTTGTGAATATCCTCTTTGTTGTTCTATTCATTGCTCTGCATTTTCAATACTATTCACTTCCTCTCTTTGTGCATTAGCCATTTGTTCATGTCATTGTCTCATATAATTTCAAGCATATTGTGTTCAATGTTTTCTTCATCGCTCTGCATTTTTAAAATTTAATCTTGGGCAAGGCATCCTACAAATTAAATGTATAAATAATACAAATTAAACGTATAAAAATTTCAAATAATGTTTTTAAATATAGCACATATATGCATATAAAATCAAAATATATCAAACATTCTATTTTTAGATATACTAGAAAAATAAAAAATTTCTAGACTAAATTTATAAATAGAATAATGAAACATATGATTAAATATAATTATTCTCTTATAAAAAAGTGTACACTTTAATAGCCATTATATATAAAAGTTTCATTTAATTTAAATATAATATTAACTTAAATTATAGCCAAATATTTTTTTTACTTAAAATATGTTTATTACGCACCAAACATAATCATTATATATTAAAGTTTCATTTTATTTAAGGTAGAATTAATTTAAAAATATAATTTTAATTTTAATCATAGTCAAAAAAAAAATTTAAATATTTTTTTATTTACTAATTGTCTAGATATTTGAGAAGAATCTTAAAATAAAAAATAAATTACAATATTAAATGTTTTAAAGAATCTTAAAATAAAAAATAAATTTTAATATTAAATGTTTTAAATAATATAATATTTTTAAGAAAAGGTAAATTACTTACTTTTGCTCTTGAATACTGTTTATTTTCTAAAACTAATGAAAAAAGGTTGAGAGTAAAGATAACTTTAAGCATGGCCACAATGCAAACGAAAATAGATCCATTCCATGCTAATCCTCATATTATTCCCTACTTAAATAAGTTTTCCGTTTCTATGTAACTATCGATAAATTTAGTTAAAACCATGTATTTTGGTTTAGATGGATTTCATTATTGGAGGGAAGAGAGGAGGTAGCTTTACTTAGATGGTTTGTCATACAAAGAATTAAATTATTTTCATGTTATTTACATTACGTAAATGCAATTGAATGATCATTATTATTTTTATTATGAAATTAGGGATCGTCATTGCTAATGAGCAATTGAGTGCAAGTGAATGCGGGAACAGGTGAACATGGATGAAGGCGATAACATGGTTCAAGTAGAGTTGTTTTAGCTCATGGACTTTGCTAGAATAGATGGAATCTCACACACCACTTTAGAATATATATGTGTATCTGTTTCATGATTTAATTTTGTCATTGAGTCAAATCTGAATTGCATAAGTGATTGTGAAATGATATGTCTTATTTCAAAGCAAGACTTATATTCAAATATTAGGTTAAATATGGATATTGATCATAGATTTATATGTTCTTTGTGTGCAGATATGTGCAATTGGATGAAATATTATACTTATGTGTTTTGATAATAGTACACACACACACACACACACATAGATACATATATACATACATATATATGTATATATGTATGTATGTGTGTGTGTGTGTATATGTATATGTGTATATATGTATATATATGTATATACATACATATATATGTATATGTATGTATATACATACATATACATATATACATATACATATATAGGTATATGTATATAGATATATATATATACATATGTATGTATGTATATATATATATATATGTATATGTATATATATACATATATATATATATAGGAGTTCGAATATAAATTCGATCACACACACACACACACATATATATATATATATATATATGTCGATATATAAATATCGACTTGCTTGAGGTATATCGTATGCATTAATGCATCGAGTTAAGAATTGCAAGACATAGTCAACAAAACCATGCATGTTATAAAGGAAGTCGACATAAGTGAAGTCGACCTAGCATAACACTAAGACTCATAGAAAATGATTTGCATAGGGAGATCAATATCAATATCGACTTATCACTATATCGAACTAGTGCAGGAGCACCCTTCAAAGGGCTCCCACCATCTATTTTTGATTGTGTTCATACTTCTTTAAGAAGCCATTGTACATACAATAAGAGCCATGTTCTCATTGGTCCTAGTTGAGATCTTAGGGTCATAAGTCAAGATTGAGATTTTCTTGAAAATAGAGGGTATGTGTGCCTTTGAGGTGTTTAGGGGTCCTTCTTAGCATGGTGGTGTCCTTAGGTTAGCCCAATGTGGGCCTAGGAGTCAGGAAAAGCAACATTGAGAAAGTTGCTCAAAAGTTGCATGACAACTTTTAAAAGTTGTCAAGCAACTTTTTCCACCTAGAGGTCAAAAATCCTTAGGTTAGCGTGGACAACCCTAATAAGGGCACACAGACTGAGGAAAGGGTAGTATAAGTAGTTGCAAACCCTAAGTTAATGGGTTGGATGTCAGATGTTGTACGACCAAAAGCAAAGTGACTAACTGTGACTGCAATTTTGTTGCCAGTCGGCACAAATGGAGTAGAGGAAGATTGTTAATGGATTGATTTTCATGCAAAACTGTGTGGAGTGTCTTATATGGTGTATTCACTTTCATTTTAAGCATTTAGATTAGGTTTTGATTTGTAAGTGAGGTGTGTTTGTAAATACTTTGTAAATTGCCTTCTCACTGTCCAATTTTGGACTGTTTTAAGAGAATGGGATCATAACTCCATTCCTTATTGTGGAATCACCATGAAACCATGGGGAATGGGAGTATAGACCCTATACTATACTTCACAGCAAGCAAGGCCCTTGAAAATGCAAGGAGGCCATCTAAAGACCCACTCCTAGGCGAGACTGAACAGTGCCCGACTAGGAAGGGTTAAGTTGCAGAGGTCTTGGAGAGCAAGGAAGGTCAGAGGAGGAGGCACCTTTTGGAGGAGTTGTAGAGGGGTGAGTGAAGCACCATTGGTGTGAAGGAGGAGCTTCCATCAATCCAGACAAGGTGGCAAGAGCACCGAACCTATACTATGACCCTGGCAGGCCTAAAAACTCTTCTAAAAACCCTTAAAAACCTTAAAATCCACCTAGGGGAGTGTACGGACACATGGAGGCCTAAAACCTAAAAAATCCTTGAGTCCTTGCCAAATGAATAGCAGGTCTTTTAGGAAGTTTCACAAGCAAGTGCATCATTTGCAAGAGGGAGCCCTAAAGGACCGGGTAGGAGGCCTAATTGGTCACAATCCTTGTAGCCCTATTTTGTAGGCAAAAGACAAAATTGTGAAATCGGTAAGGGGTAGGAAGCTTGAAACCTCTTGGGGGCACATGAATGGGTGGAAAAAACATGTATTAGACCTGACCTATCCTTGCTAAGACCTAGGAAGGTGTGGAGCAAGCCAAACCCTTATTAGCCTAAGTAAGGGTTCTTGAATCTCATGTGTAGGTGAGACCTTAGGAGCAGTTTTTTCAACTTGTTGGTGGGTGGATTGGGCAAGGTCAGGGGATTCCACAAGCAGGGGAAGTCCTAGAGACCCTAGGGTGTGGTTAGAAGACCCGGTGATCCAAGGAAAGGATCCAAGAGCATAGACTAGGCTAGTCTATCCCAAACCCCATCCCATCAGATTGGTATCAGAGCAAGTTAAAGATTTGATGGACTGTGTATGTCTCTATATACTGGTGAATTAGTAGGGGAGAGAAGAATGGTTACTAATGCAGAGCTGGCTAGGGAGGTGGAAGAGCAAAAGGAGAAGAATAGACTCCTTGAAGAAGCTATGAGCGAGATAAGGGATAAGCTGCAGGAAGTAGTGGATCAGAGGACACAAGGACTTTGGGGTGAAGACACCAAGGATAAAGGAAAGAAAACCATTGACATAGATGACATTATACCTAAACTAGATCCCTTTTTCAATGAAGAACCTTTTGTAAAGGCTATTAAGGCTTTGAACACCAAATCTTTTGAAGGATTGCCACATTTCAATGGAAGGATGGACATTGACACTGTCATGGAATGGATTGAGGGCATGGAAAACCACTTTGAGTGTGAGGGAGTGACAAAGGCTCAAAAGGTCAAGGTTGCCAAATCAAGACTAAGGGGAGCAGCTTTGACATGGTGGAAGTACTTGCAAGAAGAGAGAGTTAGCACGGGGAAGCTACCTATTGCCAATTGGAAGGCCATGGTGAGTAAGATCAAGGAGAACTATTTACCAGAGGATCATGAAGTCCAACTTCATAAGAAGAGACATGGATTGAAGCAAAAAGATCTTGATGTGACCTCCTACACCAAAGAATTTCAAAAGCTTTGTCTTAGATCCAAAGTCTAAGAAGATGAATCTATCAAGGTGGCTAGGTATCTAAGTGGCCTAAAGTGGAACATTCAAGAGGAGATAAGCCTATGGATTCCTACTACTGTTCAAAAATGTCATCAACTTGCTGCCAAGGTGGAAGAGAGGAACAAAAGGAAAGGAGACTCTAATAACAGGGGTAGAGGCAGAGGTAGAGAACAAATGAATCACCGAGGTGGTTACCAAAGCAAGGCAAATGAGCAAAGGAACCAAGGAGAAGCCAAGTTGACTGAACAAGGCAGTGAAACGAATCTCAGAGGGGGCCATTCTAGAGGAAGAGGTGCACAAGGTGGTCCAAATAGGGGTAGAGGTACCAACAGAGGTAACTCCTACTTTGCAACCATGAAATATTACAACTATGGTCAATTGGGACACCTGGCATATGGATGCCCTGACAAGCTTACCTCATCAAACAGTGGAAAGAGGGTTGCTTATGCACATGAAGACTATTCAAGCAGCAAGACACCTGAAGTGGACCATATTGAATCAGAGATTGGAGAAAATCTGATGTTCATTAGGGTCTTGATAAGACAGCTAGTCAAGAATGAACCTAAGCATAGGAGAGCATTGTTTAGGGTGAGATGCAAGATCCTTGGTAAAGTTTGCAAGGTAATAGTTGATTCAGGGTCAACTGATAACATAATTTCAGAGGAGGCAACCAAGAAGTTGAAACTCACAAGGATACCCCATGCTAACCCATATAAGGTGACATGATTGAATCATGAGCAGAGTGTGCTTGTCAATGAACAGACTTGGGTAGAGTTTTCTATTGGAGGATACAAGGATAAGATCCTTTATGATGTGTTACCCATGGATGCCTATCACTTATTTCTAGGTAGACCCTGGCAATTTGATAGGAAGATGATCTATGATGGAGAGGAGAACTCCATTTCCTCCAAGAAGGACAACAAGACCTTTAAGATTCAGTCTTTGATAGAGAATGAAGAGGGAACTTCAAGAACACCTAGTGTCTTATTGGCTACTAGTAAAGAGTTCTTACACTTGCTACATGAGGAGGAGATAGTGAAGTGTGCCATCTTTGTGAAGCCAAAGGAGGAAGAAGACAAGTTGCAGGTAGAAGTACCCAAGGAGGTGAAGCAAATGTTGCAAGAGTATAAGGACATAGTGAGTGAAGGAGCACCTGCAACACTCCCACCAAGAAGGTCTATAAGCCATAAAATAGACTTTGTTCCCGATGCATCCCTACCTAACAAAGCTGCATATAAGCTCACACCTGACCAAAACAAGGAGGTAGCAAGGCAAGTGCAGGAGTTATTGGAACAAGGACTGATCAAGAAGAGCATCAACCCATGTGCAGTCCCAGTAGTGCTAGCATCAAAAAAGGGAGGCAAGTGGAGACTTTGCATTGACTCAAGGGAAATCAATAGGATCACAATAAGGTATAGGTTTCCTATTCCTAGAATAGAGGATTTGATGGATTGTTTAGGAGGTGCTATGTATTTTACAAAGTTTAACCTTAAAAGTGGTTATCACCAAATTAGAATCAAGGAGGGAGATTAGTGGAAGACTTCTTTCAAGACCATAGAAGGATTGTATGAATGGCTTGTGATGCCATTTGGACTCACCAATGCCTCAAGCACCTTTATGAGGTTGATGAATGAGGTGTTAAAGGACTTCACAGGCAGGTTTGTGGTGGTGTACCTAGATGACATTCTCATCTATAGCAGAACCAAAGAGGAGCACCTTGAGCATTTGAGGTTAGTCTTAGAGAGTTTGCATGAGGAGAAGTTATCCATCAACCTAGAGAAGTGTGACTTCTTGAAGCAAGAGTTGGTCTACTTAGGATTTGTGGTGTCTAAGGGAACCTTGAAGATGGATCGAAGCAAAGTGGAGGCAGTCTTGAATTGGCCTGCACCTAGAACAGGGACTGAAGTTAGGAGTTTCCATGGTTTAGCTCAATTCTATAGGAAGTTTGTGAGGAACTTCAGTGGCATATGTGCACCAGTCCTTGACACCATAAAATGAGGCCTTAAAACTAACTTTAAATGGACTGAGTAGGCTAACAAAGCATTTCAATTATTGAAGCAAGAAGTAGCCACAAAACCTATCCTACTCCTACCTACTTTTGACAAGCTATTCACATTGGAGTGTGATGCAAGTGGAATTGCAGTAGGGGGTGTATTGAGTCAAGAGGGAAGACCTGTGGCATTTTTCAGTGAGAAGCTTAATGAAGCAAAGAAGAAGTACTCAACCTATGACTTAGAGTTGTATGCATTAGTGCAGTCTCTAAAGAAATGGAGGCATTACTTACTTCCAATGAAATTTGTGGTGTTCACAGACAACCAGGCTTTGAGTTATATTAACACTCAAGAGAAACTTAGCAATAGACATTTGAAATGGATGGAATACCTCCAATCCTTCACCTTCACCATCAAGCATAAGAAGGGGCAACTCAACAAGGTGGTAGATGCTTTAAGCAGGAAGTTGTTGACAGTTCAAGAGTTACAGTTGCAGAGCATAGGAATAGAAGGTTTCAAGGACCTCTATGAAGGAGATGAAGACTTCTCATCAGCTTACAAGGTTTTCAAGGAGTTTGAGAACCATTTCCATGGTAAGTATGCATATTACACTCTCCAAAATGGTCTCTTGTTCAAAGGTAATCAATTGTGTGTGCCTAGAGGATCCATGAGGGAAAACCTCATCCAAGAGAAACACAATGGTAGTTTAAGTGGACACTTTGGAGTCAACAAAACCTTGGATTTAGTACAAAGGTACTACTATTGGCCAAAGTTTCCAAGAGATGTGAAGAGGTATGTGGAGCAATGTGGTGTGTGTCAAAGAGCAAAAGGAGGATCAAGCAATGCTGGTCTCTATCAACCATTACCGGTCCCAAATAGGCCTTGGAAATGTATAAGCATGGACTTTGTAGTAGGACTTCCCAAGACAAAGACAGGTATGGACAACATCTATGTGGTAGTAGATAGATTTTCCAAGATGAGCCATTTCATTCCATGTAAAACTACACATGATGCTAGCTATGTTGCACATCTCTTCTTTAAGGAGATTGTTAGGATTCATGGACTCCCTTTAAGCATTGTTTCAGACAGGGTTAGCAAATTCATAGGCCATTTTTGGCAAACTTTATGGAGAAGACTAGGAACTAACTTATCATTTAGCTCAGCTTACCATCCACAAACTGATGGTCAAACTGAAGTCATCAATAGGGTGTTAGGCAACTTGTTGAGCTGTTTAACTAGGGAGTATGGGTAGACATGGGACCTAATCATTCCTCAAGCAGAGTATGCATATAATGACAGTGTGAATAGGACCACTGGAAGAAGTCCTTTTGAGGTTGTCTATGGTAGACACCCAAGAGGAGTGTGTGAACTCAAGGAACTTGGTTCCATGGAGATGAAGAGTGGGCAAGTAGAGGACTTCACTCAAACCATCAAGGAAGTCCAAGAGCAAGTCAAGAAAACCATCCTTGAATCCACTCAAAAACTGAAGGCCAAAATAGATGAGAAAACGAGAAAGGTTCAGTTCAAGGTGGGTGACTATGTGATGGTCCATTTGAGCAAAGCTAGGATGCAAAGTTGTAAACTTACTAAACTGCAAATGAAGAGGGTAGGACCTTGTAGAATTCTGGAAAAATATGGTGAGAATGCCTACAAGGTTGAACTTCCTTCAGATTTAGCCATTTCACCAATCTTCAATGTTGCTGATCTGATCATGTACAAGGGTGAGATAGAAGGGCAGACTGAGAACCATGCCAAGGTGCTACAAGAATTGGATGTGAATGCCTTACGTCAAGTGAAGGAGCCTATAGCAGAGGAGATTTTGGATTCAAGGGTGAAGAAGTCTACTAGACACCAGGTCTACATGGAGCACTTGGTAAAATTGGCAGGCCAACCTATATCTGAAGCTACTTGGGTGGAGGAGAGCAAGTTCAAGAAGTTTAGCATTGATCCAGCTCTTCTCACTCCCCTAATTCCTTAGCTTGTTGTAGAGGGGGATTATGGTGCAGGAGCACCCTTCGAAGGGCTTTCATGCTTCTTTAAGAAGCCATTGTACATACAATAAGAGCCATGTGCTCATTGGTCCTAGTTAGGGTCCTAGTTGAGATCTTAGGGTCATAAGTCAAGATTGAGATTTTCTTGAAAATAAAGGGTATGTGTGCCTTTGAGGTGTTTATGGGTCCTTCTTAGCATGGTGGTGTCCTTAGGTTAGCCCAATGTGGGCCTAGGAGTCAGGAAAAGCAACATTGAGAAAGTTGCTCAAAAGTTGCATGACAACTTTTAAAAGTTGTCAAGCAACTTTTTCCACCTAGAGGTCAAAAATCCTTAGGTTAGTGTGGACAACCCTAATATAGGCACACAGACTGAGGAAAGGGTAGTATAAGTAGTTGCAAACCCTAAGTTAATGGGTTGGATGTTAGATGTTGTACGGCCAAAAGCAAAGTGACTGACTGTGACTGCAATTTTGTTGCCAGTCGGCACAAATGGAGTAGAGGAAGATTGTTAATGGATTGATTTTCATGCAAAATTGTGTGGAGTGTCTTGTATGGTGTATTCAATTTCACTTTAAGCATTTAGATTAGGTTTTTATCTGTAGGTGAGGCATGTTTGTAAATACTTTGTAAATTTCCTTCTCACTGTCCAGTTTTGGACTGTTTTGAGAGAATGGGTTCATAACTCCATTCCCTATTGTGGAATCACCATGAAAACATGGGGAACGGGAGTACAGACCTTGTACTATACTTCACAACAAGCAGGGCCCTTGAAAATGCAAGGAGGCCATCTAAAGACCCACTCCTAGGCGAGACTGAGTAGTGCCCGACTAGGAAGGGTTAAGTTGCAGAGGTCTTGGAGAGCAAGGAAGGTTAGAGGAGGGGGCACCCTTTGGAGGATTTGTAGAGGGGTGAGTGAAGCACCATTGGTGTGAAGGAGGAGCTTCCATCAATCCAGACAAGGTGGCAAGAGCACCAAACCTATACTGTGACCCTGGCAGGCCTAAAAACCCTTTTAAAAACCCTTAAAAACCTTAATATCCACCTAGGGGAGTGTACGGACACATGGAGGCCTAAAACCTAAAAAATCCTTGAGTCCTTACCAAATGAATAGTAGGTCTTTTAGGAAGTTTCACAAGCAAGTGCATCATTTGCAAGAGGGAGCCCTAAAGGACCGGGTAGGAGGCCTAATTGGTCAAAATCCTTGTAGCCCTATTTTGTAGGCAAAAGACAAAATTGTGAAATCGGTAAGGGGTAGGAAGCTTGAAACCTCTTGGGGGCACATGAATGGGTGGAAAAACCATGTATTAGACCTGACCGATCCTTTCTAGGACCTAGGAAGGTGTGGAGCAAGCCAAACCCTTATTAGCCTAAGTAAGGGTTCTTGAGTCTCATGTGTAGGTGAGACCTTAGGAGAAGTTTTTTCAACTTGTTGGTGGGTGGATTGGGCAAGGTCAGTGGATTCCACAAGAAAGGGAAGTCCTAGAGACCCTAGGGTGTGGTTAGAACACCTGGTGATCCAAGGAAAGGATCCAAGAGCATAGACTAGGCTAGTCTATCCCAAACCCCATCCCATCACGAACTCATTGAGTACAAATGAGATAAGGACTTTGTGCTATGAAACATGAGCACTATGAGGATTGTTCCACATAATAAATACCTTGCAAAAAAAGAGTCAATGAGTATATCGACTATGTAACCAACCATGAAGTAGTGGTTGAGTTGAAAACGAACATTGCAAGGAACAATAACCATGATGTGTTAGAAGAAGTTATCGAACTATTAGACGTGGTATTTACCATTGGAACAAGCCCTATGTGGCCAAGTAGTTGTTAGACGTGTTTCATGGTGGCATGGAAAACTATTATAGCAGTGGGGTGTAAGCCCGAATTGAGGAGAAACCGTAGTAGAAAACATAGCATGCAATTAGGATAAATATAGACTGTTGTTTGGATTAAATAGAGATTACGACGAAACTAAAAAAGATAGTAAGAAATATGCAAAGAATAGTAAATAGTAAAAAGAGAAGAGAGGTTAGAGAATAGAGAGGAGATAAATCAAGTGATGGAACATCATAGAGGAGGAAAAGCATTAGAAATATGGACGTATTGTAGACAGATTTGGAGAAGATTATCATTGATCATATCAGACTTGGTTCATATTTCAGAGGTAGGATCTTAAACGAGCAATAATTTGTTTTATTATTAGTAAATAAGATTAGAATTATCTTGAGATTTGATTGTTTTAGATTTTTAGTGAAGAAAAGATTTGTATTTCTGAATTGTTATTGCTTTAGAAGTCACAATGATTATGTGAAATTTCTTTTGAAAGAGCCATATAGGTATGTGCAAATTAGAATTATCATTTTAGATCATGGAAAACATCTGTTAGTATCAAATTCGAGAAAAGAAGTAGATAGTCAAGAACATATGGAAAGATAGAGAACTTATGCATTCTAAACTTATAAACTTCATAAGATGTATGATTACGCTATTTTATTTTTATGAGAAAAGATGAAAGAATGTGTACTCATAAATTGTATTTCTGAATTTTACTTTTATCTATATGGTAAATATGCATACATGTGTTACACCTTCTTATTTTTAATTCTTATTCTCATTTTGCTTAAAAAGATAGAAGCGAAAGAATGTTTTCTTATTAAATGTAATTGGTTGTAAAGGAAGGATTGTTTCTTCTTTATCTATTAAGCGAAAGATTTTCTTCTTTAAATACCTTACAAACAGTAGGAAAGCTTGATGTGTTTGTGTTTGTGTTTGTGGGAAAGTTACCTTCTAGGACGGGTGCGGAATATGGAATCATAGAGAGAATATTTTTCTTTTACAAACTATATTTTATTGCTTAGCATGGCATTATACTCGGCCGAGTAACTTATTGACCATTGAAATAGATGGATATATTTTATTCTCTCTACCATATCCTTGATTGATCTTGCTTGTTTCTTATGGAATTAGAAAAATGAAAATGCATGTATCATTCTAGGCATGCACTAGATTCCATCTTGTCTATTGAATTCTTTTTGCTATGCAATTCGTGCAGGGTCAAGTATTCTTGATTGACCAAGAATTCTGGGGAAGTGTAAGCTTCAAGGTTGGGTGGAAAAAACACCCGAATCTTGTTCTCTTCTATATTCTAAAGGTTGCATTGAATATAGCTTGGATTGAAGATCAATGGACACATCTCATCCTTTAGTTTATGTTTTTCTGTTATATGAACTTAAGGCATTTAAAAATCCCAAGCTTTATATGTAGATATGAGTGAGATACTATTGAATAAAGAATATTTTTCTCTTTATAGAGATCTCGTGTATGTTATTATATCAATGGAATGATCATTTAGAGATGAGAATGGAATAATGGAAGAAACTAGACTTATTAAAGGAATTATGAGTTTATTTAAGAATAAAGAGTATTTTGTTTTATTTTTGGATTTAGAATATTTTACGTTTTTACATTTTAGTATCAAAGCATTAGGTTTATAACACTAGGGCCTATGACCATTATGCTAAAGAAACATTCCTTGATACATGAGTTGTCAAATTGCAATGGGTTCTAGAACTACTAGAGCTGGATCAAGCAACGAGAATGAAATACTTGACCAGTTTCTTGATCTTTTAAATCAACAAAATGCTAGTATAGATGGAATCGAACAAGAAGTTTGAAGAGTTGGTGAGGTTCAAAATGAACAACCTCGATAGGAAGAGCAACCTAGAAATTAAATTCCTAGAGCTGAGGAACAACCTGATTATCGAGCTAGGATTGAAGGGAAGCTAGCCAAAGACTTGAAAAAGATAGCCCCACCTAATTTCGATGGTAAGACCATTGGTGATGGTGCTGAAGCTTGGGTAATTGAGATGTAGAAGTATTTTGAACTTTGTAACATGTCCAATGAAACTAAAGTAGTATGGGTTGCTTATCAGCTTACTGGAGAAGCTGCGACATGGTGGGACAATGAAAAATCTGAAAAGAAGTTACAGATTGGTGATATTACTTGGGAACTATGTCCTGCAATCATTTAGGAAGAGGTGGCTTCCTCAGTTATTCTTTGACAAGAAGATGACTGAATTCCAGAATCTGACAGAAGGTGGTATGACAATTACTCAATATTGGGAGAAGTTCACCAATCTCCAAAAGTATGTTCCACAGTACCAGATGGATGAACGATTCCGCATTCGAAAGTTCATCTTGGGTTTGAAGACTCACATTGGAGAAAAAATGGATATTCATAATCCATTGACTATGGATGAAGGTTTTGAGAAAGGAACTAAATAGGAACAAAAGTTGCACCAGTTGGCAATTTTTTGAAAGAATGTGAATACCAAACCGGGTTTTGGGAATAGGAATTTTTAAAACAATGACCAACAGAAGGGAAACCGACAGATAAGGAATTTGAAAAGAGGACCAAATACTTTGGAGAGAGGAGGAGTGAAACAAGGTGGAAACAAGAAAGTGAACAATAACACCAATTTCACTAATCCCAATACTAGGCAGAACTTTGACAGGAATATATTTGGTGGATACCCAAGACCTAGAGATGGATGTTATAACTATGGGGGAAATCATTATGCTTCAAATTGTCCACAACGTACCGTGATGCTAAAAATGTGGTAAATAGAATAGGCATACACATATAATGAGACACCACAAATGTAATTACAAAACAAAAGAAAACCAAAAGCTCCTTTGAGATGTCCCATTTTCATCTATTCTTAAGGACCTTTAAGGTGTTGGATTTTTTGGCTCTCAGTGGAGCAATGACCTCCAAAGTGGCAACTCAAGATTTGAGTAGCTACTTCATGATTGATTGTGCAAATGGTATGAAATGCATGAACTAAGAAACTAGATTAATATGCTATGATTAATCCAAAATGATAATTACTAGATGATTGAGATGAAAATGCCTATAGTAATGATGCTAAAACTATGAATGCAAGGGATCCTTATTTCTCCAAAATGAGGGGTATTTATAGGAATTCCAAGGCCAAAGTTGAGGTGGCAGGAATCGACGGTCCAGATTTGATCCGAAGATATCAAGGGTCAAGATTGAGGAAGTTGGAGAAGAGGTTGGAGGAAGGGACACTTGTCATCTTTGTGGTGACAAGTGTCAAGGAGCCTTGCTCATGAGAGGGAAACTGTCCAAGGGAGGAGACATGTGGCAAAAGTGCCATGTGTCTCAAGGGGAGAATATCCAACCCATAAGAGGTTAGGATAAAAGAGGTTAGGATGTGCAAGAGGATAGGGTTAGTTAGACTCTAGGATTAGATAGAATGGGTTAGGTTAGGGGATGGTTAGGTTAGGTGGTTAAAAACTAGGAGCCATGTGCTCATTTGAATTTAGAAATTCAAATAATTGGAAAATAGTAATTAATCTCAACAAATCATGATTTGATTTGTTTTAACTAATTATGAGATTAGAAGAATGAATTTAGATGGGGGGAGATTAATTAATCAAAAGGGGGATATGAAATGAACTATACAAATTAATCATGTAGATTTATTTACTAGTAGATGAATAAGGGAATTAATCAAATTTGCTTGTGAATTTGATTAATTGGGAAGGGGGATTAATTAAATAACTGCGTATTTAATTAATTATCTTCAAACCATTTTTAGTTTTATACATTTTTACCCTCTTTGAAGCGATGTGTGACGATGCGTTAATTCAAAGAAAACTCGATTGATTGCGCTGTTGATATTGATCTAGATAGGACACAGATTCGGTCTTGATTTTGATGCGGATTCAGTTTTGATATGATATTGATTCGATTTGAGATGATAAATCTCGATATGATGTGGATGTGATGTGGTATTGATTTTTGAGATGATAAATCCTGATATGATTCCCCAAATGCTGATTGATAGATTTTGATGCGTGATGCTGCCCAATTTTTAAAATTTTTTTGACTTGATTTCTCGACGATGAATTGATTTTTCGGTTTTTTTGACTTGTTTTCCTGATGATGATTTGATTTTTTGGTTTTTGACAAAATGATTTGTTTTTTTAATTTTTATTTTGAGTTTTGATTTTTGCGATGACTGGTTATTTGAATTGATTTTTCGATTATTGACTTGAGACTTTTGATTCCGACTTTTGATGACTTGATTATTTGAGTTTTTGATTGCGATTGGATTTTTGATGAATTTAGATGAGTTGATTTAATTTTCAGATGATTGATTTTGATAATTTTGATAAAAAAATTGTTGCTCCTCTGAACCCCAAACATCATGATTTTTTGATAAAGATGCCAAAATGCTGTCAATTTGATTTAATTTTTGATTTCGATAGGGTAAGATAGATTTGATTAGATATCTAATTGATAAAATTAGATACTCATGACTGATGGAATTTGATGATCAGTTCTGATTATCTTGATTTACATGCGAGATGAGATAGGATTGATAATGACCTCATGATAGATGAGTGTCATTGATAGGGGCTCAACGAAATTTGATAGAAATCTCAAGTGAGCAAGATAGACTGATAGATAGATTGATTTGATAGATAGATAAATCAAGATACTGATATGATGAGATGATTTGATTGCAGAAGCACTTTAGTGTCCTCTAGTCTTGAGAGTGCTTCCCAAAGACATGGATGTTGATATCTAGCCTTATCCAGGTAGAGCGAGACCACATTGATAGGTGTGGTTTATCTTCCCTTCTTGACATGCCTCGACCATTGATTAACCATGGATTATTGACAATCTTAGCAGAGCATTGGCATAGTGAGCATAATAATTTTCACTTACCAATCGATGAGATGACAGTGATACTTGAAGATGTATACCGGATACTGCGCATCCCTATGATGGGCGAGCTAGTGTACTATGATCTTGGTGAGTAGGGTGAGATAGATGCACTTTGTAGAGTGTTTGATGATGATGAGGTTGACGGATAAGATATTGCATGGCAAGAGATGTTAGAGCTAGATTATGCTACATTACCCACTGTTCTTGTCGGATTCATTGGGGGTTTCCTTTGTCCTGATAATAGGTCAAAGGGATTATCTATTGGATGGGGCTACCTTCTTGAGTAGTTGGTAACATAGGGGACTCGATTTTTTTGGGGGTCATGCATGCTGGCTCACTTGTATTATGACTAGCACCGAGTAGTGTATCAGGGATGGGCCAAATAATCGACAGAGGTGACAATTCTCCAGATATGGGCCTAGGATCATCTACCTATCACATGACCATTGGTTGACAGAGATGCACATGTAGGCAGACCCTATGCTAACGGGTATCTAGGCACCATTGTCCAGCAAAAGCTGGGCAAATTGGAGTATTGGTGACGAACACTAGATGATTTGGATACCATGATATGGAGACCATACATAGATTGTGAGATCTGGCCCAAGGATTTAGTGGAGATACTGTATGTATTCATGACTCAGTACCTGATCGGGTCTACACCCTATGTTATTGAGCGATTCCTTTGTATGAGGGTGTTGAGACAGTATGGCAAGATACAAGGGATACCACAGGGTACAACTCATTATGCTCGTAGGAGACTGGATGTGGCTACTTGGGGGCCCTCTATTTCATATGACCAGGTGTGTGTAGAGTATCGATCATTGGGGCCACTGGATTGGGATTATCTACCGGGTATGATAGATAGCAAGATGATAGTTGAGTACGCCGTATATTTTACTGCACATAGGTTTTCAAGGTTAACATGTTGGGGTGAGCTAGAGCCCATTCTAGATGAGGATGATGAGAGGCTACAATGCAGAGCTCCTAGACAACCAAGGGATGGTGGGGGGAGAGGAGGTGGGGGCAGAGATGATGGTAGAGAAGAAGGGGATGATAGAGATGAGTACAGAGGAGATGTAGGAGATCATGGTGTTGGAGATGACAATGGAGGAGATGATGATGCAAAAGATGATGGAGGAGATGATGATGGGGGAGATGGCCGAGCAGTGGCAGTGGCAGGCAGACCAAGAGCCAACAATTCTAAATCTGCTAGAGATATATATATGGATTGGATGACCCAGGTGGTAAAACAGAGGAGATTAGGTCTAGTGGATCAGGGGCATCAGGTTCCAGAGTAGGAGGTTCCCCAGGTTGAGAAAGTACCTATGGGAGTATCACAGGTTGAGAAGCCACATGCAGATGCACCTTGACGGATCCTCATTAGGATGTCGTCTCATCAACAATAGGCTCAAATTACTCACTTGCAGGGTTAGGATCAACAACTAGAGAGATGACTAGCAGAGAGGGACTCTTAGATAGCCCAACTAGAGGTCCAGATGACATAGTTACAAGTACAGGCACAGGCATATATGTCCCAGGTATAAACATAGGCATAGGTCCAGATTGTCCAGGTAGAGATCTGAATGGCCTCTCTCATGGCCAAGATAGATGCAACTAGAGATAGGTGTCGACAGGTCAAGGCACAGGTATAGATGTTAAGAGAGTCTAGTTCAGGGAAGGCTGCCTTGAAGATGATGTGCTAGGCAATCTGGGAGGCTGAGTATTACATGACCTTATACTATATTGTTGTTGCTGCTGATCCGAGGGCTCTAGGATTTTCATAGCTAAGCAGGAGTTCGGGACAGAGCCAGTCTGAGAGTCGAGGAGTGATAGGGCCACTTTAGAGAGATCCCCCAAGTGGGGACCTAGGTACAGGGGTATCGACTGGTGTTACCAAACCTGTCGCATCAGGATAGAGTTTTGCTTCACGCCCTAGTGGTCACACTAACATGGGACATTGATTCATTCATGTACACACCTTTTGTGATGAGATATTGATGATTCTTGTGATGTATATTGGTGATGTATCTCATATATTTGTGTATTATCTTGGACATTGATTTTTTGATGATATGATATGCAGTCAATTGTAAGGAAGTTAAGTAGCGGAAACAACTTCCTACACTAACCTTGAGAGGAGGGTAAAGCAAAACTTTTTCAGATTGTTACAACAGTTATAGAAAATAGAAATAGATATAATAGCATTCATACCACAACACAGTGATTTACGTGGGGAAAACCCTTTCGGGAGAAAAACCCCACACTCCAAAAGCAGCTCAATATTTTATTCAGTAATCAAAAACAGATTACAACATACTTGCAGAGCAAGCTCTTCGCAGGAGTACCACTAATCAGAGATTCAGAGGCAACTCAATAGCCATGAGACTTTTACACACAACCTCTATCTCACACACCTCATAAATAAGAGATACAATACAAGAAACCGTCAAACGGTATTACAAAACCATGGGCTAAAACCACCCAATAAGGTGTAGCCGACCTTATCTCCCTTCTAGATGCCCTATGACATGTTAAAGCACACATCAACACGTGTCGCTCCCTTTTATAGCTCATTTATGTATCCGATACAAATTATTTTTCCTATTTTAGGAGTACAAACTTCCGGAGGCCATAACTTGAGAACCGAGTGTCCGATTGACGAACCGTTTGAAGCGTCGGAAAGCTCGCGAAGTGCTCTATCACCTCGTAACCGGCTGTGCCGGTTATGGCCACTTTTCAGGGCGTTTCGGAGCCTCTAAAGCCTCCAAAATTAATTTTAAATATTTTATCGCACCCCTCCAAGACGAAAACATTAATATCTTCAAAACTAGCCGTGACCTTGCGACGCAACTTTACCGGAATGCTTATCTAGCCAACCAGAAGATTCAGGGAGAGTTTCGCACCATTTCGTGCTCAAATGAAAACTTACTATAAATAGTAACCTCGCATAAATGCAAGGTTGAGACACCATTTTTCCCAACATCAATCATGTTCTCTCTACATGACCTATGAGATTATGGATGCACAATCTATGTGCTATATGATTATGATTTGGTGTTACTTTCATGATGTATGCTTTATTTTCGATTTGTTTATGAATTCCAAATGATGGATGTATGCTTCTTATATGATGATGCAATATTTACAGGATTTTATGCAAATGTGAATATGGATGGTGATGCTTATAAGTACTATGTGATGTATGTGTAGTGCAATGCTTTCTATTTTTTTATGACGTTTTTATGATTTTTCCATGGATGTTAATATGAGATGGATGTAATGCAATGCAATGATGCTACTTTATATGATTGATATGAGATTGATGCAATGCAATGAACTAACTAAATGAATGAATGATTAGATGTTTTTATATGAATGATGTCTTTGTATGCAATGGTTACATGAGATGAACTAACTTATCATGTAGGATGAATTAACTGGTTATTTTTGTTAATGTCCAATGCACTTAATCACGTAATAAGAGAAATAACACCATGTTGAATCCTATGGCCTTGGAAAAGACGAGTGTTGTGATCCCATGCAAAATGAAATGCATTGCTATGATCAAACCAGTGATGTGGTCATTTCTTTGTTTCATTATTGAGCCTTTAAAAATATGGGAAGTGAGTGGAAACATCGACGGTATAATTGAACCATGATGACCTGAGCACTAATTTCCTAGGTTTTGCTATTGCAAGTTAGCACACGCATCGAGGTATAATTAAACCAAGATGACCTGAGTGTTACTTGTGTAAAACAACCAGTATTAACCATTTCTATATGAAAATCCAAAATATCTTCAATGATACTTTGACAATCACATCCCGAGACAACTTTGCACATACTAATGATTAATTTACAGACAGTAGACAATAAAATATCATGTTCCTTCCTTGTTCCTCTAGTCAAAGACATCCTAGAGTCACTCAGAAATCATGATAGCAAAAAATCAAGATAAAATAGTTAAACCATTATTGTCAAAGTGTTAAAATCATTAGTCAAAAGATATCATCCATTGATATGTGTTTGTCATATTTAGACTGATAGTTGATAGTTGATGGTTGATAATTTGATCTTGTGTTCAATGTTGGATGTGTCTCAGTTTTTGCGTGACAAGAGTTTCCTAATTGTTGTTCTACTTGTTTGATTAAGCTCAAAACGATGAAATTTTTTGCGTCCAACTAGGTTCAGGATTTTGCCCCCAGTCTAGAAACAAACTTTATTATGATATACACAATGATCCAAACCATGGTGAAAAATCACTCGTGATGCCTATGAATGTACAAAGGCTTTATTATGGATATGAACAACGCTGATGGAAATGAATGCAAGCCGAAGGATGTATGAACCAATAGATGGAAGAGCTAGCTGACAGATAACGCCTAGTTGCCAGGTTTTCACCATCAATTTTTATTGCACTTTTTCTCATATTTGATTTTTTTTGTTGATTTTTCACTGTTTTCGCTGTTTTTGTATTTTCTGCTTTTTTCACCTTTTTTTGGATTTTTCTTCTTTTTCCTTGTTTTTGGCTTTTTCTACTTTTCACTATTTTTGGATTTTCTACTTTTTCACTATTTTTGGATTTTTCTTCCTTTTTAGATATAAAACTTCTTCAGATATATGCTATTGATGGGTTCTTCGAGTTGATCCCCATCCTATGTTGATAGTTGATATGTACCTGACCCAAATGCTATTGTGACCACAAACAGACCTAACTAGTTCCGTTCAAACTTCCCTTTCTTTTCTCAATCTAACTGGTTTTGTGGATTTTCCTTTAGTACTAGTTCTCCAACTTGAAAGGCTCGTGGTTTGACCTTGTGATTATAACTTTGTCAAATTCTTTGTTGATATACCTTTAAATGATCAAAGACATTTTGTCTTCTTTCATGGATCAATTCTAACTCTTTCAATCTAGATACTCGTTGTTCTTCATCTAGGATAAGGCCTTTTAATGATACTCGTAGAGATAATATCTCTACTTCTATTGGTAGTATTGCTTCTGATCCATAGACAAGAGAGAAAGGTGTGGTGCCTGTTGGTGTGCGGATACTAGTACGGTAGGCCCATAGAGCAGGGTTCAATTGAATATGACAATCTCTGCCAACATCATTCACTGTCTTTTTGAGAATTTTTAGAATAATTTTGTTTGATGCTTCTGCTTGCCCATTCCCTTGTGGATAGTAGGGTGTGGAGAATCTATGTTGGATCTGAAATTTCTCACAAAGCTCTTGTATATCTTGGTTCTTGAATGGTTGCCCATTATCAGTGATAATGGTCATGGGTATGCCATAGCGACATATGATGTAGTTCAAGATAAATGCAACAATTTGTTTTCTAGTGATATTTGTGAGAGGTACCGCCTCAATCCATTTTATAAAATATTCTATAGCTACAAGGATGAATTTGTGACCATTGGATGAAGGAGGATTGATCTTTCCTACAAGATCAAGACCCCTTTGACAGAAAGGCCAAGATGTTGCCAAAGCATGAAGCTCTTGTGTTGGTGCATGAATTAAATTTCCATGGATCTAACATTGTTTACATGTTTTAGCTATCTAAAAAGAATCTCGTTCTATAAGTAGCCAATAGTAGCCCAAGCGAATGGGTTTTTTCTAAAGGGTAAGACCACTTGAATGAGTGCCACAAACGTCATTAAGGACTTCTCATATTCTTCTTGCTCGAGACATCTTAAAAGAGTACCATCCAGACCTTGTTTAAAAAGGGTATCTACGACAAGAGTATAATGGGAGGATTGGCGAATAAAGTTTCTCTTTTGGTTCTTTGACAAGTCAGGAGGGATGGTGTTATCTTTCAGGTATGTATAAATTTGGCCATAGCTGGAGGAATCATGCCCAACAAGGTGATAGATAGTTTGGGAATCAAGACAATCATGAGCAGGGTAAAACAACTCTTCCACTAGGAATTCGTAACGCTCTTGATTTTCTTGTGTCTAAAGTAGAGAAGCAAGTGTTGCCATGGCGTCTGCTGTTTTGTTGTCATTCCTCAGAATCTGCTCAAAAGTTTTTTTATACAAGATACTTCTTGAAATCATCTACCATCTTTTTATAAGGCATTAGTTTATCATCCTTTGTTTGATAATTGTCATTAATTTGATTGATGACGAGCTGAGAGTCTCCAAAGACTTGAAGTTGTGTAATGTTCCATTCTATGTCCATCTTTATACCTGTTACCAAAGCTTCATATTCTGCTGTATTGTTGGTGCATGGAAAGATTAATTTGTAAGCTTTTGGAATAGTATGACCTTGTGTCGTGATTAATAGAATACCTACTCCTAGTCCATGCTATGTATATGAACCATCAAAGTACAATTTCCATGTCTTTATGGTGACTGTGAGAATGTCAGCATCTGGAAATTCAATGTGTAAAGGATGATCATCTTGAAGTAGTGCCTCTGCTAGTTGGTATACAATGACTTTCCCCTTGATAGCTTTTCTATCCACATACTCAATATCAAACTTGCTTAGGATAATGATCCATTTCGCTAATCATCCTATTAATGTCGCCTTACTGAGAAAATACTTCAATGGATTGATTTTAGCAATCAACTTGATGGAGTGAGATAATAGATAGTGTCTTAATTTTTGAGAAGCAAAAACTATCGACAAGCATGCTTTTTCTGTTGGTGAATAGTTGAGCTCGTATCCTACTAATGTTCTGTTGATGTAGTAGATGAATCATTATTTTCCTTCATTATCCTATTGTGCGAGCATAACTCCTAATGATACCTTAGTGGTTGATACATAAAGTAACAATGAATTTCCTGGAATTGGTGACATTAGGATGGGTGGTTGCATGAGATAGGCCTTGATTTTGTTGAATGTGTCTTCACATTGATGGTCCCACTTGAAATTAACATTTTTGTGAAATAGATGAGTAAATGGTTGACATTTCTCTGCTAGCTGAGCAACAAAATTTTTGATTGACTGTAGTCTTCCTCGAAGTGATTTGAGTTGACTGATATTCCTGGGAGATGCCATTTCCATGATTGCTTTGACCTTGGTGGATCTACTTCGACACCCCTAGCTGAAACAATGTATCCCAATAGCTTTCCTGAAGTGACACCAAAGGCACATTTCTTGGGATTGAGCTGTAGCTTGTATCGTTTTGACCTGTCAAAGATCTTTCCCAGTATTCCTATATGTTCTTCTCTATTGTATGATTTTGGCAATATGTCATCCACATAATCTTCCATGAATTTATACATCACGTCATGGAATAAAGTTGTCATTGCTCTTTGATATGTAGCGCTTGCATTCTTTAATCCAAAAGGCATGACGTTCCATCAGAAAGTACCCCAGGGACATGTGAAAGCTATCTTTTCTTGATCTTCAGGTGCTATTTTAATCTGATTGTATCCAGAGAAACCATCCATTAGAGAAAACATGGAATGTCTAGCGGTTAAATCAACAATGATGTAAATGTTAGGCAAAGGAAAGTCATCCTTTGGACATGCATTATTAAGATCTCTGAAGTCTGTGCATACTCTGATACTTTTATCTAGTTTGGACACAAGAATGATGTTTGATACCCATTAAGGATATGCTACAAGTTTGATGAATCCTACATCCACTAATTTATTTAGTTCTTCTTTGACTAGAAGAGCGATATGAGGATGTATCTTTCTTAATTTCTATTTAACTGGTTTGGCTCTGGATGAACATTTAAGTGATGCATAATAAGATTTGGGTCTAACCCTGACATGTCTTCATATGACTAGGCAAAACTGATTTTCCGTTGTTTGAAGAATTCCATATATTGTTTCATTTCTTGCTCTATAGAGAAGTTGCTGGATGTAGAATCTTTGGTTGCTTTGTTGTGCCAATGTTAACTGCCTTTATTGGTTCGATCAATATGGATGACCTTTCTTGACAGTATTTAGGCAAGGTGTCAAATCTCCCATCTTTCGATGCCTCAAGGAGGTTTTCACCGTTAGATGTGTCCTTTCTTTTTACTTTTTCCTGGTCTAATGTTGCCAATAAATGATTTTTAGCATTAGACTTGATATTGTTTTCTTTATTTTTACTTTTGCGACTGGGAGATTTGGCACCCACTTGACTAGAAGATGCGTTGTTGAAATCCCTGGTGAAAGTCATTGTGGGTTCGATTGCATTAAGATATAAGGATATGGTATGGTCATTAGGAAAGGTATCAATGGCATCATGTCTTTCATTTTCCCAATCAATATGTTCAAGGTGGATTAGAGGTAAGGGATCCTCATGTTGAGATAATTTGAGGGTATTTAGGGTCATGATAGAGATGTCAAAGTTTTCAATATGTACTTCAATGTCTAGAACGGTACTCTTGTTAGAATGACCTTTTGCAAGTAGCTCCTAATTGTCCTCAATTAAGCCCAAGTTAACCGAATGTGATTCTAATTCAAGTGGGCTAGTTCCCAATGTTTGTCTTGCATACGTATGGACTACATTGACTCCTACATCTTCTTCAAAGCAAGTTTCTTCAGCTGATTCTTCAGAATGATAGGAATCCCATTCCCATTCATTAGAATCTGTCTCATTTGCAGCTTGTAATCTGGAGATTTGTTCATATAGCGTTTGATTTGTTTCTTCTATTTTTCTTGCTATATCTTTTCTTCTCTCATATTCAGCTTCTTCTAGACTAAGATTGAGTTTTGTCAATCTTGCTATCAACTCTCTTTCATTTGTACTTGCTTCTCGCTTGTTTTGATTGAGATTTAACACTGCTTGGGAGGTGCCTTTAGTTTGTTTTTCTTGTTGATTAGAAGCTTTCTTATTTTGCCATTTCATGTTTGTTTGTTCTCATTGTTTGGCAGTAGTTTCTTGCCTTTCAATTGTAAGTTGTTCTTGTCTGTTTTCATATTCATCTTGTTGTTGGCTAGAAGATGTGTTCTCTGGTAGAGTAACTTGTCCATAGCCTAAGCCTGATTTGTTTGTAGCCTGCTGAGTATGAGGTTGGATAGGTTCTGAGATACCTTCTTTTCTTTTTCCTACATGACCTATTCTAGTGTATCCCATTTTTTGAAGCATGTTAAATCCTTTTCCATACTTTTTTGTAGGTATTCTAACATTGTTGATCTTTGTTGGACTTCTTCATCCTTGTATAGCCATTGTAGCACATGTTTGTCTTTTGTTTCCTCTGATAAGGTCCCATCACTAACAAATGCTCCATCAAATATTGGAAGATGTTTCACAATTGGTTGTTGTTTAAAGTTTGATGGTTTTCCATAGGATTTAGGAGAAAGTGGTAATTGTGACAGTGAATATTCATCGTTCCCTCGATCTCTTAATTGCATTTGTTTTTCCATACTTGACAAAATTGAGGCAAATGATTTTTTCTTGGTTTGTGTGTTTGAAGATGATGCCTCCCTATTATGAGGAACAATGACCTCTTGATCTGGTTTTAGATTACTACAGTACTGAAATGGATTTGAATTTGCTGAGATCGTGATTTCCTGCCCATTGTAGGGAAATTTTAGGCACTAATGATATGTTGATGGAACAACTTGTATGTCATGTATTCAGGGTCTTCCCAAGAGTATGTTGTATGATAAGTCCAAGTCTAGAACTTGGCATGCTGTGTCTTTCTGCAAAGGTCCCACTCTAATGGGTAATATCATAATTCCTTTAGAGGAACACTCTTCTTCATCATATGCTTTGATGGTGATCTTTTTTTGGGGATCAATTGCATCTTCTGAATAACCTAGAGCACGAACAAGACTCAATGAGCAAATTTTTAAGCCAACTCCCCCATCTATTAGGTCACATTTAACTCGCGTCTTATGAATGAGGACTTCAATATGCAAGGGAGCATTATGGGGATGTTGTAAGGACATGTTGTCTTCTTTGGTAAATGATAAGTAGTGAGGGGTTGTGAGGTGTCCCACCATGGTTTGGAATTGATCTATATAAAGATCTTTGGACACTGTTGTATCTGCTAATGCTCTTTATAGAATTTCTTTGTGTGCAAGTGAAATATTTAAAATTTATAAGATGGATATTTGCACAGGAGTTTTCTGTAGTTGATCCACTAGACTATATTGTTTTGAAGTGGATGATGTGTTAGTTGTAGGACCCAACAAAACAACTTTGGATTTTCTTCTTGTGATAGCATATGTGGATTCTTGATGTTGTTTCTATTTAACCACAATCACATTTACCACATTTTCATATGCATGAGCTTAGTTCACCTTTGCTTTACCTTTACCATTATGCACTGCTAATGATTCACGCCTCTCATAGTTAGGAAGCAAAGTTTTGAAAGATGTGTGAGATTCGTTTGTCATATGTCCATCCACAGTTATCATTCCATTATCAATCAAATCTTGGATGTCATGTTTTAACCATTGAAAAGCATATGTTTGGTGTCCTTTGTTTCGACGGAAATCATAATAATGGTTGTCATTCCACCAAGTAGGTTTTACCTTGGGTTCAAAGTTTCTTTCTTCTGACAAGGTAATCAACTTGTTTGCAATAAGTGTCTTTAGTGCCGATCCAAGTGGTTCACCAATATTTTTAAATTTGCTTCAAAATAAATTATTGAAAGTTTATTTTTGGTGATTGTTGTTTTGTTGCACTGCAGCTGAGTGATTAGATAAATTGAAAATCGGTTGCTTTGTTTTTACATTGTTGTTATCCACTATCCTATCGTTGACGATATTTCAATTTCTATTCCAAAATTTGGGTTTATCATTGTTGTTGGTAGCATTTTTATTAGGAGGATTAACTCCTTTGTATAGCTTCAAATCACCCTTCTTTATCATGGCTTCCTCCATCCTAATTCCATTATCAATCATCTATTAAAAACTTTGATGACATTGCATTTTTAGATTATAACTCATTTGATCATTTAGGTTGCCAATGAATATGTCCATTTTCTCATATTCTGGCACTATACGGGGATATCGTGAAGCTAACCGTCTCCATCTCTATAGAAACATCATGAAATGTTCTCCACTCTTTTGTTTAGTATTACATAGGTCTAGCACTGTGACCTCATGTTGTATGTTGTAAGAGTATTGTGAAACAAACTTATCCACCAATTCTATGAATGATCTAATTCTTGGTGGAAGTTTGGAGAACCATTCCATAGCTAGTCCACTTAAGCTCTTTGGAAATAATCTCATCAGGTATGTATCCTCATGTGAAAACTCCATACTCATTGTGAAAAATTATTGTATGTGATCTTGGGGATCAATACTTCCATTATATTTATCATATCTAGGAGTTTCACAACCTATAGGAAATGGTATCATGTTTAGATTTCTATCGAATTGATAAGGATATATTTCTTGAAGCGAGTCTCTTCTGACAGTTCGTCTCTACATATCTTGAATCTGTGTTTGCAGCGTTTGTATTTGTTGTGTAAGAGTTGTAATAGGATTATCAATATGATTTATTCTTGTATAACCATAAGTTTGTGTTCTAGTATGATCTGGATCTCTTCTTATATTGTCTTGACTCTTTCTTATGTCCTCATTAGGTTTAGCCTTTTTGAGAATTTCTACATCATCCCTTTTGGGAATGAAAGTTTCCTCATTAGTTCTTGTGTTAACAGGGGTTGATGCATTGTCCTTTTTGTGACTGAAAATCTCCTCATGTCATTCGCTATCATGGAAATAATTACTTCTCTTTTGTCCTAATTTTCTCACATCAAAATCTTGGGGGAGTGTAGCACCATATTTTGCTAACATTAGGAAGTATTTTTCTTTTTCTCCCTCCAATATTTTCTCCATAAATTTATCAAATTTTGGATATTGTTTGATTTCTTAGATATGTTGTTCTATTATGTTCTCTTCTTCTTGTATTTATTTTTGGTATTCCATGTTCCTATAATCTTCAGTCATTTCAAATGTTTATGTTTTCGTTTCTTCAATCTTTCATCTCTAAGCCCTGGTTAAAACGGGCATACACATGTTTTGAATGTTTTGCGAGGTTTAAATATTCTATAATGTATCGTAATAAATGATCGATTGTTGAAGTAAATATGATAGATTGATAAGACACAAAATGGTCATTCAAGTATTTGCCAGTTTGCAAGTTTTTCGATCTTAGTTTGGAGTGCAAATTTTGTGATTTTTGATATGACCAAATTCAATAGGAATGATATATCTTATGATAAAGAACCAGGTTAATCTGATCAAGCATTGTAGTTTCGTAATAAAGGATGATAGATCCTGATGAAAAACTATGTTTGAATGATCAGTTTATCAAAGAAAATATGATGTTGCACTTTGAGATGTTAGATCTTGAACTTGTTGGAGGTGAATACTTGAGAAACTTAGTGTGTGTAGCTTTGAATCAATTTTAACAAAAGATAACCTAACTGAGTGACTTGAGAAGATGACTGAGTCTTTATCTTTGATTGTCTGAGAAATGGGTTGTTTTAGTTTTCTGATTTTGGTGTAGTTTACCAGAAACGCTAACAAAATGACCAAAAATGCTGACACAATGAACAAGAATGCTGACAAAATAACCAGAAATGCTAAGGAATAGACCAAAAGCACTGAGGAACTAATCCTAAACGCTGACAAACTAACCAAGAACGATGAGGAACATACCAAAAATGTTGCTATACTAACCAGAAACGCTCATAAAATGACCATGAACGTTATTTTGCAATGTAGTGACTCTAAAGCTGAAAACAATGATGTTTAGACTTAACAAATTTGGTGTTTGAACTTAGGAGATTGTTATTTTGACCCAACTTTTTTATTTTTAGACTCAGATAATTGATATTTAGACCTAGAAAGTGCAAACTAGGAGATCTAGTGTTGAAACATGAGGACATTAGGAACTCTATTGTTTAGACCAAGAGAGCTGTTATTTGAACTAGAAAATCTGCTATGTAGACTAGTAACTCTACTGTTTAGACTAGGAACTCTATTGTTTGGACCAAGAGAGTTGATGTTTGGACTAGAAACTCTATTGTGTAGACCAGAAACTCTATTGTTTAGACTAGGAACTCTGCTATTGAGACCAAGAGAGCTATTGTTTGGATCGTGAGAGCTATTGTTTGGACCGAAAGAGTGACTGTTTAGACCGAAAGAGTGACTGTTTGGATAGAAAGAGCGATTGTTTGGACTGTGAGAGCGACTGTTTGGACCGTGAGAGTGACTGTTTGGACCGTGAGGGCTATCATTTGGACTGTGAGTGCTATTGTTTGGACCGTGAGAGCTAATCTGCTGTGAAACTTGTAAATTTGACAATTTGAAGTTTGAGTTTGTAATTTATGTTGTATTTCAATGGATGATATCTTGACTTGACTAACAAACACAAAATTCAGATTGTATTTTTGTCCCAAAGGATGTGCATAAAGTGTATGTTCAAGAAGCTTTAAAGAAAGCCCAAGTTTTCACGAGTTTTCAATAATTGAAAACACATCATTCAGTCTATCCTAAGGAGATTGGATTCATTATTAGTTCTTAGCCCACATTTGGTACCCTGTCAGCTCACACAGCCTTGTCACCCCCCTAAAGGGCGCACGTGTTTTTGCCTTTGCGAGAGCCAGTGGAGTCCCATTATGAGCCTAGCAATAAGGTTTCAAAAGGGGAGTTCACACATACGCTCAAGAGAGACATATGGTGAGTGTCTTAAGGAGAGATTCTCCCCCCTCCATGCACTAAGAATTTAATAATGTTTAGAGGTAAACTGGGCAGCTTCTAATTTTAATTGGAACTAGTAAGGGATCCGTTTGGCATGTCGGGGTATAAACTCAATTAAGAGGTCTCCTAGCCTTGAAAACCAAGGTTTGATATACCCGAAGGTACGAAGGAGAGCTATTCCCGAGCACTTTCGCTGACTTTATTTTCATCAAATCATATTTATTTTATAGTGGGTTGGAGTACTTGGCCTTAGCCGTTCCCACTTGGGTCGTTCCCATGGTGTGTGCCAATTAATGTGATGCTAAAAATATGGTAAATAGAATAGGAATACACATATAATGAGACAACATAAATAGAATTATGAAGAAAATTGAAAGCTTAATCAAACCAAAATCTCCTTTGAGATGTCCCATTTTCCTCTATTCTTGAGGACCTTGAAGGTGTTGGATTGTTTGGCTCTCAACGGAGAAATGACCTCCAAAGTGGAAAATCAAGAGTTCAATAGCTACTTCATGATTGATTGTGCAAATGGTATGAAATGCATGATCTAAAAAACTAGATTAATATGATATGATTAATCCAAAATGCTAATTATAAGATGATTGAGATGAAAATGCCTATAGTAATGATACTAAAACTATGAATGCAAGGGATCGTTATTGCTCCAAAATGAGGGGTATTTATAGGAATTCCAAGGCCAAAGTTGAGGTGAAAAGAATTGACGGTCCAGATTTGATCCGAAGATATCGAGGGTCAAGATTGAGGAAGTTGGAGAAGAGGTTGGAGGAAGGGACACTTGTCATCTCTATGGTGACAAGTGTCAAGGAGCCTTGCTGATGAGAGGGAAAGTGTCCAAGGGAGGAGACATGTGGCAAAAGTGTTACGTGTCTCAAGGAGAGAATATCCAACCCATAAGAGGTTAGGATAAAAGAGGTTAGGATGTGCAAGAGGATAGGGTTAGTTAGACTCCAGGATTAGATAGAATGGGTTAGGTTAGGGGATGGTTAGGTTAGGATGTTAAAAGTTAGGAGCCATGTGCTCATTTGAATTTAGATATTCAAATAATTGGAAAATGGTAATTAATCTCAACAAATCATGATTTGATTTGTTTTAACTAATTATGAGATTATAAGAATGAATTTAGATGGGGGGAGGATTAATTAATCAAAAGGGGGATATGAAATGAACTATATAAATCAATCATGTATATTTATTTACTAGTAAATGAATAAGGGAATTAATCAAATTTGCTTGTGAATTCGATTAATTGGGAAGGGGGATTGATTAAATAACTGCATATTTAATTAATTATCTTCAGACTATTTTAGGTGTATACACGTAGCACAACTCAAAGAGAAGGAAATCAACAAGGAGCTTCAAAACATCAGAATCATGTAGCGGTTGACAACCATCAGGCTAATTTTCAGGCTTCACCTATCCAGATGATGGGTAAGCTTTTTGGGCAATCAGTTTCTATTTTGATAGATACAAAAGCTATTGAATGCTTTTTTGATCCTAAAGTAGTTTCTATATTATCTATTAGACCTAGTTATATGTCAAATGCATGGATGGTTCAATATGGAAATCGAGTAGAGAAGAGGGTAGATTCATGTCTATTTTGCAGTGACTTAGAGCTTCCTAGTTTTGAAACTCAGGTTAATCTATATGTGGCACCACTAGGATCATATGATGTGGTCTTAGGTATCAATTGGTTAACTAAGCACAAAGCTATAGTAAACTATGAGGATATGGTTGTTAGTTGTATAGATGATTTTGGAAATCCGGTTGAGATTCTTGGATCTCAAAAGCCTCTTGAATTAAGACACATATCAGCTATGCAACTCAAGAAAGCCCAAAGGAAGGGATGTTTTATTTTTTCCGTCATTGTAAGTGACTTGGATAATGCTAAGAAAAGCCCTAAGGATTATCTAGTTCTCAGAGAGTTCTTGGATGTTTTTTCAGAAGACCTTACTAAGTTACCACCAAAAAGGGAATTTGATTTCTCTATAGAACTCTTGCCTAGAACCGAACCACAATCCAAGACTCCATATAGAATGACTACCACAAAATTGTATGAGCTTAAGGCTCAATTGCAAGAGTTGCTTAGGCAAGGTTTCATAAGACCTAGTGTATCTAAGTGGGGTGTACCAATAATCTTCATGAAGAAGAAGGATGGTACCTTGAGATTATGTATTGATTATAGGATGCTAAACAAGGTAACCATCAAAAATAGATATCCTTTGCCTAGGATAGATGAGTTATTTTATAAAATGAAAGGTGCAACAATATTTTCTAAGATCGATCTTCGATCAGGTTACCACCAGCTGAGGATTAAGGATGAGGATATTCCTAAGACAATATTTTGAACTCGATATGGACACTACAAGTTCACAGTCGTACCTTTTGGTCTAACCAATGCCCCAACAACATTCATGAACCTTATGAATAACATTTTTAGAGATTATCTGGATGATTTTGTTCTTCTATTCATTGATGACATATTGATCTATTCCAAGAATGAAGAGGAACACAAGAAGCACTTAAGGATAGTTTTGCAACGACTAAGGGATCGAAATCTTTTTGGAAAGTTTTCAAAGTGTGCTTTCTTTCAAGAAAAGGTGCACTATTTAGGTCATGTTATATCTCTTGAAGGAATTTTAGTTGATCTTGCAAAGATAGAAGCAATTGTAGATTGGCCAACACCTCAGAGTGTTACAAAGGTCAAACATTTTATGGGTCTTGTAGGATACTACAAGAAATATGTGGAAGGTTTTTGTAGAATAGCGACACCTATTACTTCTCTTCAGAAGAAGGGAACAAAATTTGAGTGGATTGAGAAGTGCGAAGAGTCATTTCAGCTCTTGAAGCAAAAATTGACAACAACACCAGTCTTAACTATACTAGATCCTAATGGACACTTCGTAGTGATTACAGATGCCTCAGGTGAAGGTGTACGAGCAGTGTTAATGCAAGAAGGAAAAGTGATTTCTTTCGAGTCTAGAAAACTGAAGCAATATGAGTTGAACTATGAACATGTGATTTAGAGCTTTTAGCTATTGTCCATGCATTACAAATGTGGAGGCATTACCTTCTAGGGAATCCATTTGAGTTGAAAACAGACCAATTAGGCCTGAAATATATTTTTACACAACCTAATCTTAATGCAAGACATAGAAGGTAACTTTAATTCCTAAATGAGTATGATTTTGATATTGAATATATCAAAGGAAAGGAAAATAGGGTAGTAGATGCTCTCTGCAGAAGAAGACATCTATCTGTTGGTATATGTGCAGTGTATGTTGACATGATGATATTGTGTGTTGTCATTAATGTGAATATGATGAAGAGTGAACCGATATATTGAAGTAAGCACTTGCAAGAGAACTGGTATATGTGAAAAAGTGAAGTGGTATGTCTGTCCAAGTGAACGGGTATGTTGGAATGTGAACCGGTATATGGAATGTTTTGTATCAAGGTTTCATATGGTATGACTACTGGTTGGTAGTCTTAGCTTCAGGGTTTCCGGTTGAAGTGTTCTACACCTTTGTGATTCAACCGATGACATTATTGTTGGCATTATAACAGACAAGGAGAGATTGTTGGTATTTCAATAAGGATATTGAGAAGGTTGTTGATGATTATGGATATAACTGATTAAGGATATTTACTGTCTTAATATTATTATTTTGTTATTGATGTCAAGAACTAATTCAGTATGATGTTGCCATATCTTAAAAAGTATGATTTGATGAGTATAAAGATGTCGGTAAAAGACATAGAAAGAATGTGATGAATAAGGGGAGAAATAAGTTATTCAATGGGCAACTATTACCGAGTTAGACAATGATGAGATCATGATGTTTAGATTGTTTTGATATCCTACATATGTAATTGATTGTAAGGTTAATACTATACCATGTTACCGAGCAATGAACCTAGTCGGTAAACCCTAAGGAACCTAGTTGGTAAACCCTAAGGAACCTAGTCGGTAAACCCTAAGGTTATCGCTATCAGTTAATGAAGGCAGAATGTCTACCGAGTGAAGTTTAGTATTTACCGAGTTGCAACCGAGTCGTAACAGAATGCATTGAATGAATAAAAGCATTATTTAATGAAGGAAGCTGATGAGCTGGCTATGATTGAATGATTGGTATGCCGTGCATGAAGTTTGTTAAAGAATCTATGGCAAAGGAAAATCGACAAGAAGATCTACAACTCAGATTGAACCGCAATACCCTAGCACAAGTTCCAAGGAATGTATGCAAGTTCCAAGGTGGGGTAAAACATTTTTCAGATCAAAGGATACATTGAACCTGGTCAAAGTTTGAAGATCTGAAGGCTATGATTGATCATGGGAAATGTGATCAAGGAGATTAAGCGGTTAGAAAATTGTTTATAAATAAGGAACTGTTGATAAACAATGGATGCAGGCAAGTGTATGCACAGGGATGCTACATAGTGATTACCGAGCATAGAAGCTTGAAGACCTATTTAAATAATAGAGTATAGAGCCCAATAGATGGACAAGATAAGTGCTATTGTATCGAGAAAATAAGAATCTGCTTTAGCATTTTAGATGTGAAGTTGTAGATAGATTTGTATTACTGTTATTTTGTAAAGTGATAGAAAATCTCTTAACTGAGTGGACTTAACAGTCTTATTTGTAAAACCCTCTAGCAAGGTGACATTCTGATTGAGTGTTTGAAATCCTTTAACAAGGTCACTTCTAACAAGGTGAAGATCCTAACAGATCCGAGGGAAATCCCTTAACCGGGTCACATCTAGCAATGTGTTTGTAATCTTTAACAGGATTTGCTTTTAACCGAGCATACTCTAGAAGAGTATATTTCTTAGTGGGTCTAAAATCCCATAGTGGTTTTTCCCTATTTGGGTTTCCACGTTAAATCTGGTGTTATGAGTGTTATGATGTTTATATGCTTTTGAGTTTGCATGTTTAGCAGTTTTGGTTATATTACTGAAGTATATGTTACCGAGGTTGAATCTGTTGTTTTTATGGAAGATTAAGTTTGTATGATTCAGCCCCTCCCGTCCTCTCATCTTGTTAGCTATTGGATCTGTACTTACATTAAGTATTAGAACTATCAATTATGTGATGTGTTAGCATTGGAATGAAAAATAGACTGTGTTGCCACGTCAACCTTGTGCACATGAAGGATCTTGCATGAAGGAGATTGATCCTATCTACCTTGGGAATGTGCAAAGTCTCTATAAACGATGGAGAACGTGTGATGGGTTATCGGTCTCCAAGAAGTGGTAAAGAAAGAACGATGGATAATGTCTTGAGATCTGTTCAAGACCATTATATTCAAAGCAAAGTGTTCAATGCTCAGGATTGAACTGATTGAATTGCTCAACCTAAATGTTTAGGGTTTAGGGTTTATGCTACCGACCTATCTGTTTCCTATAAGGTCAATGTTGTGTTTCATGTTGAGGTTGTTGGAAAATGTTGTGAGTGTATCTAAGTGCAGAGATACATGATTCTTGCTAGACCAGATAAGAGAATAGATACCTGGAGAGTGTGAGTCCATAAGAAGTGAACAAAAGCGGATCTCCATTGGCATTGAGTGCTATTACCAGATCATTGTATACCTGTTGATCTCTAACCACTTCAACAGTTGGAAAATCCCTTAATAGGGTAGCTTTAACCAGCTTGCTATAAATCCTTTAATAGGGTGACTCAAAATCATTGAGTTCTAAAATCCTCTAACAAGGTAACCTTTAACAGGGTTTAATCCTTAACTGGGTATTCTAGCCATCCCTTAACCGGGTGATCCCTAGCAGGATCAGTTGCTAATAGAACCTGTCGTAACAGTCTTTAACCGGACTAGGCTCCTAACAGAGTGGAATTCAAAAGAGTTCAAGAATAACTTGTGGGTATTCATCCCCACTATGGTTTTTCCCAATTGGGTTTCCACATGAAAAATATGTGTGTTATCTGTGATGCTTTTCATGTGATGCTTTTTTATTCTCTGTTAAGCGGTAAAGCATGTTGAACCAGTAAGTCTTTACATTTCTGTTGTAGTATTACTAGTGTATGCATATGGGTGAAGTGGAAGTAAGATGTTGGACTGTTTGGAAAGCTGAGTTACCAGTTTATATCTTTCATTGTGCTTAATTGGTAGTACTCTGGTTTTGACCGGTGTTATTGCTTGCCAGTCAAAGTGCAGGGTTCTCAGTCAAACCGGTTCAAGGAAAAGTGTTTTTATCAGTAGTAATTCACCCCCCCCTCTCAGTACCATTTTGGTACCAAATATTCATCATTGATTCATCAATTGGTATCAGAGCATCCTCTAGGTCCTCTGTGTTGTAAGCTTAACCGCTTGACGTAAAGATCCTAATCTAATGATGAAGAGGGAAGGTCCAAAGTTCAACAGAGACAACTTTAAAATATGGAAGGACATAATGAAGATATATATCAGAAGCATGGGTGCTCAACATTGGAGCTATGTTGAGAATGCTTATGTTATCCCTACCGGTACTCTCACCAATGATCAAAAGAGAGATTCAGGAGAATGGGTAAGTCATGGAAGTCCTAATTAGTAGTTTATCTGACATTGAGTTTATTGATGTTCGGGACAAAGAGAATCCCAAAGAAGTATGGGATGCCCTTGAGAATATCTATGGCGGTGATGAGCATGTGAAACAAGCTAAGGAAGAAAGCCTTAGGGGAAAGTTTGAAGACATGCAGATGGTTGAAGGAGGGACCATTCAACAATATGGAATAAGAATCAAAATTGTTGTTGGAGATATCAAGAGTGCAGGTGGTAAAATGGAAGATTCCACTGTTGTTAGCAAAGTTTTGAGATCCTTATTATCGGTCTATGCAATAAGGGTTGCTGCTATTCATGAGTTAAGGTCTATAGACAAGACAAAGGTATCCCTGGACTCCATCATTGCAAATTTAACATCCTATGAGCTAAATAGCTATGATGGTAGTATTCAGAAGACTGAATCATCCTTCAGAGCATCTATTGCACCATCTAGAAAAGGTAAAGAATCTAGTACCAGTGGTGAACCAAGACAAAGTAGAGAAATGGATGATGAGGAGATCCTGATGGAATTTGAAGCTCTTCTTGCCAAGAGACTTCCCAAGGGAACTGGTAAATACAGAGGTAAGCTTCCTTTGAAATGATTTTCTTGTAACTGGATAGGACACATTGCTATAAACTGCCCTAATGGTGACAACATGGATAAACCAAAGAGGTTCAAGAAGTTCAAAGGAGGAAATTAGAGAAACTATTTTGTAGGAGTTGATGAAGGTGTCACTGATGAGGAATCAGAAGATGAAGAGAATGAAGTTGTTGTGTTTGTTGTAGTCAAGGAAGATGTGTTAGACAAGAAGGCTCTTGTCTCCCACTTTG